>NC_059560.1:1822773-2437910 GCF_905220415.1 Colias croceus
CGTTCTAGGTCACTGTAGCTTTTAGTGATACATTTATAAACATTTATAGTGTTTATAGTATCTATCTATACTTCACTACATAGTATAAAACAAAGTCGCTTTTTCTGTCCCTATTTCCCTATGGCCCTTTGTATGCTTAAATCTTTAAAACTACGCAACGGTTTTTTTAATAGATAGAGTGATTCAAGAGGAAGGTTTAAGAATATAATTTATTAGGTTTTAGAAAAAGCGGGCGAAGCCGCGGGTGGTAAGCTAGTAATATTATAAAGCTGAAGAGTTTGTTTGTTTGAACGCGCTAATCTCAGGAACTACTGGTACGATTTAATAAATTCTTTCGGTGTTAGATTATAGATAGCCCATTTATCGAGGAAGGCTTTATATCATCACGCTAAAGGTGCGTATAAATTAAGCGCGGCAGCCGCGCGCACCAATGTTCGACCAGAGTTGACGTTCATTTGCTGCGCGAGCCAATATGTAGATATATTTTAAGTTGAACGTAGTTGCCGCGCGCGGCAGGCGATCCATCACGAACATCTCTTCTGTAGGACGCCAAAAGTGTAGAATTTTCTATTTCAAGTCAGGAATAGGTATATCTATTTTCTTACTGATTTCTACCCACGCATCATTCCTCAGCGATTTATTGTGGTATTGGGAGGATTTGTTGTTCCACAAAAATTAATTAGCGCCATACAATTGTATTAGTAAACGGCACTTTTCGTTGTCCATTTTTACGTATATGCCGCGCGAGCCGAATCACCAAAACTACAAACCGTCCACACGGCGCGCGAGCGAACGCCTGAAGCTCCTTTGATGCGGTCTCAAAAACCGACAGAGAGCGGATCGCCCCGCGGCACGTTCGAGCGCGGCAATGTTCGCGTCGCCGCGCGCGCCGATCCCGTCTACATAGTGCGCGGCCGCCGCGCGCGCCTATGTTCGATGGTTTGCCGCGCTTAATTTATACGCGGCTTAAGAAAATCAAGTAATACCATAAAACTTGTAAATAATGGCATGGTTATTGACAAAAATGCTGATGTTGCGCTTGCTTTTGAAGATTTCTTTAGTAGTGTCCCTGCTAGCATTACTAATAATTTAAATTCGTCTTCAATACTTGCAGAGACCTTTTTGAGGGACCATGTTGCGGGGTGCAGTACATTATTTGAATTGCGTCACGTAACTGCTAATGATATTGTTACAGCATTTAAGACACTTAATTTAAAAAATACTTGTGATCTTTGGGGAATGTCCGTAAATTTAGTTAATAATATAATAGAAAATATTGCAAACAATTTAGCTTTCATATTTAATAGGTCTTGTGACTATGGTACATTTCCTAATTTACTAAAGCTTAGTAAAGTTATACCTCTATTTAAAAAAGGTGATCAAGAAGACTGTAACAACTATAGACCTATCTCGATTTTACCAACATTAAGTAAAGTTTTCGAAAAGTTAATATTAAACCAA
Source organism: Colias croceus (assembly GCF_905220415.1). Lineage (NCBI taxonomy): Eukaryota > Metazoa > Arthropoda > Insecta > Lepidoptera > Pieridae > Colias > Colias croceus. The sequence continues at coordinate 1,824,235 of NC_059560.1, forward strand.
TTGACTAGTCACTTTGCTTCTAATAATTTGCTGCACACCAAACAGTTTGGTTTCACAAAGGGGCGCTCAACCACAGATGCTGGAGTTGCACTACTAACACATATATATAAGGCATGGGAAAACTCAAAAAATGCTTTGGGGATATTTTGTGACCTCTCCAAGGCATTTGACTGCGTTGAACATTGTACTTTATTGCGCAAACTTAATCACTATGGGATTAAAGGACAAGCTCAGAACCTCATAGCCTCATACCTTCATGATAGGATACAAACTGTAGTTGTTAATGGAGAACGTTCTAGCGGTGCGTCAATTAACATGGGTGTTCCACAAGGATCTATTTTAGGACCCTTCTTGTTCTTGGTATATATCAATGATCTACCTTATTATTTACAGGATAGGTGTGAAATAGTTCTGTTTGCAGATGATACCTCATTAATATTCAATGTGGATAGGCATGACCCAAATGTTGACGAAGTGAACAGTACTCTTTTACACATATCCGACTGGTTTACTGCTAATAATTTATTATTAAATGCCAAAAAAACAACTTGTGTTGAATTTTTACTACCTAACGTTAAAAAGTTGAGCAGAAATATTACCTTGAACGGGGAGGTATTACACCCTACAGAATCGACTGTATTTCTTGGGTTAACATTGGACGAGAAACTACAGTGGGGAGCCCATGTCAACACCGCTGCAGGTAAGCTCAGTTCAGCAGCATATGCAGTCCGAAAGGTAAGGCATCTCACCGATGAAGATACAGCTAGATTGGTATATTTCAGCTACTTTCATAGTATTATGTCCTATGGAATTCTACTATGGGGCAGGGCAGCAGATATAGAAACTATATTTATCTTACAGAAAAGAGCCATTCGCTCTATATATAATTTACGTGCTCGGGACTCACTAAGAGATCTCTTTAAGAATACTGGTATACTTACTCTACCATCACAGTATATATTTAATAATATTTTGCATGTACACAAAAACGCCGACTTACACACAAGAGTAGGAGATAGACACTGTTATGGCACAAGGAACAGAAATAGAATTGAAATGCCATTTTTCCGATTAGCTAAAGTTAAAAATTCATTTATGGGTCAAGGTATACGCTTTTACAATAGAATTCCTCATAATATTAGAGAGTTTAGTAGTTCTAAATTTAAAACTTATATAAAAAATGTACTAGTTCAGAGAGCGTACTACAGTATTCAGGAATATATGGACGATAAAAACCCATGGAGGGTTGTCGCGTAAAAACCACAGGACAGTTCTTTGTATATTATGATATATTATGTATTTAGATATAATTTACATATTATGTAATATCGACATGATTTTAAAAGAGCAACTATGGAGTTTCTTGCCGATTCTTCTCCATAGATCACTGCTTTCCGAATCGGTGGTAAATGTTAAAATAATTATGTAATGACGATTCGAAAGTGCTACTAAATAGTAGTCTAATTGAATAAATGAATGTTTGAGTTTGAGTTTGAGTTTGAGTTAAGACCAACAGGAGCAGAGCACTGCGGGTAAAACCGCGGGGCACAGCTAGTAAACTTTAAAGTGACATTTGAATGAAGGTCGAAATATTCAATGATGTTTGTTTTAGGGCTGATTTTTCAATCCTTGGTTAAAACCTATTCATCGAATAACGTATTAGACTACCATTTGAAAAATATAATATAATTGTCCGTATTTGACAGTTTACAGGTGACATTTTAAAATGTTCGTGTAATAATTTATTGGACGGATAAATTTTAACCAAGGATTGAAAAATCGGCGCTTAATTAATAAGTGTTTATTGTTAAGCATAAGTTATATATTATACCTATATTCAAGGAAAGTACAATATACTTCTGAAGATATTCTCATTCTTCATATTATAAACTACTTACGAACCAACTTTGTTGAGACGTTCAATGTCAACGTCATCAACTTTTCCATAAATAAGGGATTTTTTGTGAAGGCAGAAGCAGTGCTCTACTCCCACTCCCAAAATACACAAATTGAAATATGTTTTTCTATTAGTAAATATATGGCTAAATACGTATTGTACAAATTGTACGATATATTTTATTGTAGAACTAGCGGTCCGCCCGGCTTCGCCCGGGGTACATGTTTTCGTTTTGTCTACATAAGAACCATCCTCGTACTTCGAGGAATATAATAAAAAAAGAATTATCGAAATCGGTCCACCCGTTCACGCGTGACGCCGTGACAACGCGAAAAGGGTTTCATTTTTATATTTATTGATATGTATCAATGAATGAATGTAATGAATACATATTCATTACATTCATTCATTTGGTTAATATATTTAAAAATTAAAACCTGTATCTGCAATGAGTTAAAATCACAGAAAACAAAATATATTCACATTATATTTTATTAATTACTAGGTTTCCGCCCGCGGCTTCGCCTGGGCAGTCAAAGAAAAACCCGCATAGTTCCCGTTCCCGTGGGATTTCCGGGATTGCGTCATTTTCTCGGGATAAAAAGTAGCCTATGTCCTTTCTCGGGTATCAAAATATCTCCATACCAAATTTCATGATAATTGGTTCAGTAGTTTAGGCGTTATTGAGTAACAGACAGACAGACAGAGTTACTTTCGCATTTATAATATTAGTATGGATTATAAGCATTAATATATTGTATCAACACAAAATAACTACGTATTACCTTGATTTGAGATAAATTTTGTTACCTTGACGAAACAGGTTGGAGTTAGGTGCACTATGAAATGTCTAAACCTGCATATGCATGACCTTGTGCTAGATAGACTAATGTTTTTCAGTTTATACCTACGTTTGTAAACATGGTAATTGTGTATTGGGCCATGTTGGCCAATGATGGGCAAAGTATTGGGCCAACATTGCGCCATTTTGGTGAAAGGTTTTATTTTTTTTCGTAAAAAATCTTACAGCATAGGTATAATAAAATGAGCATCAGATTTTTTACAAAAAAATCAAATATTTCATGCCCTTCCCCCCCCCCCCCCTTTAATAGAAGTGAAAATCTTTACCTAATCAGTATCCAATCTTTAATTAAAAATATTATGTTTTACTTTTTTATAAAAAAATCTGGTTTCAAAACCGTCAAAACGCACCACAGATAAGGCGTGCCTCGGATGTCATGAGAAATAATTTAGAGCACAGTTCACACGTATGTCACTTGACACCTCTTGACTGGCATTTGCACGAAAAACACTAAAATACATAAATAATTAAATAACAATAGTTTGTTTGCGTCAGCCGTTTTGGGTGTATGCGCGAACGGCAGACGTGTCTTATTTCTTTGCTAGTTTAGGTTTTTGTATATCATGATAATAATTACCTATTATAATAAGTGTTAATGAGTATTGCGTTTTACTTGAATGATCATGGCAATTAATCATTCAGGTAAAACGCAAGTAAATCCGCGGACTGAATTAGTATTGTTAAAATATTCTATCGAATAAATTTAAAACAATGCAAAATTTGTTTTTCTCTGTATTTTGCAACAAGATTATATGAATAAATATTAAATTCTGGAATGCAGTGACCTTGACCAAATGCACTTTGGTCTAGACATCACCAATGCACTAATATTTACATGTGAATTTCAATTTTATTTTTTTGTTGTCTTTTGTTTTAAGTCAATTATTCAAATTTTATGAATAATATATTTTAAGAAATGAAATTGACAAAAAAAAAACAATTTTTATAAAAAAAAAATTGTGAGATAAAGCTATGTTACTGCAAAGTAGGGCAAAGTCAGAATGTAGACGGATTGAAATGTAAAAAACTCTATTAATAATAACAAATAACATAGCCCTACAGGCCACAGACCACAAAGTTATACAGGACAATTTTTACACTGGTTAGTATATCAAAATACAAAAAATATGCGATTTTTTGGCGCCAAAATGTCAAACATCGTCGTCGTCAAACGTCAAACCTATAGTACCTATTTGAAAAAAATATTTCACGACGAAAAACAGCTATTCCATAAAATATTACATTTACTTTTTTGTGGCCAAAATAATCTTTTCGATTGCTTTCAAAAACTACTCCAAAAATTCGTTAAAACTAACCCTTTTACATTGAATGAATTCACAAAAAACGCATATTTTATATAATATGACCTTGTTTACAGATTTCATTCATACGGATCGTATTACAATACTTATTGTGTTTTACAAAACGTTCCCGAATCTATTATACTATTTTCTAGACTTCCCAATTTAACGACCCTCCAAATTAATTTAAGCTAGCTTTCGCCCGCGGCTTTGTGTCTAGTTTTAGGGTTGGATTCTAAAGATATTGATAACCTTAGTGCTTCGGTTAAAAGTTTGAGGCAAAATTTAGTAGCTTTTAAGTTCATTATCTGCTGTGTTGTTGAGTTAAGTTAATTACACGATTTCAGAAAAGGAGTGTAATGTTTAAAAAAAGGGTATAATACTTCAGTATTTTTCATATTTTATAAGGATAGACATAAAAAAGGACATTTCCAATACAGAGACATATCAAGAAAACACCTTAACACGGTTTTCACGCATAATCCTCTCAACCGATTTTGATGAAATTTGGCACAGACAATCTTTAGACCCTGAGAAAGAACATACCTAGGCTACCTTTTATTGCGAAATATGTGCCACGGGCGAAGCCGGGGCGGACCGCTAGTTCCTAATAAAATAATAAAAAACTGACATCATCAAATGAAAACAATATCTTTTGACCATTGAACGGGCAGGGTTTTATAACAATACTGACCTTCACTATCATACTGAATAGGTTATGTTTTGAATACTAAATTCCTAGCCATTGTTTTGCGTACTATTTCAACATACGTCCATTATTGAATTATTCACTTTTTTTAAATAATATACTTACGTTTCCGGTTGTGAACTGAAAAAAAGAGGGTTAGGTTTTACAAGGGTTTTACGTATTTATATATCTATACTTTCTATACTTATCTAATATTATAAATGCGAAAGTAACTCTGTCTGTCTGTCTGTTACTTAATCACGCCTAAACTATACCGAACCAATTTTCATGAAATTGGGTATGGAGATATTTTGATACCCGAAAGAGGACATAGGCTACTTTTTATCGATATTAATAGGAACGGGAATTATGCGGTTTTTTCTTTGACTGCGCGGGCAAAGCCGCGGGCGGAAACCTAGTACCTATATATTTATTTTACGTTTTGACGAATTTAAGCTTATGAAGTTATGAGATTATTCAAGAATCTTTTTATTTTAAAGTCGCTCTAGGTGTGTTAAAAGTTACAATTAAAAGATACATTAATAGTGGGGTTACGTCAGTTAATTTTTTAAATAGGTATATTTTCTTATAAACCTAAGAATCTATGAATTAAAAGAATTTTTAAGGTGAAAAGGTTTAATGCAGTTTTGAGTTAAAAACAAAACAAAACAGTTTTCAACAAAAAATCCGTAGAAATGAATTTAGCGACGCATTCAAATGGGATTTGAAAGTTGCTAGGGCCAAAGGGAAGCCATTTTGCACAAATTAAATCCAATATAAGGTGACCGGTTACGAGTTATAGTGCAGACTTGTTTCGTGTTTTATTTAATGCCTTATTATTTGCATTAAACAAAAGATTATGCATTAATGTCACTATTGATTATTTGATGTCACACACAGAAAGGAAAAAAAATAGTTAGGTAAAATTCTTAAGCTGGAAGGATGTTTTCTTTACGCTTAAATGATTGGTTATCTTTCCAGATTTTAGCCTCTTCATCAGTAAACAGTCACGAATATATAGTTCAACAAAAACAAAAATAAAAATATTTTGTATAGGTATAGGTACATAACTACATAATATGTAATATGTCGAATCTTTAACATTCCTTTCGAACCTGAGTCACACTCCATAAAATTTACGTCACAAATCACAACTAATATCGAACTTCTTTACTATTTAAATTGTAACTTGAGACATTGACTATAAGTAAATGTTCATTCTACTTGTTGATTCTACGTCAGAACGTATGTTCGCAGAAAACAGCTTTAAATATTATGTAAAAATAGTAATATTTTGATGTCATTGAAAAAAACGTAATACATGAAAATGAGGTTTTAAAGTCACTATGGTAATTTCTTGGTAGGTAATTTGTAATCAACAATATCACAATCCTTTAGAAGTCGAATAAGAGATAGGTATTTCAATACTCCTGTATTACGTAATTACATAAATATTTTTGCCAAACTTTCTACAAGAAAAAACAAAACTATACTATCTACACATTTCATCTCTCTTACAACCATTAACTACACCCATACTACAATCTTAAAACATACCAAAAATCCCATACACAAAACCAAGGCGTAGGTACAGCCATACAAACAGACAAACAGCAGGCCAATGTCCACTTAAGCCGGTATCGATTTTCGCCGCCCCAGTAACACTTTGACGAAACAATGCTATTCTTTCTAGCCCTCAAAATGTCTAGACTTCCTTGTGACCTGAGTGAAATTAATTTATTCATTGCTTGTGTATTATAAGTTTAAATGATTTCTTATGTAACTTTTAAATTTTTAATATTTTGTGACCTAAGTGAAATTAATTTATTAATTGCTTGTGTATAAGTTTAAATGATTTCCTTATGTAACCGTTAATAGATATTGTACGAAAATGGTTTAATCGAAATTCTTATTAACCTAAATATGGATATAATAAATTAATAACATATTATTTTAATTGAAAATCCGAGTGAATGTATTTATTTATGCATTAAAAGGTTGTAAACGATATTGATGAATTGTAGTAAACAGATAGATTAGATAATTTTATTGTGAAGGGAAACTGTAACTTGTGCCGTGAAATAAAAATTGAAGGAGGTGAAAAGAGTTTAGTTGTTTGTTAGGTATGGAAAGGTGATGAAAATGAGAATGCAAATGAAAATGGTTTTTTAGTAGCACATGACGCTTGATATAATAAAATTTTGAATATAGTAGTCACATGATTTTACTTTAGTTAGTAGACAATCCATGTACCTAACTCTTTTTCAATGGTTTATTTATTTAATTGATTTAGGGCTGATTTTTCAATCCTTGCTTAAAATTTATCCATGAATAAGGTATTTAACTATACCATTTCAAAAATGTATTCTAATTGTCAGTATTTGACAGTTTACAGGTGACATTTTAATATGTTCGTGTAATACTTTATTGGATGGATAAATATTAACCAAGGATTGATAAATCGGCCCTTAGTAGACAATCCATGTAACTCTTTCAATGGTTTATTTATTTTTTATTTAATTGATTTAGTGCTTTTGAGTTTAATGGTAAAGAAGACATGTAAAATAAATAAAATGTAGAATATACACGTTCGTATATTAATAACTATCCAGAAATGAAAGTCCTGTTAACCCGGCGTCATTGAGGTTGGGTCAAAATGACCCGGCTTGTTTATAATTTACAATATCTTTGTAATTACGTGCACGATTGTGCTGTTCTTTGTAGTAGCTGGAGCTAATAATGTACATTAAACGTTTTGGAAGTGAAATCCTTTCGACGTCTAGTGTACTGGGAGCTACACGCGTGTATTTTCGAAAAAGGTAAATATGACCCATCCTCACAATTGATGTAACAATTTCGCGCCATGGCTAAGTTATCGATTTTTACTGTTGTGTATGATTTCTTGGTGTCTGCAAACTTTTTTTTTTGCTTGTTTCTGTGAATTTAATGTTTTTGTTTGTCCAACAGGTACTTATTATAAAATAGGTACTATAAACGGTTAGAATAGAAAATATCACGTATCATGGCGGGTTTAGACTCTTGTCTGACTCAGACTTACCTTGTTATGATGATGAAGTAGAAGAAGAGGATCATGTTAGAGTGCGGAGTGTGTTTCAAGCGGAGAAACGCGAAAACCCGAATTCAATACCTTTTACAATAAAACTAAATATGGGGTTGACGTCGCTGATGAACTTTGCGCCTCATATGATGTGAGTCGTAACTCCAAAAGGTGGCCCCTGACAATTTTTATGCCATGTTAGACACACAGGAATTAATCCTCTTATACGTCGCATAAATAAAAACAAACCAAACGATAAGCGACGTAATTTTTTGAAAAACTTAGGTCTTGCTCTGGTCTTAGAACATTTGAAAATTCGCCAGGAATTGATCGATTGCAATGACAAATGGGCAAAAGAATCAGAGAATTTATTGGTGGATCATCAGAGGAGCCATCTGCAATTCCCGCAAAAGATGTTAAGTGTGTCCGGAAGTAAAAATAGTAAAACAAAACATTTTTGTCAAGCTTGCCCTAAATTTATTTGTCCTGAACGCATCATGGCTTTCTGTATTAATTTCATCTACAACGAAGATTCTAAATAGCTTTGTTAAAGTTTTTTTTCTAATATATTAGACTTAAGTTTATAAAAATGCTATTTGTAACCAAAATTACTGGTTATTAGCGTAGTAATGACATGAAAACGTAAGAGGTCTATATTTTGTTCCTATTTTTATGGGTTTATGTCAAAGTTGATTAAAGTGAATAAAACGTTGGTTAATTACTATTTTTATTTTATATTATCAAAACCAGAATACCTATAACCTATAATAATAACACAGAATACTAATTTTCTTAAAAAGTTTAAAAATAACAACTATAAAATATATGGGTAATATTGACCCACCTCAACGTTCGCGTATCTGTTTTCTACCACAATGACGCCGGGTTAAAATAGATCTAGCAGTCCAAACGAACAGACAGAAATACATAAATTGTACTTCCCATATTTTTCTCATCTTAAGGATCTCTATTATATGTATAAGTCTAGTGTATATTCCACATAATTAGTTTTTAAAACAATAATTAGTACACCCAACGGATAAAGTGTGAAAATAGTTTTCAAAATAAACAGCCGCCAAGTTAGCGAAGCCGTAGTACCGTCTCAGGCGGGATCGAACAAAATCAATACAATACAAGTGTTTTAACGTCATGTCTGTCTGCTCTGGTGCCAGCGCAACAGTTAGTGTACAGTCAGATGATGAAGTGTTGAGAATTTCATTTTTGAAGTGAAACTTCTTTAGGGGCGTAGAGAGTTAAATTTCAAGGGCGCGTCATGGCAATACCGTCACGTCATGGATTAAGGCGACGATCTTATCTTTCAATCTTGCCAAAGAAGTTTCACTTCTGACAGGTGTGCACACACACGCTCTTTTTTTAATAATTTCTTAATCTTAATAATTTTCAACAATTATATATATATATAGTTTAAAAGTAATATCTCATCAAAAAATAGCTTTAAAATCAAATTTCTCTACACTAATTATACAGAACGCACTCGGCCTCGCATCGCCGCTGTAAAATTGAATTAGACCTACATTCGATGACATTAGCATCTAACCAATGCTAACTTGTGGCACAAGGTCTATGTGACACCGAAATCAATCCTATCCTATGTCCTAGTATATTCTTTTAAACTGTATGTCCTTATATATTTCCTAAGCCCTATACATCATCAGCCTATTATGTTCCCGCTGCTTTATATTATAAGCTGAAGAGTTTGTTTGTTTGAACGCGCTAATCTCGGAAACTACTGGTCCGATTTGAAAAATTCTTTCGGTGTTAGATAGCCCATTTGTCGAGGAAGGTTATGGGCTATATATCTTCACGCTACGACCAACAGCAGTGGGGCACTGCGGGTATAACTGCGGAGCATAGCTAGTATATTATGTTCCCACTGCTGGGACACGGGCCTCCTATGAGTGTTCAGGCCATGATCCAAGCTAGCCAAGTGCGGATTGGAAAATGCATGAAAATTGTAATGTTCTTATGTAAAATTTTAACATTTTGTATATATAGGTATTCGCTGATCCGAAAATCTTGTTAACTAAGTACATTAAATCATAATATGTATATTCTTCTAAAAAAGCTTAAACTCAAATCTTTTAAGACATATTAAGATGATTAAAAAAAAAACAATTAGATGCAGCCGAAAGTTCATTTATTTCTTTATTAAAAGATTTACTGGAAAAATGAAAGATGATAATGCCTTTGCCATCGTTTATATATAGACAAAACCTTTGTAATTTAATAATACATATTTAGTTATATGTATGAATGATATTTGATATTTCTCTACTTTTTCTAGCGTAATAAAAGCTAAATAAACAAGGTCATACATCGCAATGATATTTTTTACTCTAACAAAGGAAATAAATACTCTGTTTTAATATTACAAATGATTGAGCAATACATAAACTGTTCTTCGTAATTAAAAAATTAATCGTAACTCATACTTTAGAAATTCGTTTTTTTTAGTCGTTCCCCGCGGTTTTACTCGCTTTGCTCCGCTCCCGTTGGTCTTAGCGTGATGATATATAGCCTATAGCCTTCCTCGATAAATTGGGCTATCTAACACCGAAAAAAATTTTCAAATCGGACCCGTAGTTCCTGAGATTGGTGCGTTCAAACAAACAAACTTTTCAGCTTTATAATATTAGTATAGATTTATTAAACTCTTCATTAATGTAGCTTCTTAAGAAAGATTCATCCAATGATTAAATTTATTTATATTTATAGCTACTTTAGAAATATGTAGGTATTCCTATTCAGTATTTCTAATTGCTTTCAAATGCTACAAAATGCCCTTGATCATTACGCGTATAAGATGCGCGTGAGTTTGACTTACAAATGCTCAAGGTGGAAGGGCGCAAATAAGGACAGATTTAGCATTAGCTAGACGTGTAAGGACATAGAACATTCTGGAGGGCATGGTGATTTCCTTTAGTTTTGTTTAAAATACATACAAATAAAGTGAAGTCCCATGTCCCCTAGTGGGGTAAGGGGCAGATGTATTTATTATACATCTGTTTCACTGATCGATTTTCTTTATTAAATTTTTATTTTTATGTTACTTTTCGATTGGTTTAATTTGTAATGAAGCTTTTAATTTATTTTATACAGTTTCAATCAAACAGTTAAATAAATTAATTTCATTTTTCCTGCGTAAATAAAGCCACAAATTGTTTTTTTTTTAGGTAGGAATCAGGGCAGACAGACAAACATACATAATGTGGTGATACATTAATGTTCCTCGTAGATTACATTAGGCGAGCTACATTAGATTCAAGAAAACCACATTAACCTTTATTGAAGTCGGTTACAAATAGTAGTTATAGTACTCTAGAATAATTCAATGGCAAATAATTAATTGTGGTAAAAATAAAAACAAAGATGGCGTGGGAAAATTATCAGCTAACGTGGTTGGTTAAAATTTCCCTTTGTTTTAAGTTAACTGTTAATTGTTATTGGCACAGTTTAGTAGGAAATTTGTATTATCATCATTATCATCGTTTATTAATAAAATTGTTTATAAGGTTAGAAATGTATTTATTGTAGAGTACTAGGATAAGATGGATTATTATTTTAAGTGATATTGCCTGATTAATAGTCCGAAATCCGTTTTAAAAGTAAAAGTAAAATTATTGTTATAGCTCTAGGATAAAAATAAAAAAAAAGTGTTTTTTCTTAGTTCTGTCACAGATTAGTTATTCAAGAATGCCATGTGACATAATATAGGAAACACAGGTTTATACTGAACAAAATTCTTAATAGATATAATGTAAGTATAGCTTACGCTAGTGTAAGTGTACGAAAATTGATTTGTTTGTTCTTATATTAGTATAAAATGCCTGGATGGAAATTGATGGAACTCTGAAAAGTTGCAGCTTCTATCCCAGTTTACCGAAATGGGTTATCTTTATGTTATGTTCAATATCGATCCAGTAATTACATTCATACAAACATACATAATTTCTGCTATGGTAATTATAGTTGAACTCTTATTTAAAAATGTACACCATACTTTAAGGGTTTTTACTTTTTAGGTCAAATGTCTTTACATCGTGTGAAATGAACAGCTGTTCTTAAATAATTACAGACAAGAGTCCTACGAATATCGATATAATAATTTTCATACTACTTAGTTAATGGACTAATAGTTATTTTATAGGCAATGAACAGTTTTATTTGAACTCTTCTGTATTTCTGTCCTTCGGTTGTAAAGGAATAAAGAGACGAAATGTCTTTGTCCGCTAAACCGATTAGAATGATAATGTTAAAGATTTTAAGCAATTTGATTTGTTTAGTTCTAGGTATATAGACTAATCCTATACTTATATTTAAATAGCTAGTTCATATTATATTCGTATCTTAAAGATTTGCACAATTCAATGATACACGTTTGGGTGGATGTTTTAATGACTTGTTATTGTTTGCGTCAGAACGGTTTAACGCGTATGGATGAAATTTGCTCTAGAGATAGACAGGAGTTTGAAAAAGCATTACGTACACTAATTTTTCTTCATACCATTGTTGTCTAAAGCTAGTAGCAGCTAAATAAAATTAAATAATAAAATCTATTTAAATACAAACACTTCTGTGACTGTACTCAAGGCACACCACCTGTGGCTTCGTAAATTTAGTATACACCCATCCCTCTCACACTCACAGAAACAGCTATACCCGTCCCATTCCCGCATGTTTTCTCAAATAAGTTGCATCCGAAAACAACACACAGAACCTTATGTTTCTTACAACAGATATTCGACTATATGCTTTCGTATTAAAGCTCATATTAGTTTAGCAAAGATACAGGAACTCTTTGTTAGACTATGAAAGTTTCAGGAAAATGCGGCACGTTCCATCCTCTGATTGTAATATAACGCGATTTAAAATAAATAGAGATGTGCGGCGCGTGTGTGCTGTTGTCGATAGTTTTAAATCGATTGTCGATATTTTATTGCGCTGGTAGACTCGTAATACACCTTTATTTTAACTTTGAGCTTGTGTTACTGCCTATATGGATTTTTAATCAGCAAATTTTATTTAAATTTAAGAGATCGGAATTACGAACGTCCCTATACTGTCGATTCGAGATTCTAATGTCTATCACAAATGTAAAATCTAGGAATTGCACTTGCATTTACGAAGCGAAAAATAAAACCTATTTTACTTGACACGATGATACCGATTTCTTATAGGATTATGTAATCTTTCTTATAATATTAAACAAATAGTTACCAAGCGTAAGCATATCATAATTAATAAGCAATAAATGATTTACAACTATGTAATTTGCGTCATCAATCTATCAAACTAAACTATGTTGCACAATTTTAAACACGATATAATATCTCCACCTTGTTGAAGTCATCATAATTTTAAATCCTATAAGAAGGTATTATAAATAAAAAAATCGAATGATATCATAAAATAAATTTAATATTTTTCCTTAAAATAAATTTAATATTTTTCCCCCTTTTAATTTTATTTTTCCTTTATGAGAAATATATCGTTTAAGTTAACTTACCTGACTCTGCTTCTATATTTGTTTTGTTAAAATTTAACTTACACAATAGGTACATGATCTACCTTCCACTAAAAAGTCAATAAAACCGATACAGTAGTTTTAAATGACCTAAGAAATTTACCCTCTCCATACGAACATTAATTAGATTCGTTTGTGTTCATACAATGTAACAAACAAATAAACGATTTCATAATATGTGTTAGTATACATGCACTTGCATAACAGGCTATAATAGTCAAATGTTAATTATTACAAAGTCTACTTTATAATTATGAACATTTGACAGCAAATAAACAATTTTACTGCAGTACCCCATGCAATGTAAACAACATACTATAGAAGTGTATTCAAAACACATATCGATATATCGTTAGGCACATCCCTAGCAAGTTACCCGGGTACATTTTGCCCGTGTTAAACAACCGCCGGGTTAATCCCGGGTACAAATTCACCGTCTTGTGTTTTGGCAATGCGATGAATTCATTTCGCGTAGCATTGTACTGGTGTTACATTTAAAGGATTTGTATAAACATAAGTGGGCTTTTATTGTCTTGTTTTTTAGACTTTTTGTAGAACTGTTTATCTTTACTTACTAGGTATATAAGCTCCTATAGTTAGATGATCTTATCATCTAACTATAGGCGCTTACATACTATCGTTTATAAGATACCAGCTTTCCGCCCGCGGCTTCTCCCGCGTTATCAAAGACAAATCCGCATAGTTCCCGTTCCTGTGGGATTTCCGGGATACAAAGTAGCCTATGTTTTATTCTGGATCTTCAGCTATTAACATTCCTAATTTCATTGTAATCGGTTCAGTAGTTTTTACGTGAAAGAATAACAAACATCCATCCTCACAAATTTTCGCATTTATAATATTAGTACGATTTCTGTTATGAAAAAAACTACAGTTTATATTATAATAATACAATTTATCGAAAATAATGTAAGAATTATTTTTTTAATAGTCATTGGATTCTTTTAACTCGTACCTTTATCAATTAACGTATTCACATTCCCTTAAATAATAAACTAGCGGTCCGCCCCGGCTTCGCCCGTGGTACATATTTCGCAATAAAAGGTACCCTATGTTCTTTCTCAGGGTCTAAAGATTGTCTGTGCCAAATTTCATCAAAATCGGTCCAGTAGCTTATGCGTGAAAACCATACATACATACTTCACACATACTTACATACATAATTACAAAGTACAAACCTTTCCTCATAATAATAGATATTAGTATAGATAATTGATCTCAATTTTGCTTAAATAAAGATATCCGTATCCAAGACAAACATAAAGGTATTATCACCCGGGGCGGGCGGTAAGCACGGATAATGTGACCCGGTTAACCCGGGCAGGATTCGGTAATGTACACAGCCCGGATACGTACGAACAGTATTGAAATTGTTTATGGTTATTGTTTATAGAAATTGTCGACTTCTTTCATGGACGTGTAGTTTGGGCTGATATATTTTTTTAAAATTCAAATTATATTTATTTACAAGAATGTAGTTTATTGATGATATGATTATCATTTATAATACCAAAAGAGCTTCAAAATTATCGGGTATTTTCCGATAGGTTCGTTTCAAACAAATGAAGGAGTCAAGTTTTTAGTCAAGGCTAAAAAATCACGAGCGCAAAGCGCGAGTGATTTTTCCTGAAAAACTTGACGACTTTATTTGTTTGCAGGGAACCTTGAGGGAAATGCCAGATAATTTTGAAGCTCGTGTGGTATTCGGGGGATTATTTTTCCGTCCCAAATGTCGGCCAATAATTTCACAATTGAATTCAACCTGTCAGTTTGACGTCAACGACCAGAGAAAATTTTCAAAAAATTATCAGTATAATACCATGTAGGTTGTACCACCAGACGTCGAATGGTGCAATTCTATTGGTCGATATTTGGGTCGGAAAAATAATCTACATTATTACGTGGCTAATAAATTCTTATCTTAGCTAGCTAATAATTTCTAAATTTTATTGATTGTTTTTACAATAATAATTATTCCACTATAGGTACCTACGTCTCGAATCTAACCCCGTTCTGTTATCTGTAATCTAGATTTTGACGTGACAACGTCTTATAATTCGATAAAGCCGGCTGCACGCACGAAAAAACATGACTCATGCGGCGTTACCTCGCTCTGACTCATCTGAGGCGTTCCATGTAAGGCTTGAAGTGCGAGCGAGAGCGCGGAACGAGCGACCAAGAAGCACAATCGGACGTTGTCACGTTCAACTATCGTCAGTAAACCGACTTTACAGACAACCATTTTTTTTTACTTTTATCTACATCAATTATTATAACAAACAGGTTTGAAAGTAAATATTAGAAAAGCATCGAGGCACTGGTATATTATAAAATTTCTAAAACAAATACAGATGGAGTCGGCGAAAGCTTGATCTCTGACCCCAGAAACCTGCGCATACAGCCTTAAATTATCTGTGCGGATTGAAACACAAAAATACAACTCAAACTCAAACTCAAAACGTATTCATTGATGTAGGTAAACTCTTGATAATTATATTTTTACGATACCCTATTTGGAACGGATTATTAGGAAAAAAAATGTTTTTTAATGAGTGATAATTGAATATGAATTACCTACCTATTTTTTTTTTTTTTTTTTAATCATATATTTCTGGGCTTTTGAACAAATGTTCATGGCAGCCCCATTGCAACAAACAACTTACAAACTAGACACATAACAATTAACATTTCTAAATAAAACAATGAGAACTCCTAGGAGCTAGCGCTATAAGTTGCAAGAAAATCTCCCACCATGCCATACACCAACCCTGCCTCCTCCGAGGAAGGGTTGGATAAAGAACCACAGAAAATTCCCATATTGGCCCGCGAAGCATCCAACTTTTGCAAGACTTCCACCCGCTTCGTCTCGTTCCGGACACACTCCACAAGCACATGATGCACGTCCTCGGTCTTTCCACAAATTAAACACAAAGGGGACTCTATTTTGCCCATCATGTGTGCAAAAGCTCCTAATGGCATGTGACCGGAACGCAACCTATGTGCCAACACAACAATATTGCGCGGTATATTACCAACAAACCAAGGTGAACGATGAGGCTGACTTTGAATAATTTTGTACCAAATACCCTTTGTTTTTGAGCGGAGATCAAAGTACTCGCGCCACTGCTCCAAACATAAAAATTTAAATTTAGGTAAGAGTTCAGAGTAATTCGGAAGAATATAAATCTCCGAACCGTCACTGATTGCTGCTTTTGCCAAACGATCAGCCTCCTCATTCCCTGCTAAGCCAATATGGGAAGGTATCCACTGTAGTTTTACATTTATACTATTCTCAATTGCCTTAATAAACTTGCTTATAATAACGTATGCAATAGGATAGCCTCTAAAAGTCCCATTCAAACAATGTAATAAATGTTGTATACCGCTTTTGCTATCACTTAGTATTACAACACTATCTTGTGCCTTATAATTATATAAAATATTGGATAAAGCAGCTGATATAGCAAACAACTCCAGAGTCATAATACAAACAGGCGACGAATTTTTATAACAATCTCCTACTTTAGAAGTAACATCGATATAAGCACAACCAGAGGGCAGCCCGGTGCCCTTTGATCCATCCGTAAATATTTTAAAACAATGACTATACTTAATATCAATTTCACGAACAACTTCATTTTTTAAAACCAACAAATTATAATTTTTTTTTGAATCCCGTATACAATCCAAGTAATCACATATATATTCTTTAATATTTGCACCAGGGACCCAATTTTTAAACCGAAACAATTCTAAAGTGTGAGAGGTAAAAAGCCTCTCATCTTTAATTTCTATGTAAGTTGACGCCAACAGTGGCTGCTTTTTTCTAGACCAATAATTATTCGTACAAAGAGCACCGAGCTTGTCCAAAAGAATAGTAGCGGGATTATTACAAAAAGATTTGGCTTTAAGACAATATTTGTAAGCTAAATATTTGCGACGTATAGCTAGCGGAGGTATACAAATTTCACTCTCCATTACGTGCACTGGCGTGGATTTAATAAAGCCACCAATTATTCTTAACGCTTGATTTTGTATTTTATCAAGTTTAGAAACATGACATTGTGCACTGTTGTCGTATAGAAAGCTGCCAAAATCAATTCTACTCCTAATGATACTTATATATAGCCTTCTTAAGTGCTTAGGATGAGCTCCCCATCCGCTACCAGCTAAGACTTTCAAAATATTGATGAATTTTTGAGTTTTTCCGCAGACTTCATTTATGTGCCTACCCCAACGTAAAGAGCGATCCAACCAAACACCCAAATATCTAATATTTTCATTATATTTTAAATCTAAATTATTGATTTTAAGAGTTATATTATGTTGTCTTCGTCCCCTGCTAAATAGACAAAAATTAGTTTTATCTACCGATACCTGTAAACCTATATCATAAAGTAAAGATACTAAAGTATTTAATGCATTTTGAATATCCTGAACGCTATTATTAATAACGGGATTACTCGAATATATTACAAAATCGTCAGCGTACTGACCTATTCCTACACTAATGGTTTTACTAATCTCAGCAGTAACCAAATTAAAAAGAAGAGGAGATATTGGATCGCCTTGGCACAAACCGTTAGACGCCCACCTAACCAAAAGATTACTTCTACTACTACTATTACTATCATCATTACAGGAATCAGAATTATTAATTATAAGATGTCTCTCAATTAAAAACTCCCAAAAATAATTGCACATTTTATAACCCACATTCAAAAGGTCTAATTTTTTAACTACGGCTTCAGTAAGAACATTGTTATACGCCCCTTCTACATCAATGAAACAAGCCAACGTCGGTATATTTTTAGTAAGGCCAATCTGAATTGACGAGACAAGGCAAGCTACTGAGTCTAGACAAGAACGTGATTTTCTAAACCCTGTAGTATGAACAGACAAAATACCATTTCTTTCCACATACCATTCTAATCTTTTACCAATCATATTATGAAATATCTTACATATACACGATATTAAGGAAATAGGCCTCAATTTGACTTCACTACTTAAATTTGAATTTAACTTAGGTATAGGTACAATTTTTATATCCCTCCATTGTTTAGGAATATAGCCAGTATCGAATATATCGTTAAAAATTTTAAGCAAATGGCGTTTACCTATTTTCGGAAGATTAAATATCATAGAATAAGTAATACTATCATTTCCTGGACATGTGTCTTTCTTTTTGAGGCACACCTCTAACTCTTCTAAACTGAAAGATGAATCAAGTAAATTATTTACCGATGATAATTCTGGCTTACGTGCTTTGACAAAATCAGGAGCTAATTTACATAATAATTCTTGTAAATCACGAGTCGGAGCCCTAAATCGGGAATTCCGACTACCTTTGATCCATTTAATTTTATGCCACATATCTGATAACGTAGTACTTTCGTTAATAGAATCGCAAAATTTCTGCCAATCAATAGACCTAGCTTTTCTTAATTCAGATTTAAATAATTCATTTTTACTTTCCAATATTGTAAGATTATGTGGAGTCGGATTTCGTCGAAATATGCCTAGAGCTAATCTACGTTGGGCAACTAAATGAGACAGAGATGGGTTCCAGTATGACTTAGGCTTGAATTTATTCTCTGGGTCAATGCTTACTTTTACAAATGGAATATGTTTGTCAGCAGCTTCATTGATCATTTCAACAAATCTATCGTAAGCAGCTTGAATACTTTCAAATTCTATACTATATTCTAGTAACGAGAGTTCAAGAGTCCTAGAAAAATCTGCCCAATTAGCTTTTTTAAAATTTCTCTTTTTGACAAAGTGGCTAACATCCTCAAAATTTACAGAAACTTTAATTATCATGTGGTCACTACCGAGATTTTCATTCATTACACCCCATGTAAAATTTGCAATAACGTCAGACGTAACAAATGTAATATCCGGAGAAGTCTCTTGTACAAGGTTATTAACCAATTTAACTCTAGTTGCGGTTCCTGTATTCATAGCAATAAAGTCATTATCTAGTGAAGCGTCTAACACCTGAGTACCCCTAACATCACTTTTAGAAGACCAATTTGTATGATGCGCGTTAAAGTCTCCGGCTATTATGGTTTTATATCTATACAAAGAAAAAAGTTCATCCCAATCTGATTGAGTTGTTCTAACTGATGACGGACAATAAATGGAAACTATATTTTTAATAAATTTACAATTTAGTACTTTTACGGCTACTGCTTCTATTCCAGGATTATTAATGTTAACATGATTTACTTCAGTTATGATTGATTTGTGAATTAAAATTGCTACCCCCCCGTATGAATCAATTCTATCCTTTCTATGCATATTATAATTAGTCATATTTATATTTATTTCCTCATTCAACCAAGTCTCGCTTAAGATGGCTATATGTATCTTATTCTGTATTAACAAACATTCTAACTCTAGCAATTTTGGTTTGATGCTTTGCGAATTCCACTGGACTATGTTAATGAAGCGCTGCTTAACAGGAACGCTATCCATGACCGAAAATAGATAGAAGATTAGAGAAGAATTCTCCCCTTCTAAATAAATCCGCTACCAATGGGTAGCACTCCTCAAACATTACGCTTAACACGTCCGTGAATTTCTCGCTCAGCATTTTTCTTGATAAAATAATGTCTCTTAATCTATTAAGTAACCTAATAAAACTAAAGTTATGCTTCTCTCTGGGTTCATCATCTTCTCTATTACACTCACTTATTTCCTGATCTACAGTTACCTCTCTATCATCACGGTTTTTCTTGGGTTTATTTTTCACTTTTTTTCTAACTTCTTGTCCCTCTTTCACTGAAATGTTCTCCGACTCCTTATTTAAAAATTGATCGTTTGTGTATCCCTTATCTATATGTTTTTTATTCTGGTTTAATACCGCTCCACTGTAAGTTCCAACATTCCTATCGACACCCATATCATTCGGTATACTTATACTTGTATTCTCCACTATTGTATTCTGACTTCCTAAAGATTCTGTTTTCATCTTCTCTGTATACAACATCAATGCTTTTTTATATGAACAGTTCTCCGCGCTCATTATACATCTTAACTCTTTTTCTTTTTTAAATTCCGGACATTTACTTCTTTCAATCGCCATATGTGGACCGCCACAATTTACACATTTGAAAAATTTTGTGTCACAATTCTCGTGGTTAAGACCACACTTAGGGCACACACTTTTTTTATGTGGACAGAATTTTTTCAAATGACTAAAGCGCCAGCAATTCGCACACTGCGAGACTGGGAATGTATATGGTTCCACTATAAAACGACAACCGTATGCAGAAACATAAGGCGGTATAGCGGTACTCTTAAAACAAATGCGAATAGTTTCACTGTCAACCCATATCCCTTCACTATTTTGACGACGTAAACGCCGCAAAGAGGCTATCTCACTCTCACATACAAAAATCTTTTGTAACTCTTCTATACTCGTGTCTAAATCTATTTGCCTCACTATACCATAACAAAATTTCAGCTCATCAGTTCTATAACATCTCCAATCTCTTTTAATTAACTCTTCGCATTGTATTAAGAAGTCAGCATTCTCTTTATCTCCAAAAGCAATCGATACTTTATAATTACTTTTAAATTTAATTCTTACAATATTCTTAATGTTCAAGTCCCTTAACAATTTTGCGAAAGCGATTTGTTTAGGAAGTTGATCTTTTGACGTCAAAGTAACCTCATATATTATATCCGAACTTTGAGAATGAATCGAACTATTGTTCGTTGCCTGATTGTCGTTTACTGCATTTCTTTTCGACTGCTTCTTAATTAACCGCTTCGATTTTCTATTTACCTCAATAAAATCATCATTGTCTAAATCACTATAATCTCTCACCCGTTTACGATGTATTGATTCATCAGAGGACATAACCGCAGACATAGGGTGTAAACCAAATAGTTCGCCACCCGATTCTTCGTTAAAAACACCGCCGCATGGATCGATCGCACACGCATTGTCAGACATTTTAAACGAGTAACGACGTTAAGCGCCTGCGCGTAAACAACACGTACAGCTCACACGGCTGGCGCCGAGCGACTGACCTACCTATTATGTCCTACCTGTTAGAAAGAGAAGAAAATATCATCACAGTTTTAAATTATGCAAAATGTGTCGAGGAATATACGAAACGGCTAGACTCAGTTTTGTTAAACTTTGAAAAGATGTCAGTAGTAGCCAGCCCTATTTGATGTATTCACATCAAATCTCATCACAAACAGGGCTGGCTACTCGAAAGTAATAAATTCTAGACACATCACACAACACTCAAATAAAACGTAGACAAAGTCACGTTATTTTATCGTATTTAATATGACTTTTACTTTTAAGTTATTAAATAAAAAATCTAAGTAAGTAAAATCAACTAACAAATTACGAAAACTTAGTCGCAAGATGGGAGGTTCCATCATTTCTTCTTATCTAAGTTATTAGCTTTGTGACTAAGTTTTTACAATTTGTTCGTACCTATATCTAGAAAGATTTCTTAGGCGATTATTCAAAATTAGTACTTTAAAAGGTTTTAGGTCCTTCTCTTACCTACATTTTTTCTAGTCAAGTTGATTTTGCCAATATTTTAGTAGAAAAAAATTTCCAGTCCTAGGGAATAAAGGTCTTTTTTAGACTTAATTTTTTGACACGAGGTTAACTACAATATCAAGTAAATATAAAAAGGATATTGTTACGTATCTAATGCTATAATATAATGATTAGTTTAACATCTGTATGACCTAGGTATATAAAGAATATAAGAAGCAATATTTTTAAATAATTCTTGGATATTCCATACAACAATATTATTGAATTGGGAATAAAACTGCTCATATCAAAGATACTTAAGGCGCGGAATAGAGTAAAACCCAGCTCTAGCCGTTTTTTGTACTGTTTTCTGGAGCTATCTCCTTCTTATCCAAAAGATATATCAACTAAATAAAAATACATTAAATTTCTACATATTCTTGGCTCAAAAATGGTAAAAGTATTTTGTTATTTTATTGACTTAAAGTTTAATTAATCTCCTCCCAAAGAAATCCCAGAAATTAGAAATAATTATGTTTACCGTGTATCTCCTCTTAAACTAATGATTCTTTTGATTTGGTATTTACACTATTGGATAGGCAATTTCATTACGAAAATTATGGTAAAAATTTTTTTTTGATAAGACCTATACTAGATTTTATAAACATTTTATTCAAAATTTTGGGCGTATTCGCAACTATATCTCTTGCGCTTGTATGGGAGGTTCAGTCGGCCGCTAGGTCTCAAGGGTGAAGCTTGTGTCGTTTGTCGCCGTGAGCGTCACATGACAATCACGTGACCCATGTTTATTCGAATAGTACGAATATCAAACAATGAGCGAGGAATAGACGCTACTACTATTAATTTATAGTGAGATTTTAGAAATCATCAATAATATAATAACTGGTCAATGAGCTTTAGTATAATATATTAAACTTTTTGGTCTGTGTAGCGCATGTCGCGTGACGCACGATATTTACGATAATTATCGTACAAATACGATAATTTTTAGTTAAATGTCTATAGTGTGAAAAAAGTTTCACTTTTACCGTGGTTTCATAAAACCACACAACATTTTTTTTATATAATTATGATATTTAGTTTTTAAAACATTCAAATGCTTTATAAATATAATTTTTTTAATAATCGAAAATATTTTATAAAAATTATTATAAATTTATTAATTTATGCAATAAATCACATTTTACTTTTTAAGTTTTTAGTGAATAAGTATTAGGATTAGACAAACAACATTTGAAGTTTTAAGTATGTATACTACTTTTTGTCATGGGTGTCATTTTCATGGTTTTTGCGGTAGCTAAATTACCCAATATGAGGTCAAAACTAAAATCCAAGATGGCGCCGAGAAAAATTTTGCATCTTTTTGTCATGGGTGTTATTTCCATGGTTTTTGGTGTACCTATTAACCAATATGAGGTCAACATTAAAATTCAAGATGGCGCCGACGATAATTTTACATCTCTTTGTCATGGGTGTCATTTTCATGGTTTTTGGGGTAGGTATAAACCAATATGAGGTCAAAACTAAAATTCAAGATGGCGCCGACGAAAATTTTACATATTTTTGTCATGGGTGTCATTTTCATGGTTTTTGGGGAACCTATTAACCAATATGAGGTCAAAACTAAAATCCAAGATGGCGCCGAGAAAAATTTTACATCTTTTTGTCATGGGTGTCATTTTCATGGTTTTTGGGGTACCTATTAACCAATATGAGGTCAAAATTAAAATTCAAGATGGCGCCGACGAAAATTTTACATCTTTTTGTCATGGGTGTCATTTTCATGGTTTTCGGGGTAGGTATAAACCAATATGAGGTCAAAACTAAAATTCAAGATGGCGCCGATGAAAATTTTACATATTTTTGTCATGGGTGTCATTTTCATGGTTTTTGGGTTAGCTATTAAGTTATTAACCAATATGAGGTCAAAAATAAAATCCAACGACGAAAATTTTACATCTTTTTGCTATGGGTGTCATTTTCATTGTTTTTGTGGTAGCTTATATGAGGTCAAATCTAAAATACTACAAGGCGCTGACAAAATTTTGATATTTTTTCGAAATGGATGTCATTTATGTGATTTTTCTTACAATCGTTTACATATTAATCGAACAGAATTCAAATTCTATAGTTTAGGTGTAGCTTTTTGAAGTGAAAGTTCTATAGGCGCGTTGAGAGTCAAATTACGAGGTCGCGTCATGGTAATACCGTCACGTCATGTAGAAAGGCGGCGATTTTCGTATCTATAAATCTTACCAAAGAAGTTTCACTTCTGACATGTGTTCTCGGCTCACGCGCTCTTTTTTATTTTATTCTCTTCGTTTTAGTATATTAGATGAACTCTTTTTTAAACAATTAACAAAGTTGAGCGAATACAGTGAAAAAGCGAATATCTGTCGGAATATTGACACAGAGTTTCGTTTTACATTACATTTCTAAATATGTATTTCAATAATCAATGCTCTTTTAAATTGATTTCTCCCGTAATATATAGGATTCGACTAGATAGCAAATTTGAGTATTTACGCCGTGGCTCAAATAATATCACAAAATTCGCTTTCGTGATAGATCTTGTTTTTGATACATAAAACAAGGCCTTTGAAGTGAAATTTTCTCCTTTAAAGTAAGCTAAAACAAAATAACAAATACAAGCTATATAGTCGAATTCTTGAAAATGACACCCATGACGAAAAGATGTAAAATTTTCATCGGCGCTATCTTACATTTTAATTTTGACCTCATATTGGTAAATAGCTACCCCAAAAACCATGAAAATGACACCCATGACAAAAAGATGTAAAATTTTCGTCGGCGCCATCTTGAATTTTAATTTTGACCTCATATTGGTTAATAGGTACCCCAAAAACTATGAAAATGACACCCATGACGAAAAGATGTAAAATTTTCATCGCCGCTATCTTACATTTTAATTTTGACCTCATATTGGTTAATAGCTACCCCAAAAACCATGAAAATGACACCCATGACAAAAAGATGTAAAATTTTCTTCGGCACCATGTTGAATTTTAATTTTGACCTCATATTGGTTTATACCTACCCCCAAAACCATGAAAATGACACCCATGACAAAAGGATGTAAAATTTTCGTCGGCGCCATCTTGAATTTTAATTTTGACCTCATATTGGTTAATAGGTACCCCAAAAACCATGAAAATGACACCCATGACGAAAAGATGTAAAATTTTCATCGCCGCTATCTTACATTTTAATTTTGACCTCATATTGGTTAATAGCTACCCCAAAAACCATGAAAATGACACCCATGACAAAAAGATGTAAAATTTTCGTCGGCGCCATCTTGAATTTTAATTTTGACCTCATATTGGTTTATACCTACCCCCAAAACCATGAAAATGACACCCATGACAAAAGGATGTAAAATTTTCGTCGGCGCCATCTTGAATTTTAATTTTGACCTCATATTGGTTAATAGGTACCCCAAAAACCAGGAAAATGACACCCATGACGAAAAGATGTAAAATTTTCATCGCCGCTATCTTACATTTTAATTTTGACCTCATATTGGTTAATAGCTACCCCAAAAACCATGAAAATGACACCCATGACAAAAAGATGTAAAATTTTCGTCGGCGCCATCTTGAATTTTAATTTTGACCTCATATTGGTTAAAACCTATCCCAAAAACCATGAAAATGACACCCATGACAAAAAGGTGTAAATTATCGTCGGCGCAATCTTGAATTTTAATTTTGACCTCATATTGGTTAATAGGTACCCCAAAAACCATGAAAATGACACCAATGACAAAAAGTTATTTCAACTAGAAACCATTTGGCGACAGTTTTTGGATAACATTTGAATGGGATTATCTAGTTTAAAAGAAATATAAAAATATCACCGAATGATGATCATTACAGAGTACCATCAATTTTGATTCATTTTAAAAATTTAATATAAAATTCATCCATATGACTATAATTTAACTCTGAATTGGTAAAGACCAAAATTATGTGTTAGCACCATTATAATGTTTTTCTATAAAAAATATTTTAAATGCCATGTCTGTTACTTCTGAGCTCTGTGAATTTTACTTGTATTTGAAACAGTTCACGCGGATGCGCGTTAGGTGGCGCAAGAATTATTTGCGAAGTATTGTAGAAGCGGCGGATAGCTGTGGTTCGGGAAAGAAGTGTGAATGCTCAAGGTCACTCGCTCAGGGAACGACCTTAAAACAATAGACAAACATAAAGTTTAGCCATCATATTTTTTCAGCATTTCTAAGAATCGAACCCACCCTACCTACTTGTGTTCTTTTGCTCACCAACTACCACGCCAACAAAGGAAAAATGGCGACTCAACATATTTAATAATACTTACTTTTAAAAGATTATTATCCAAAACAAAGCATAAAACTATCAAGCCTAATAAATAACAACCATTATAAAAGATAATTAATCACATCTGAACGGAGACAAAGAAACAACTTCCTCGATAAATAAAATATATTTTTAACTAAAAAAGGACATAGCAATCATGGCGTCGATGCAAATAAATACGAGCGAAATAAATTAAGAGCGCTTATTCAATTTAACGCAAGTCAAAATCTCCGCGATCTATTACGATAGATCGCGGCTTGCGCTATCCTTTTACTATGAACAGCATAGGTCCACAGGAGAGCGCCGAGCAACATGTCCTCTCTCTGGGAAGGCTCGCTGCCGACTGATTTTAATCGGGTCGCGCGCAGTGTTTTATAGTACTTTAAAAAAAATTGTAGAAAAATAATAGAGGTACCTTAGTTGATTTTTTAAATTTTGTCTTATAAGTAATACGTTCTTTTATTGCAATATGTATAAATTATATTCAACTAAGTCAAATATCTTGGTGAAAATAATCATTTTGTCGAGTATAATTTCTAAAAAAATTCACATTGTTCGGATTTTAATTTCGTAAGTTAGGAGTCCAAATTAAAAAAATCTTTTAACTAACTATTTTAATAAGGATTTTTGCAGTTAGTTAAAAAAAAATGTGTGTTAGATCTGTCAGCAATTTCAGATATTTTTAGCTTCGAAATTGACACTAAAAGTGAAATCAAGTAATCATCGGCTCAGTTATCTTGATGGTATTCACAAATACTGTATTAATTGAAAAAAACTCTTAACTAACTATATAGACAATAAAATTCCCTAAAATTATTAGTAATTCATATGTTTGTAAGATAAGTGGTTGATGGACAATCTGGTTTGAAAAATCACATATTTGAGCCAAACAGCGCACGGACCGCGTACACGGCCTTAACATTCGAACCGTTTGAAAAACACACCAAACCGGTCATCTAATTAGTAGAAACAATGACATCGGTTGCGCGGGCGCTGGCCGCCATCTTGCCGTTTCCACCAATCACAGGCCGCCGTGCCAAGGTCGCGCACAATGTCAAAACGCTTCCTATTAATTTGTCTAGGCCACACTGTTTCTATGATAGATAAAGTTTGGAAGCCATTTTGAAGTCGTTATCTCCGTGATATGAATTATAAACAACGTGCTTGAAGGTCAGATAAAATTTTAAACGCAGTACAAATTTGTTATCGCTAATGCAATGTTGTAAATTATTTTCATTATGTTTGTATGTGCAGTTATAATGTTTGGTTAAGGGTTTAGGTTAGGGTGTTTAAATCACGATGTAGTTTTTATAACTTATAGCCTGTGTAATTTGCACAGTAAAGACAATTCTTATGATGATCTACAATGTATTGCATACTAATCAAACTAAAGTAGGTACCTAGTTTAAATACACCAAAATTGTTAAATTGCTTAGGGAGAAAAATAATCTTATAAATTTATATTAAAACATAGGTAGCACGTACGTCTAGGTATAGCACATAGTCTATACGCCCGAATTAACTTATTAGGACACCGATAGAAGTAATCCTAAATAAATATTTTGCGTATTCGTTCTTTAACATGGACTTCAATACTACCTGTATTGAAGTCCATACCCTACTGAGTTATTGATTCTAGCAGCTACCTACAAGCTAATAAAGTTTCACTAAAATAAGTGAAGTAAATGAAGATTTTAAGATAGAAATTTTCCATTTCGTTGTACCAACACCATCCATCATTCCTGTTCTATGAAGGACTAAGTTTGTCAACGTTTTATTTTATAAATATTCTTTAAAATAATAAAGGGAATTTGGAATATAATAAATAATATCTTGGTTTTTATATTGGCAAAAATGTATTCACGAAAAAAAACAATTTATTTTTAATAATAATTAGTAATTAGGTACTTTTATTTATTTGTAGGTAGGTATAAGATCTTTAAATTTTTCATTAAGTACTTACCTACTGACTGAAATTTAATTTAAAAATGATAGGTACATGCTAATATAATGCATGTAACATATTAATAAAAAGTACCTATATCCTGACTTTGAGTCAGGAAAAAATATAATAACTTAAAAATAATAAGATAATGGGACGAGACACATAATAATTAATTACCTATAATTAATTAACGTAAGTATACTAGTGATGTCCAATATGAATATGTTAGTTATCCCACCATAACTTAAATTTATCCCACCCATTGTATGTACGACTTATAAGGATTGAGAAGCAAGAAAAGGAAATGTGCACAGAAATCAGAATGATTATCTTTGTGATAAAAATGGGATCGGAATTTTCTTAATGAAATCACCCTTATGACATGAATTAATATGCACACAAATTCTTCATCAATAAGTGATTTAAAATTGAAATCTGACAGACAATTACTTAGTCTATCCTTTATAACACAAAAAACACAATTTTCCAAAATTTTGTTCATCGAACGTAAAAATTAATGGGATTCAAAAGGTGCTTACGTACCTATCACCAAACACGTAAATCCAAATAACAACCGTGACCCATTAATCCCATATCCCACCCGATCCCATTTATCAATACCAGCACCCCTAATTAATTATGTACAAGCATATAAAAACAAAATTGATACAGGGGTGGTGGAGGCGGTATCGATCGCCAAACCACCCCCAGCTAGTATAAAAAGCGTAACAAATTTTCGTCTTAAGAAAAGGAAAAGAAAAAATGTATACAGCCACCCTAGGGGGTTGTGGGTCGGGGGTGCAGGGGGTTCCTCGATCTCGCTCCCTCTTGGACGTAAGATGCTACAAAGAACTTCTTTGTTGGTGTAGTTAATTAGATTGGATATGCACTTTTTTGGTGTGATTATAGTTTGCGGGTTAGGTATATTGATTCAAGGAAGTTATGATAACGTTATGTATGTATGATATTGGTTATCGATTTTCAGTCTGGTTATACTTTCTTCTGAGTATTAAATGTATTGAGATTTTTATTGGATTCGTCAATTACTGCAGGATGGTATGTTTGGATGGTTTAAGTCTATTGTATAATATTATGTATATAGTAATTAATAGATAAGTAGATACTACATATTGATTGAATTGTTATCAGGTTGATAACTGTCAAATTTCAGCCACAGATTATATAAACGATGCTCGAATTTTCCTGTACTTTCATTCTAATGTATAATTAATCTTACAGGTGGTTCTAATATGACGTAAAGTTGTTTCTCTACCTATAGGTAACACAAAAACTGCTAAACAGATACGGCTGAATTTCTATACCTAGAGATAGAGATTGGAATAGTAAATTGAGTAGGTAGAATCGGATAAATGTAGCAAAAAAGGTGCTATTTTGTAAAATTTTTCAAGTATGGCAAAAATTTAATGTAGGTAGGTACTTAAGTTAGTAATCCTTAAAACTGTCACAGTTGGTAAGTTTGAAGTTTGGTGAAAAACTAAGATCTGGGTTTCCTAAATTTTCCGACCTTTTAGTATAAGAGTGAATAAACATTATTACATTAATGTTTTACTTATTCTAGAATCTAGATGTCTAGAACACTAAAGACTTAAGAAACTCATAGATATTACGTAACAATAGTTTATATGGATTGGAATGTGGTTTTTCATATAATATGTACGTTTTATTTATCCGTTTTCCTGTTTCATTTTTTATACAATTGTAAAAATATTAATAACTAGCTTCCGCCCGCGACTCCGTCCGCGCGGATGTCGGTCTTTGCGTGGATGGTTTATTTCTCCATTTTGAGTAACTCGGACAATGACATCTTATAAATATCTATTGGACCCAAATACGGCTAGGTCTATAATAATACGCAACGTGTGTTCGCGGTACCTACTACAGAACAACGTCTATGGATAACTGAAAAATTGAGATTAATTTTTTTTCTACGTATTTTTCCAGGATAAAAAGTATCCTATTTTACGCCCAGGATAATAAGGTATAATTATACCAAGTTTCATCGAAATCGAACCGGTAGTTTTCACGTGATGTCTTCACATACAGACAGACAGACAGACAGACAGACAGACAGACAGACAGACAGACAGACAAAAATTTTTTTAATCACATATTTGGGTTTGGTATCGATCCAGTAACACCCCCTGCTAGTTATTTTTTCAATATTTTCAATGTACAGAATTGACCCTTCTACAGATTTATTATATATGTATAGATGTTTTTGTCATGAGTAGTTGTTATTTTAAATCTATAGTTATAGGTAGTTTAATATGTATATCTATAGGTAAGTAAAAAAAAAATACTAAATATGGAGTTAGAAACTGTGTAGACGAGAAAAGAAAACAATAGCTAATTTGAATTGTAGAAAAGGATGGTCCGATTTTGATGACATTTTTACTTATCAATTTATTATTAAATACCAAATGAGGTACATACTTACATTGCAGTATAATGATTTTATACGCGTGTTGGCTAGTAGTTTATAATTAGTAATTACTAATATTATAAATGTATGAAAGTTTGTGAGAATGTGTGTGTGTGTGTGTGTGTTTGTTACTCTTTCACGCATATACTACTTAACCGATTTCAATGAAATTTTGCACACATATAGAGGGTAACTTGAATTAACACATAGGATAGGTTTCATCCTGGAGAGTGGGAGAACGGGAACTATGCGGGTTTTTCTTTCAAAACGCGGGCGAAGCCGCGGGCGGAAAGCTTGTAGTTTATATTTGTGAATAAATGAATGAATATTCTTAATTGTACACACCCAAACAAGTAAAACGTACATAATTGTACAATTGCATACATTTTCTAGTGTTTATGGTGATTTAATTTCATTAAGCAAGGTCATAAGTTAGTAATTAGGACCCGGAATGCGGATGAATCACGTCAAATACGTGTGAAGTAATTATTTAGTTTTTTTATTTGTTAATACCTATCTACTATAAAAATAAAAATATAATAATGATATATGAGAGCTAGAGAGATTATCACAAGTTTAAGAAAAGTTTTGGGAAGCTATTTGTCTCAGATGCATGTGAATAAGGCCTTACTAATTGAACAATTATTGGTAAAACTTTACAAGAAGATCACACAATATAAAATATAAAGTACAAAAATACTATATTATTTTTATACGAAAACACACACTATATAGAGGTACAAAAACTTTACTATAATACAGACAAAGCCAAGGGCAAGTACTAGTCTAAATGAATTAGCATATAATTGAGTCAACGCTTTCAAATCGAGCCTGCTTTACTTTACGATCGTTCTTCAAACACAACACAGATTAAAAATCATCTTCATACTCATAAAATTTACGCTGGTTTCAAATCTTTCTCAAATCACAAACAGATTTTAAACTACTAGCTTACCGCCCGCGGCTTCGCCCGCTTTGTCTAAAACCTAATAAATGATATAGGTACTAAAACCTTCCTCTTGAATCACTCTATCTATTAAAAAAAAACCGCATCAAAATCCGTTGCGTAGTTTTAAAGATTTAAGCATACAAAGGGACATAGGGAAATAGGGACAGAGAAAGCGACTTTGTTTTATACTATGTAGTGATGAGATTCTAATCTATTAAAAAAATCTATGAAATAAAGTCCTAAACACATTCACAAAACTCTCAAATCACAAAGATCCTTATCCATTCAAATAACAGCCAAATCAAAGTCTACACACATACTATAACTCCTTATAAAAATAACGAAAGAATGCAATTAATAAGAGCCGATAGCACACAGGCACACACACACAGACTCATAATTAATCATCTTGCGTCTTCCACCCCTCCCAAGTTTAATTCCTGCTCCCCCCATTTTTTCCCGAAGCATGTTTTCATTTTGCACGTCTAGGAAAGCTTTTCTCTACGTGTAAATTGAATTTTGCGGTCGTCTCGAATATTTTAGGTTGCTAGCTATTGGTTCCTTGTGTTTTAATTTATCTGTGCTTCTGTTGTTTATTTCGGTTTAAGATTGTATGTATTTACTAATTAAAGAATCTTCGTTAAATGCTATCGATTTACAATATTGTTTCTTGTACTATAAGTAGGTTATATTTAGTAGTTTAGGAAGTAGAAAACTACTAAAGAAAATTTTAGGATAAGAGTTGTTTAAGTCTATATTATTCGTGTTTTTATTTTGAACTAGCTTCCACCCGCGGCTTTGCCCGCGTGGTGTTTTGATAAAAGGTAGCCTATCCTTTCTCAGTGTCTAAAGATTGTCGGTGCCAAATTTCATCAAAATCGGTTGAGAGGTTTACCTAAGCGGGAAAGCGTAACAGACAGACAGACAGTTACTTTCGCATTAATAATATTAAGAAGGGATTACGTACATATTTATTATTTTTACTATATTTTTATTAACTACATTTCGTATAGTTTAAGAATGACGTAACGAAAAGTTTTACCAACTATTACATCGTAAATATACCAAATATTATGTTTGTTTATGTCACAAAATACTTGTAATTATAAAATGTTGTGGTATGGGGCAGATGCATTAAACAGCTGTTTCTGATCGATTGTCTTTACGTCTGCATCCTGCCAGATGAAAACTTTTTAATAGTCTCCCCCAAAAATCGAACCTAAATCATTTCAATAGTAACACTCATACTTTAACCATTATACCAATGTAATGTATCCTACTAATAATATAAATGCGAAAGTTTGTATGGATGTATGGATGTTTGTTACTCTTTCACGTAAAAACTACTGAACCGATTACACTGAAATTTAGCACACATATAGAGGGTAACTTGGATTAACACATAGGATAGTTTTTATCTCGGAAATCCCACGGGAACGGGAACTATGCGGGTTTTCCTTTGCAAACGCGGGCGAAGCCGCGGGCGGAAATCTAGTTTATCATAATTTTGAAACTATTTAAAAAGCAGAAGATTTTATTTATTTATTTTATTTTTTATGTATTAAAAGAATAAATTGAAGATATAATATTTGATGCAATTAAATACGTAATCAGTTCTAGTGTAGGAGAAATATTTTGAAGTGAAACTTTCGGCGCGTTGAGAGTAAAATTTTAAGGAAGCGTCATGACGATACCGTCACGTCATGGAGTAAGGCGATGATTTTGATCTTACAAAACAATTTTACTCCTTCAAGACAATTTCAAATAGATAGTTTAGCATACAACCAATTTCACATTTAACAACATGCATTCAAACTTAAAAAAAAACAATTAATAATAATTAAAAACTTATACAATTGACATTCATACTCGTCTACTCTGTGACCTGGTTCAAATTAAGTTTAACCCTTCATATGAATGTATTTCAATTTTGTTTTAAAAAATTCATATAGATATTATTAAGTTAAACTGAGTTTTCAGATAATTAAAAACAATTATTTAGGTATCCTGCATAGTTATAACTACCATCTATATTTGTTCCAACATTTTTATTAACGCATATATAGTATTCGAGTTCTATATAAACTCCTCCTTTTTTTTGAAGTCGGTTAAAAATAGATCGTAATAACAATACATGTTGACGTTCCAACAAAAATTATTCTGAATCAAAAAACTTTTAACTCTACTTTTTAATTACCTTAATTCCTAAAAATAACATGTCTCGGTTTAATCGATTTGTGAACCTATTACCAGTATATTCTCGTAATACAACAACAATACATTACTTTTGATTCAAAATTTACTGTCTAATAAACCCTATTCCAAAAGCACTTAGATCCATTTCAAAACAACACAAAAATAGATTACGCAACAAAACAATTTCGAATTTCAATCTGTCCTAAAAATAGGCGAAATAAATGGAATAATGTATACAAAACGTCTCGTCTGTCTGTCACAGAAATACGCTGGCCTTATAACCCACTCGTAGGACGGGAATAGGGCTGCCCCTTCATGATTAATTACTATCGAAGAATAAGTTATCTAAACTCTAAATGACTAATGGAATAGAGTGTATTTTTTATTAAAAACTATTTGCTAATTACGGATCTCATACATAATATATTAAAATTTGAAATAAATAAATAATTTAAATATAGGTAATTAACGCATCGTTACACGCAGTAGGTACTTAGCGTATAACAAAAAGAGTTCCTGAAAATTAAGATAGAACAGTAAAAAATAATTAGAATGCTTTTCTTTTTAATTCTTGACGAAAATCATCAGCTGAGCGTTTGCTGTTACATAATATTATTTGTCAGCTGTGTTCTCTACAGATATGCATAGAAATATGTTCTGAGTAGGCCACGTGACGCTTCGCTATGCTTCGATCGTATCGTTTCTTTCTTTGGTACTATTAACTAAAACAATGTTTGCAATTCTATACGACTGAATGTTCTTTTTTCAATCTTCCGTAACAGACATTGGTAATTACTATTTAGCTTGCCTATTATAGAAAATAATGAGAATGTTAAAACTAACGAGTGACAGCCCTAGCCGCGCTTACTTGAACAAAACCCGCTAAACGTAGCAAATGAAACTGATTGTTTTAACGTCTTTTTTATGATTCTGTTTGTCGTCTATTTTATTGGCAAAGTTTTATATTTTTCGACGTATTCGTTTTGTGAGAATACTTAGCATGCTCAGTACTTTTAATTTCTCTGTTATAATTTTATTTCGTTTCTTTGATCATGTAAAAAGTAAAAAGTAAAAATGTCATGTGAAAATCTCGATATTAGTGTAGAATTTGGATTCTTATTAAAAACAATAGTAAATATGTCTGGTAGTGTAATACATAAACTATAATGTAGTATTTTAGTTATTTTAAAATTGTTTTTTTGATAAATATTCTAAAAAAATTAAGCTATCCTAATTTATCTTCACTTATATAAATTATAAAATAGCGCTACAAAATGGCGGATATTTAATCATTAAAATTATAACTAAGTAAAATTCAGAATATAGAGCTCATGTTTAATTTATGGTTATTATTTTAATTTTTCTTGAGCTAGACGTTGTTCTTAGGGAGGTTGTACATTGACCCAACATAAATAATGCATTTCGAATTAAATATTTCTAGAAAATACGTTTTAATTTGTAAACCTAACTATATTATAGTAATATAATTAGAATGTTTGGCAGTAAGTACCTACTTTATTTTAAAAAGGTCGTAGTTTCGAAATCAGGTCTCCAATTAATATCATCGAAAAATCAATTCACATAATTCAGCCATAGACAAGTCAAATAAGCAGATGTTCTGGCCCATACCCCACATACATTTCGCTATCATTTGGTCCCAGAAGCGAACCGGGGACGATTTACAAGCCATCTACGCACCAAGAATGTTAATTATATACCTACTTGAACCTATAGGTAACTACTCGATAATAAGGCCATATTGGTTCCTAGGATCGCAGAACAGCGTAATAAGCTATAATGTTCCCTTTGACCGAAAATATTTAATGTATTAGTTGGGGTATGGGGCAGAAGCATAATGTTGTCTATACCATAGTATTATATTATATTCTGTGCCTATACGAGTTTGTTCGAATGAAATGTTTTATTGTATGTACCACTTACTTATTGTAACTGGGAGATACAATAACACATTTCATAAGTCAAGTGTTATAAGTTTATATTACTTATTAAAAAACGATATTATTTTTATAAGTGAGTGCGATAATAGTACATATATAAAATATTTAATTTTAATGTTTTTTCATCCAATGAAAAAATGAAGAAAAAAATGTGTTTGAAAGAAAGAAAACATTCATGTATTTGACTTTTTGTTATCACTGGCTAAATTTCTTAATCAATTTAATTCTAAGTTTACATTCAGGGTCCAAACTATCGTCATCTAAAAGAACTTCTTGCCTATCCAAATTAACAATAATAAAATTATGAAAATTATAACAATCTTCAAAATATTACAGCACCAATGTACCCGCTCTCTTATCACTCCGTCTACACGTTTTGTCTTTTTCGCGGCACCAATTTAAAATTTTATTTCCCGCTTGACCCAAAGGGGAGGGGTGGGGGTGTTCTCATTATGACCAATTTTACCCCACTGTTTTTCCTGCTATTGTCTCAGCGATGGCTCATTTCTGTCCACTATTCAAACTTTTGTGAGACGGTTGAACGCAATTTCTTCGTTGACGTCTGATTGGTTTTAATGTTTTATTTAGTATACTGCCTGAGGGTTTGGACATTTCTGGTACATTAAAATATTTCTAAACTAGAAAATGACTATTGTTGTAGTATATTGTGGCAAATGTCACTCAATTTCGTCAAAATTGGTTCAATCGTTTTATTGTAAAAGTAGAAGATACATTTTCACATTTCTGTTGTAGAGAAAACGTTATCGATAATCGCTTTATAGTTTTTGTAAAATTAAAATTACAATATAATCAAATAAGTACGCATATAGTTCTAAATAAACTCAGTCTTTAAACCATCAATGGCAAACCATTGCATAATTTATGTATTGTAATGTCTGTCTTACGTAATTGGTCTTGGATAACTTAAGCCTGAATTTCTATAGGGCAGTGGTTCACAAAGCATTTGAGATTTATGTAGGACTTCTGATACACCTAAATTGTTAAGAATTCCAAAAGATTATCATTATTCTGTAAAGAATTAAAGATGCTATACATAAGTGAATTTGGAATTCTGGAGACAATCGATTTCCAATTGTCATTATTAGAATGAAAAATTTAAATCATAAAATAAAAAAGATACCTATGTCATAAAAAACAAACTATAATCTACTACTAAAAATCAAGTTACTAACTTATAAGCAACGTGAGTTATTAATTATATTCTCATTCTAATTTACAACAACAAAATATTACATACATTATTATAATAACTTAGCGGAACTTAATATTTTCACTTACCACAACTTACAAGTCGTTTGTAACAAACAGGCTCTGTTTTGTATATTTTGCAAATTTTGTTCTCAACTTTATCCGCATATTATTAAAATGTATTTAACTAAAATATTTACAGAAATAACTCTAGGCTTGTAAACATCAAGAATGTATGAGTATGTTTAATATTTCTTGTATGTGTAAACAGCTGACTCGTTTTTGATGGAACTCACACTTTCCTGATTGACGAGAATTAAAAATAAATTTATCAGGATTTTGCAGTAACAAGCTTGGAAGAAATACGTCTAGACGATATTTTATTTATTATTTACTTGAATAAAAAAAAAACGGAGTCATAAATAAAGATATAAGCTGGAAAAAAGCGTAAGTAGATATAAATAAATATATAAAGACATTAGTTTGAATATTTTTATATATTTACTCTATAACGTCTTACAAGTTATAAACCACTACACACAACAAAACTACACACACTACCGATATTAAAACATAAATTTAATTCCCAATTGTTAACTGTTCAATCAAAACATAATCCCCAAGAAACCCCCCAAAAAGGGGGGGTCAGGGGGCAATTTAACGTGCCCGCTGTATTGATTCGAAGCATTCTTTCACACAGGCGCATCACAAGGATCAAGCCCGCTTATGAGCTAATGAAAATACGCTCTTACGTTTTTAACTTATAAAAAATAGGTATAGATTTTATGGAATTTTAACTTATAAAAAATAAGTAGATATAATATAGATGTTATGGAAGATTTTTGTATGTTTGTCTTTGAATTCTAAATGGTTGTTTTTAGAGTAGTTTGGTATAGTATTGGATATGGTTATAAAAATATACCTAGGTAATAAATATTACAGATAAATGTCGGAAAATGCATGGATATTTGAAATATAATTGATTAAAATAGAGCTTTAAGCTCGCCATGTTGAATACAGTTTCCTTACTATACGTGTAAATGTTATTCTAATCAAAATAAGGTAAAATTATTACGAAAAATGATGATAACAGTTTCCTTGTAAATGTTTAAGCGTTATAATGTCATAGTTTTGAATAAAAAAATGGTATACACAAAACCCTTGAAACGTAGTCTAACCAAAGTCCACATTTTCATACAAAACGTGAGTACGAATTTTTAAAAAGTAATATCAGTTGAGAAGTTAGTTGAAAACTAGTTGAACGAAAACAATGAAAAGCAACAGGTTTTATATATATATAGCGTTGTTGCGCTGTCTGTCTGCGAAGTGTACCTTACGTTTAATACGTACTTATTGACCGAGTTTTGTCTGTACGTTTATATATTGTATGTATAAGGACTTATACTAGACCTTTATGTGTTTTTTATTTGGTAGGTTTGGGATATGGTGTTGAAGGTTTGGTAGTTAAAATTATTGGTAGGTAGTGTTAAATTTATCGAGTTTTGAAATAGTTTAAATATGAAATATATGTTTAAGATATACCTAGGTAATAGCCAATAGGTAGAGATACAAATAGAGTTTTTTAAATAAAATTGCATATCAAAAATCAATAAGACTTGTTATTATTCATTTTCAAGCTTTAGATAATATATAAATACAGTTTCTTAGTTAGTCAGCAAAGCTTTATTTCGTGACTAGCTTCCGCCCGCGACTCCGTCCGCGCGGAAAAATTAAGAAATATTAAGATTTATTTTTTTTCTACGTATTTTTCCGGGATAAAAAGTATCCTATTTTATGCCCAGGATAATAAGGAATAATTATACCAAGTTTCATCGAAATCGAACCGTTAGTTTTCACGTGATGCCTGAACATACAGACAGACAGACAGACAAAAATTTTTTTAATCACATATTTGGGCTTGGTATCGATCCAGTAACACCCCCTGCTATTTATTATTTCAATATTTTCAATGTACAGAATTGACCCTTCTACAGATTTATTATATGTATGTAGATATTAAATAATACAATTTTCATAATAAATTTGTAACACAGATTTTGTAAGTTACATATCAAGATTTAAAATCTATACATCTTAAATAGGTCATAGAATTTATTCGTATAGGTTTCGTATGTAGGTACAGTAAAACAAACAAAAACTTGAAGCAGACAAACATTGGTATCAACAGGTCTGTATATATATACGAGACTTGGCAGTCTGTCTGTCGTACTTCTGTAGGAAGTTATATGCACTTTGCAATTGTGATGTTGGAAAATATTTTTATGTATAAGTACAGCTATACCTCTTCGCTGGAAAAAGTGGAAGTGATAATGTTTTTCACAATATATAGGAAGTTAGAAATTACATAATACTCTGTTGCTCTACATCTGTTCTCTACATGTTTTCTAAATAACAGTTATTTTTTATCAATTATACTCTCATTTCTCGTTATAAGGTAGGTAATATATCGCTAAATTAATAACGTAAAGAAACAAAATACCTATGATTTTCATCACTTTTCCCCATTTTCTGTGAAATGTATATCATAGAGATGACTATATAAATTACATTTTTCCAATTATGTCTCTAGTTCTAATCACAAAATTGTCCATTCAATTTCAAAACGAATCAAACGCGCGCTCAAAAACATTCCACATTCGAATTTCGAAACTGACATCTGTCATTTAAAATTTTCAAAATGCCGCGAAAAGTTCCTGCCGCCCATTGAACGCGCGAACAAAAGCGACTTTCCGCCGCCGGATAGTTTTACATTTTGAGCTAACTTCGACGAAATTGTTTAACGAAACGTGTATTCAATTAAAGTTCAAAACCACGCTGTATTCTTGTTCATATTTAAATGGCTTTCAAACTTTTTAACACTATATTTGTGACGGCCGTGACTCTGAAGTCTGAATGCTTTTGATTGTCGTTTGAGATTGAAAATGGGACATTGTTCGAATGTATTTTGTTTCCTTGATCTCTATAAACTATACCATTCTATGAAATTATTTTCTTTCTAACATTCTCTGAGTTTTCGCAAAAAATTGCTACTTCAAGAACATATTAAAAACTAATCCAGCTTGCAGCAAAATCAATAAGACTGAGTTACACACAATAGTATAGACTATATCACATTTTAATAAATAATAAAGCAATGCATGCGACAAACGAAAACCGATGCGAACTAATTAAAAACATCAATTTCGCACGGCCACGGGGGAACATCTCCACACACACACACACATACAGCGCACACTACGATTAAAAATAAGATCCGGACCATATCCGCGAGAGAATGGAGGCGATAGGGTTAGGGAAAATGTTGTAAGTAACATATTTTATCGAGGTTTTTGCTCAGTTTTAGTAGGCCAAATAGATAGGTTGTTGATATTGAAGTCTTTGGGTTTATCAAACATAGTATGATTGTCGTAAACACTTCTTTCTAATATAATAAAACGTAGCTTAATTTTTCCTTGTTGCTATTGTGATTTGGTAAACTTGAACTGAATTATAATGAAAACAAATTAAGTAGTATTTTTTTGTAATGCTTTCCCTGGCACTAAATTTGTGTTCTGAAGTCTTTTAGTATGATCTTCGTTTGTAAATTACAAAACTGAAAGTTAAATGCACAGGTAATGCAATACCAAATATTCTAATAGCTCTCCTACACAGCCTTCTATCACTTATAACCTACAAGTAAAAGGCTACAGAATAAAACACTTCACATAATTACCAAATGTTCCTTACTACAGTCTGCTATTCACGCGTCGCTCGAGAAGTTATCCGGGGAGACGGCTATACCCGGATATCTTAAGATGGAGCGAGACGGAGCTGCCAATTGATCCGGGGAAAGGGGGACCGAAATTTGACAGCGATTGAAATTGCTAGGAAATTATTGGCGATTTTTTGTTATGACGGACCTTTTTGGCGCTCACGGAATTAGCATTTGTCTGCGTTCCAGGATTTGAATTTAGAATGAGCGGTGCACAGCGTTCGATAATTTGAATTTGGAATTCTTTTGGAATTAATGAGTGGTCGGTTTTGGCGTTATGTTTACACGTATAAGTATAGCTTGATACAGATTATAAATGGTTAGACACGACTAGATGAAATATTATTGTTTCATGCGGTGAGATTTTAAAACACGAATAGTTCTAGACAGTTCGTCGATTAAATCAACTATAAAGTATATAATTATATCTTAATACAGATTATAAAATAGACACGACCAAGACAAAACATAATTGTTTCGTACACTGACATTTTAAAACACGAATAGTACTAGACAGTTCATTTTGTTAATCGAATCTAACGTTTTATACAAAGTTAGAAAATAATTACAAACTCTAATATTGTTAATTAAATATAAAGATAATGAGGTGTATGTTTCAAGTGTATTCTAACCCTTGGTATTCTGAACAGGGCGTTTAGCGAAGCCTAAGCCCAGTTTAATTAACACGGTATGGGATTAAAGACAAAATATCGTCTAAAATCTAAGCTGATTTTCCTTTAAAATTATAGTGTAGTGTAAAATAT
The DNA here is from genome assembly GCF_905220415.1 of Colias croceus. NCBI lineage: Eukaryota > Metazoa > Arthropoda > Insecta > Lepidoptera > Pieridae > Colias > Colias croceus. The sequence continues at coordinate 1,865,734 of NC_059560.1, forward strand.
TGTATAATAAGTGTTTATATTTTAACTTAGAAAGCTCCTATTATAACTTTTATGTAGAGACATGTAACTTGTAACATTTAGACAAATGTCACATAGCTATAGTATAAATGAATGAATTCTTAAACATTGCATATATGTATCTATATTTGTCGATGCTTCACGAGAAAATAATGGGACAGGTGAAAGATAGTTCGTCTAGTTCTTGATACCTTCACCATAACAAAGTATTTCTCAAAATAAATGTCCGTGCAATTTCTCAGAATTCATTATCTTGTCACAACAAACCATCACTAACAAATATATAAAACCTCTGTTTAAAACCAACACGTATTCCAATTCTAAATACAATTTAAAAACAAAGCAGCTCGTTCGAAATTTAAAATATTATTTTAATCTGTGGTCTAGACTAAACTCATCGATGACATAAGTATGCGCATTTCCTTTTTAAAAATTTGATAGGGGACCACCCTCTCCCGGTGGCCAGTTATGATATTCTTATTTTAAAACCGCTCGAGGCGTTCGGATTCCGCCATTAAGATTGTGTGTGTGCGCCTTTATAGTCGGCCAAATGTGCACACTGTCTAAGACTAGAACAGATTATTGAACAATTTATAGAGCATTTTTCTATTGAATTTCTTGAGACCACGTCTGCATTTTGGTGACCTAATTAATGTTTCTAGATTTCGTTAAAATTTATTTCTAAACGAAAACGTCTTTACTTAGCTTAAGGTAAACGATTTAGTAATCTGTGACTTAACCATGAACTCGATCACAAAAACATTTACATTTCACGATACAATATCGTAACTCAAATTATGGCCATTGAAAGGAGCCCGGGCAACGAAAAGAAAAACCGAACCATATAAATAGAAATAAAATTTTTAACTCTATTCATATTTCGAATGGCGTTTTTAAATTCGCTCGGCTATGACGTCTTGAATAATAAAATGAAGTAATTGTTGGTGGCCAGTGCGCTGGGAGGATTTCGGAAGCGTTTGCCCCCTCGGTGAATTTAAAAAAAATAAGAAAATTTCGGTGGAGCGTGATATTTTTAAAATAAGAATCTCCGTGGCATAATTCCGTGGAGATTTTAAAATAAGAATAGTTTCGCGATACCCGGCACCTCCCTCGTCTGGAGTTCGGGATAGTGGCCCGTTTGGTATCGTGTTTATCGTCTAGTTACTAGCTTCATGTTCTTACGATACTTCATATTATCGATCTTTATACAGTTACAGGCGGCTCTAGATTATTGTTTATCTAGTTATGTTCTTTTCTAACTATCAAACTGGCTCTTATACTTACGTAACTTAAAATCTTTTCTCCACCAAACTTTTAACACATAAACGTACTAAACTACATATTTACATACGTTCAATATCATCCTAATACGTTGCAAGCATACATCGTCTTTCTTATCAATCACAATTTTAATTGGAGAGTCTAAAACAAGTTCTCTACAAATATTGACGAGCTTACGATGTTTTTCAACACTCTAGCTATTACGCAGCTAGTAGCTAGCCGAACTAAACGGGGCAACAAGAATTCGGGCTCTAGATTCGGGTGGTTCGGGCATATTCGGGGGGTGGCAGCTTGATGAGAGGTTTTTCGTAGGATTCCGTTAGCAGGGGGCAATGACCGGCGGAGTCGATACTTTCTCAATGTAATTGGATCTTTTAAAATTCCATTAATGGCTATTGACATCGGGTTTTGAACTGTTGTTTAGTTTGTATGGTTTATGTTCGTTTTAGGTATTGATTGGTTTTATTGTGACTAGTAAAGTATCTATATTATGATTATAGATAGGTTTTATTGATACCTATTATTTATAAGTAATGATATACCTCTAAATCTTTAGTATTGATAAAGTATAGGATATATTTTCATATTTTAGTATGAACACTAGTTATGAATTACACCGAAAGCTTCAAGTCAAATATCATAAAGCTGATAATTTTAGTACTCGATGGTAAATGATGAAACGTTTTAGATAAACCTTATAGTTATGGAAATAGAGTTTAAAATGCAAGCGAAGATTTTGAAAGCATTTAAGAGCTTAAGAATTTGGGGAGCTTTGTTTCACGTTGCACTTTTAAAAGCCGGAATGTTATCCGCGTTGTTCGCATGCGTTCACAGTAATAGAGAACTGCTGGACCGATATTGATGGGACTTTTATTTTGTGATAGACGAGATGAATGGAATTGTTCGTTTATGATGTTGATTAGTTTTACTACATGTGTGTGTTAAATTATGAAAAATGAAAAATATTGTATCATTTTATGATACAATATTTTTTTCATTTTATGCATTAATTGCGACCATTTTTGCATCAACTTACTTACTAGCTTTGTTTAAATAATATAATATCTAATATAAATAAATAAAACAATTTTATATCATTATTAAGACTTATCACTTTGTTTCTTAAAAAAAACGGGTTTAAATCCGTTTTATTTTATAAATGTTTATTGTTTACAACACACAAATAGGTATCCTATAATAACACTAATTCTATACAACATAAACCTACATTTTGAAAAAAACTGGTTTTAAAACCGTTATATTGTGCAGGGTTGCCGCGCATGTGCAATGGCGGAGTGCTCGTTCGCGCGCTGCCAGCAGGAACGCCGCGCGATACGCAAGGAGCTGCAGCGCTGGACCAAGAACATGGTGTACATACTCGGTGAGTGCCAGCCCTGGTGGGTGACAACCCTAGCAAATATTGTTGTAACTTGTGAGTGACAGCAAATTTTGTGTTGAAAGATAATAATATACGTTACGTACCTAACCCTTAACTGTATTGCATTTTTGACAACCCTAGTTGTAGGTGATAGACCGGAATATTCTACGTGGAAAGATACCTATGCCTGAACTGTAATTGTTTAATTTTTTGACAACCCTAGTTGTAGGTAAAAAAAAAACTTAAAATTATGTGTGAAATTAGATATGTTTGACAAACCTAATAGTTCTTGATAAAACATATAGTTGACATCCCTTAAAATTTGTTTTATGTCGTCGTGGCAGCCCTAGTGAAAAAAATGTAAAAGCTACGTGTGACCATCTTAGTGGAAACGAATACTGAAAGCAACATATTGAAATGTGGTCTGAAAATTTGAAAAACCCAAAAATGATTAACTTTTAATCTATTCCTAATTTATATATCCTATATATATTATGATAAAAATTATTATATAATATAAATATGATAAAAATCAACATGCATTCATATTCTTTCCCTTTTGTATAGTTTCTTTAAAATTTGTAACAATAGACTCCCATATTTCCTGCAATACGTACACATTTACAAAAACATTAATGTGACAGCCCTTGATATGACAAAATTCACTCGCAGCCCTGTGCGTGACAGCAAAGTGACAGATTAACAAAAACATTTCATTTGACTAAAATATAACCTTCAATTACCTACTAAAATTTGTGTAAAGTTTAATGACTGATAAAAATTATTCAGAAAAATTAAGTAGTTTTTTTGTATTTTGCTACTTTAGTGACTAAAAATATATAATAATAATAAAGCCTTTATTTCCGAAAAAAGTTGACATATATAAACATAAAATTACTTAAAACTAAAAACGAAATTTCACTATAAAATATCTCTAATTTCGGTATGCCTTACGGCAAAGGCCTCCTCCAACTCTTTCCATTGTGCTCTGTCTGCTGCCACTCTTGTCCAAAAGGGCCCTGCGGTCATTTTTAATTCGTCCTCCCATCTCCTAGCTTTGCGGCCCCGGCTCCTTACTCCATCCCTAGGGTACCAGACAGTGACCTGTTTGCTCCATTTTTCTTTTTTGCAGCGGAGCATATGTCCAGTCCATCTCCATTTTAATTGGTCTATGCTTTTAAGGATGTCTGTTAATTTTGTTTTACGTCTAATATCTGTACTCTTAACTTTGTCTTTTAGTTTCAGACCCAGCATGCTCCTTTCCATACCTCTTTGACAACTTGCTAGTTTATCCCTATGGCGTTTAGTTAGAGCCCAGGTTTCGCAGCCGTATGTTATACAGGGTAGGATGCAGGTATCAAATGTTTTCTTCTTGATCTTAATTCCCAGAGACTTGCTTTTCATGATTTCTTTCATGGCCCAGTATTTCTTCCATCCTGTTGCAATTCTTTTGTCTATTTCTTTGGACATTTGATCATAAGGTGATATAATCTGGCCGAGATACACATATTCCTCTACATATTCAAGTTTTTGTCCATTGATGGTTATGTCTATGGGTGTTGAATTCGTCATTACTTTAGTTTTACTAGAGTTCATTTCTAGACCCACTTCCCTGCCTCTGTCTGCTAAAGTTTGTATCATAGATTCCAGTAGTAGCGGGTCTTCTTCTAATAACACCAAGTCATCAGCAAATCTGAGATTATTCAGTCTTGATCCATTTATGTTAAGTCCCACATGCTCCCATTCTAGTTTCCTGAACATTTGTTCTAGCACTGCTGTAAACAGCTTTGGTGAGAGTGGATCACCCTGTCTGACACCCCTTTCAATTGGAAAAACATCTCCCATTGATTCCAGTCGGACACTAGCTTTACTTTCCTTGTATATGTTTTTGATGATGTCTATGTATAAATTTTGAATTCCCTGCTCTTTTAAGCTTTGCCATACGGATTCGTGTTTGAGACTATCGAAAGCTTTAGAGTAATCTATGAATGCCAGATAAATAGTTTTATTGTATTCATTGTATTTTTGGATAAGCTGTTTAATTGTATGTATTTGATCAATTGTACTGAATCCTTTTCTGAAACCAGCCTGTTCTATCGGTTGGTTTTCGTCTAGTTGGTTTGACACTCTGTCCAGGATAACTTTTGCGAAAACTTTATATACATTCGAAATTAGAGATATTGGCCTGTAATTCCCAATATCGTCCTTTGCACCTTTCTTGTACAAAAGTATTATGTGCGATTCTGCCCAATTGCTTGGAATACTGCTTGTATATAAAACCTCATTAAAGATCCTGGTAAGTATTGGGGCTAGTTCTGTGATTGTCCCTTTCATCAGTTCATTTGTAATTTTGTCAGGACCAGGCGATTTTTCCATCTTTTGACTTTTAATAGCTTTCTCTACTTCCGATTGTAATATTTCTGGTATATCTTCATTAGCTTCCGTCATGTATTGTTGTATTTGAACATGTCTCCTTTCATTTGTCTGTGTGTTAGCCTGATTTGAATATAATGAACGATAATAGTTTGTCGCTATATTCTTGATTTTACTACGAGATGTTACTTGCAGTTCTTTGTCTCTTAGCTTTGGTATCCATTCTTTTCCTTTTTCTCTAAGTTCTTTAAGTGCTTTTTTTGTGCCTCCTGTTTTGATAATATAATTTTCCAGGGTTTTGTGACGTCTATTATTTCTATCTTTCCTCATATTTTCGCGGATCTGTTTGCTAAGATTGGAGATTTCTTTTTGGTTTTCTTTCTTATTAAGTATCAGTTCCTTTCTGTCTTGAATTAGTTTTAAAGTTGTTTCACTTAAATAGGTTTCTTTCTTCTTGTTTGTTGTTGTACTTGCCTGTTCTTTGAGCTTGTTTTCTACTTTTTTGTATTTCTCATTTAGTGACATATTTGAGTTAACAACTTCCATTAAGTCTTCTGTAGTTTCGAATTTCTCCCCCTTTTTGCACGTTAAGTAAATATTTTGAACGGCTCTTGGTCTAGGCTTCTTTAAACCACTTGCTTTGAGACAGCTACGTACCATACGGTGGTTGGTATTGAAGTTTAGGTTTTTCACTATTCCCGTATCACTAAATAACTTCGCTTTGTTGGTTATTATGTAATCAATTTCATTTCTGACCTTTCCGTCTGGAGATATCCATGTCCATTTGTTGTTGAGCCTTTTGCGAAAAATGGAGTTAAGAAGTGTTAAATTTTGCTCAAGCAAGAATTCTACTAACTTTTCTCCATTTCTACTTCTTTTACCTTTCCCATATTTCCCTATTATATGTTCTTCTCCAGTTATTTGGGTACCTACTTGTGCATTGAAATCCCCCATGAGTACTAAATTGTTTTGAGAGTATTTTTCTGAAAATTCCCTTAGTTTATCATAGAATGTATCTATTTCTGCTTTTGATGCTTGCTCTGTTGGCGAGTAGACTTGAATTACTGTCCAGTTTTTCTTATGTTTGGGTAAGTTAATGTGTATTGCCGCTATTCTGTCTGATATTCCTTCAAAAGCAGTGATGTAGTTCTTGAGTTTTAACTTCACCAAAAAACCTACTCCTCTATGTCCAGAGACTTCGCCTTTATAGTACATAATATAATTATTTCTCTCTTCTATTCCTTCTCCTAGTCTCCGCATTTCACTTATGCCCAAGATGTCCCACTTGATGGTCTCTATAGCTAACTCTAGTTCTTTCAAACTTTCCTCTGTTCTCAAGGTTCGCGTATTAAGTGTACATATATATAAATTACTTTGTTTTTGTATATCTTTTTTTGTGTTGAATTTAGTTGGCAGATTTGTTGGAGGGTGGTGGTCGTCTTCCCCCACGGTGACCAGCCGGCTTGGGGGGTATTTTCTTGATGTTTTCCTTATATCTATATTTGTTTTAATATTAATTCTTTGTTTGTTCCGGTCGGAGGGGGCCTTTACTTGTTTTTTGACATCTCTGAAACAGAGGCGGATCGTTCGCGCGATACATATGTAAGGATGCTTGGCTTGATTACTCCTCTTTGGGTCTTAGCATTTTCATCATACTTTGTGTTTAACTTTTTCTGAGATGAATCGGTTGGAGAACCTGATTGTTATCTTTTTCTTTTTTCACGATGGCTGTTGTTGGGTTTCTTTACAATTAGCTTATCGTATTTTATAAATGCTACATTCCCATTTTTTCTTTCTATTTCCACTTGTTGCTGTAATTTTTTACGTGTCTCTAGTACTTCTTTAGAGTAATCCTCTTTTACATACACGCCTGGAGGAAGGTTTCGCTTGTTTTTCAAAATAATATGTTTCTTCCATATGGTTGTTAGTGATATTATAACTGGACGGTTCTTATCTGATTGTTTTCCGATTCTTTTAATATTACTTATTTCTTGACTATCTAGATGTATACCTGATTCCACAACAGTTTCTTTCACTAAATCCACTAGTTCTATTTCTGTTTTTCCCTTTTCTTCAATGCCGAAAAGAATTAAATTTTTTCCTCGTTTTTCCTTTTCTAAAGATGATATTTTTTGTTCCAAATTACTGACTTTAGTTTTAAGGTTGTTATTTTCTTCTATCAATAATTTCATCTTTTCGTCTAAGGCCTCCATTACATTTTTCGTTATTGCTGTTGTTAATGTATTTGTTTGTTCATTAAATTTTTCGTTGATTTTTGAAAACAAAATTTCCATTTGTTTTTCCATATTATTATTGGGTAATTCAGCTTTGAATGGTGGTAACACTATCACTACTATTTATGGTTGAAATGTCAAAGTCAATGTTTGTTGTCACTTGTCACTGACAGTTTGTTTGATATTTGACAGTTATTGTTCAGTGGAATGTTTTATAACGTTTTTTTAGGTTATACTGATCAAATAAAAACAATGATTTGTTTTGGAAAGCACTGTATCAAACACTTTAACACTATTTTGGGATGTTTTTAAGTTCTAGGTAAGATTTAAGCCTAATATGAGTTTAAATTGCCACTTTTACACTATTATTTCAATAATATTCACAGAGATCACTTTCGTACGTCTTTTCACTTTCGCCACCGGAACCGGAACCCCTCTCCGGAAAATATATTTTCTCCCAAAAAAGTTGTCTAGCCCAAATCTTAATCTAAATGAAAGTAGTCTATGACCTACTCTACATTCTGCACTATAATATTATATCTCTTTCAAAAAACATTTCTTTTCATTTTTGTATTACAGAGAAAAACTAAATATTCCATAAAGTTCTATTAGACAATAGATTACATTTAATAAATTTTAATTTATTAGAACAATGTGATTACTATAAACCAGAAGCTAGGACTCTAAATAAACACTGCAAATGAAAAAGCTTCTTGTTGCAAGCTTATAAAATATTATATCATATTCACTTTTCATAGTAAATATTATGTCCTAAAAATAAATAATTTTTCTTTCTCTCCAAATGCTCCATAAAGGGCAGTTTTCACGTAATAGACATAAATTCATTACTCTCCGAATAAATAGAGCTAAGCGTGTGTTGGGCTTGTTTAAAATGATGTTTGTTTAGGCTTTATAGTTTAGGGTTGGTTGGAAAGCCTGTGTCAAACAGATTGCTATTTGTTTTGGAGGTGAAGCTATATAAAGTTTGACGTAATGTTTTAAGAGCAGTAGGTTACTAGTTCACAACTACTGTTCAAGATCCCAATGTTAGATTCTGCAGGATTTTTCATTTTTGATGAAATTTTAAATTAAGAAAGTGTGTAATGGATTAGCGATAGGTGAACTGTAGAAAATTGGCCGCAAATATCTGTTATTAATTTCATTACAAACACACAAAACATAAATTTTTCCCCCTTTTTGATTACGTTTCATTACTTTGATCCATAAAATACATATAATTATAGCATTGTCATTTTCTCTATTCTATATGTTTAAATCCATATTTATATATGTATGTATATTATCGCATTCTCTCTTTCCCGTCCTTTACTAAATATTGCGTAGTTGGTAGCCAGAAGTTTGGCAGCACCGCACGCTTGAAGATGGCAATAAAACAGCTTATTGCTTTACAAAGTTTTTAATTTGACTGAATGTTCTCGTGTTTTACAAACATTCATATAGTAATGGTTACTCATAAGTATGTGTAGGTATTTAAATAATAAGATATGAATGATATGAAGTATTAGATACTACCAAAACTTTGCAGTGGTATGTTCCTATCGATAAATGTGTGTTCGATTCTCACTACAGGAAATAACTATGCTACAAAATTTTTTCTTACAATAATCTCTTGCTGGCGATATGAAAAATAACTTTTTAAAACTCTACTGACTCTACCTCCTTTTTATCTGACCTATTAACTACATAGTATAAAACAACGTCGCTTCCTGCTGTCCATCCATATGTATGCTTAGATCTTTAAAACTACGCAACCGATTTTGATGCGATTTTTGGAGTGGTTCTCAAGGAAGTTTTTAATGTATAAGTAATTTGTTAAGTATTAATCAAAACGTATGAAAATCTACTCAATTATAAATTACACCGAAAAATCTATCAACGGCTCGACCAATTTGGCTATTTTTTATTATTCATGTTAAAGAAGTTTCTAATGAAGAACACGAAAAGGAGAACTATGGCAGAACAACGTCTAGAGCAGCTAGTTTTATAAAAATATCAACTAACAAAAAGGCAAGTTCTGGAAGGCTAACTAATTGTCGATTAGATCAAAGGGACAGTAATTGGCGCTGAGCGACGCCTAACTCGGTTATGGAACGGACCTCTAGAATTTTGACTAACATGCGCATGTATGTAGTATGGCGTTTTATAATTGAGAATTTTAGAAATATGGTTCACAACGTTGATTATTACGAATAATTGGTAGTAAGTATTTATTGATATTTAATACTTACCTCAGTGTTAAACTGTGTTTGAAAGATTGTATGTTATAAAAAGCGTAGTAATTATTAATAGAAAAAATTGAAATATACTTTCATATGTAACAAATGAAAATATCAAATTATTTTCAATGTGAAAAATTGATTGTAGAATTTGAAAAGTTTTAAGGTATAAATTTTTTATGTGTCTTATGTCTATGTCTATGTACCTAGGTATGCCTGGCATAATAAAATTAATATGTTAGGTATATAAAAGTTAAAACTCCATAAATATTACACAAGAAAACACTAAATAAACTGCTCAATAACATAGAGCCCTGAAGCTACAACTCACAAGTGATTTGTTTACTAAAGAAATAAACATGCACTAAGCTTTTACAAGACGAGGTAATTATTAAAATCAAATAGTATGAATATTCTGTGTATAAGTCTTTGTTTATTTCTTTTAAATGTTTTTTTAGCTCTATCTTCGTAATTTGGTATCGAAAATTAATATTTATTGAAAACTGTGCCTTTTCGTTTTCCATTTAGGTACCTACTTCATTTTTCTCTATATAAGTATTTATGATTGTATATTTTAAGGTTATAGTTATGTAAAAGAAATACTAAAATCTCTACATCCTATCGATCTTCCATAGACCTCTCTTTGAAAAAATTGAGTCGTAATTAAATCTCTTACAAAACATTCTAAATAAAATATATTTTTCACGAAAATTCTAGACAAAGCTTCCAGATCTTTAAAACGAATAACAAGTTTCCTTTTTTAAATTTCACGGAACGTTCCACAAAAAAGATTCAAATGTGATCCAAACTTTGTCAATTTTACACTAAAACTATCCACGTTTTATCTATAATTGGTCAATCCCGTAGTTAGGATTGCGATGCTATCCTCAAGATAAAGGATATACTACGCGTATGGATGTTAAGAACGAGGGCCGTTCCACAGTGGTTGCATTTTCGAATTTGAATATGGAGCAGTGGAATCTTTTTGAATCTTTTTTTTTGCAATATTCGATATAAAAGATTCAGATTTAACTGCAATATTTAGTAAGTAGCTAGATTGTTCAATAAATTGTTTTGTGTTTAATTAAATTTTATTAAATTGTATATTGAGGATAATGAAGTACTTACAAATTTATTATTGAACATATTTTACACATCATAACATTATATTATGAAGACATATAAATTGTCTATAAATCGGACATAATAAGCTGACAAATGCAACTTATCTTTTATGGAAAACTTGTTTCGTTTAATATTCAATAACATAATAATAAATAATGTATTTTAACATCTTATATTAAGCTTTCAAAAGTATAAATTTTTCGAGTGTTTCAAATCAATAATACCTAACATTTATAATACAATCTACTTCACCTACTTTATGCAATGGTAAGTTTCATGTTACTATGATAATTTTAAATAATTTTCGTAAAAAAATAAATAAATAGATATTATCAATTGTAAAATATACAATTTGTGACCACTGTGGCGAAGTGCATCGGGCGCCGCAGAGCGCATGCGTTCTTCCTATCCTCGACCAAACAACCTGTTGCAACTAGGCCGGCGTGCACTAATGCAACTTCTCCGCTCCTCAATTACTAAATTCTAAATTCACAATATCAAATCGAATACCGTTCGGTGCGTGTTCTTAAAAAGTTTAAATAACTATCGAACTATCGACCCGCGCGTCAACCCAAAATCCCAACACTATTACCCAAGGTTTCTTACAAGTACGCTCCAAGTGTCCCCGAGTCGAAAGACGTTAGTGAAGTGCCGTGGAATTGATCGCTCTATCGATTGTACCCATGTTTTGTAAGTTAGATATAGTGGGTTTCACATAGTTCCTGCAAAAGTTCCATTGTAAATTAGTGGCGAATTTAATTCGGTAATAGGTTTAGTGTCGGCGGTCGGGCCGTGCAACAGGTGCTCCTCTGATGTCTTTTCCGGTAACTGGCAGTGTTATATTTTGCATGTTCGCTTTGCGGATTATACCGTGCTACGTGTCCCAAGCCCGTATCCCGGAAATTTGGGGATTTCGTTTTGTTTACGCACTGTATAATTCCGCTACGCTTTGTAGTTTGTAGTGCATTGTTTTAATTGAATTTTGTGATTTTTTTTTCGTCTTTTTTTTACTAGTGGGCGGGGTCGATCACTTCTTTTGTTTTAAGCCTCCGACGCGCCATCTTAGATCGGCGACAAAAAAAGTGTCATGGCCGCTTTCATAAAAATTTCCCAGTTTAAGACTTCCGTGTGATCTCGAAGTTTCCGTGGTTTTAAATTGGGAATTTTTGTGTTTTTTTTTTTTAATTTTAATTGTAGAATTTTGTATGTTTTTGTGTTTCTTAAAAGATATAAGACTTGTGTGTGTAAATGTTTAAAAGTAACGTTTTTAACACTGACCTATATTCGGCACAAAGCTGCGCTTAACTTGCCTCCTATAGGTAACTCGTTTAATCGTTTTAACTTGATTTTACAACGTTTTAAACAATTATAATCGAACGAAATTTTCGTAACATCATCAAAAAAGATATACCTAGGTTGAATAAATGCATTAATTGAATTTTAAGAATAATGGAAAACCTTAATTAAATGTACTTTTAGTTTTCTAACAGTCTAACTGTAGACAAAGACAATGAAATTCATAATTTACTTTTTGTTTTAAGATTTAATAATTATAGTAACAATAGCAATACAAACATGCAACATTTTTAACCAATTCCACAATAATAGTAGGTATTAGATTTATAAAAATTAAACTGAAATGTTCATCGCTTCAAGTGTTATTTTTTTTTTTTGGTAAAATAGTTTTCTTTATTATATCGGAATACAAAGCGATTTAGAATTTTATTCTAAATCCTTTGGCAGGTAGATATGTACTTACAAAACCCTCTCCTAGGCAAATAATAGAAAGAAGGGAATTTAATATTTAATACACTTATTCAAATTGGACAAAATAATTAACAAAATATTTTAACTGTTACACTAGATTTGATATCATTTAACTAAACAATCGACATTTAATTAAACAGATGATATTGTCATGACCCAATTTACATAAACATAATACCTATGCAAAATACTAAATTAGGTCATGTTTACAAAGAAAACAATATAATTGAAGATTAAAGTAAAATAACATTCTTATAAAGAAATCATTAAACTACATGCCATTAAAACTCATATAGGAAATAAAGACTTTTTAAAGAGAGATTTAGACTTTAATTTAGAGGGAAATAGTGACTTATTCTGATTTCCCAACCTTTTAAACATTACCCAGTAAAGACACTGATATTCTGAGAAACAATAATAATAGGTACTATTCAATTTTCAACACTCGTTTTAAACCAAATACAAGGCACATCGCAATCAAACCCTAACAATCTTCCATTTAACGATAAACCATTAACCGTAACACACGCAGCAAAAAATAGTCAAAACCCATACGAATATAAAGTGGGCTTAACTTTTATACCTCCGGTCTGCAATAATTCAGTGGGCGACGGTAAAAACTTTTAGGTTCCCAATAAATGCCTAGCAATATCCATATGTTACGGTTAAACTGATGTACTATACCAGGAAAAGGATTATTTGCGTCATCTTTTCTCTACAACAGGACTCTACCAAATTCAGTTCCGAAGATTTCCTTAAATGTATAATTTATTTAGATAAATTTAATACACTTTGTGAATAGGTACGTTCTATAATCTATATATACTTGTTTCAATTTAGGACGCATTGTCACATTTGATGGTGCCAAATAAAGCTATGGGCAGTTGAATTTTTGTCTGAATCCTTTGTGTCGATGATAAACTCAAGTTTAAATACAGTTTAAACTATAGTCCATAAACCAATAGAATAATACTTTATATGGTGTCTGATGGAGAAATAACAATCTAATTAGAAATTATATTGAGTCATGGACAACATTCATTTTTTCATGATAATCCCGTACCATTTTGGTTTGAAACACTTTAGAGAAACATGTCCTTTACGGGAATTCACATTATAGATTATGACGACGTTGTTTTTATAAACGTTATATAAACGTTATACCTACACATCATCAAAATTTTAATAAAAAATGAAAACTGTATCAACAGTTATTTAAAGAATCACGTTCTATTTTAGATTTAACACAATTATTCGAATAATAATTGACAGAGTGCAATATCAAGTAAATTGGAAAAATAAAAAATGTAAGATAACTTCGTTAGATCATCCCTCAGCCACATTCCGTGTCGTTGATACAGACGTCTAGACGCGTTTCCAATTACCTAATATATATTTTTGACACGTTTTAAAAGTTTATTTTTAAAGTTCTTATTTTCAACTCCTGGATGTCCATATGTATAACTAAGAGTTAAAATTAATTAAGTATGAAAATTTAGGTCAAAAGTATTATAAATAAGGTATTTGTGTCTTCAGTAAAAGAAATTGACCTTAGAAATTGATTAAAAACCCACTAAAAGTGAAAGAAATGTATTTCAGTGAATTAGGTTATCGATTTAAAATTTATTACGCAGTGGGTTGTCTTCTCCTACGTATTTTAGAGTATTTCTTGTACGCATTGCTTTGAAAGACATAGGTACATACCTTAGTATAAAGGTTCTCTTTATACTGAAATATAATAGATAGGTATGCAGATGTGCATTTTAATGCAAATCTGCTTATAGTAGACTAGCATCCGCCCACGACTTTGTACGTGCATGCCCGTTTTTCCCCGTTCCCGCAAGAATTTCGGGAAATCCTTTCTTAGCGGATGCCTACGTCCTAACATCTACCTGCATGCCAAATATCAGCCCGATACGTCCAGTGGTTTGGGCTGTGCGTTGATAGATCACTATAATATCAGTCACCTTTGAGTTTTATAAATATAGATAATTGCTTATAACACGTGCACGGGGTCACGGACGAAATCTACCTATACCCGTGGCCCCGTCGTTTATGTGGCTTGACGGAACACAGTGGGGTTTTGGTCGGTAGGAATCCAACATAACCCGCGGCCCTTTCTCCGGAGACCGTGGGTATCTATGCAAGATTTCCTCACTTAAAAAAAAAAGGTGTTAGTGATTCATTGTTCTTGTTGTAGTAGGATTGGTTAAAGTAACACATTCATTCATGTTTATGATCATTGCAATGAAACGTAGGTAGGTATAGTTTCTTGGAATTAGCTACGATACATTTTGATGTGACCTAATAATTAACAATTTTAGTTTTAATAAATCGCTACGATTGAGAGCCTAACTTATTTAAACTTTAAACATAAAAGTAATAACATTAAATAGGTACCTAATTACTAAACTACGGTCTATCCTAACCTATATCTATGAAGGTTTCCTACGAGTCATAAAATATTACAATCAGCCGGTAATAAAACCCTTCACCCCAATCAAATTCAGGAACATTATTTTTATTTCATAAAAACGTTCCCCGTAACGTAGCTCTGTGCCCGACGTGGTCACCCGCCCGTAAACTAAACAAGACTAAATATATTTGGGCCTGACGTTCGATGACATTCTTTTTTTGAATATGGAACGACCGATTCGTTTTTTTTTTATGGAACGACGATATTGATATTAATTATACTGGCAGCTTTTTGTTTTCTTCTCTTCATATTTCGTGAATGGAGGTTTGTGTTGATAACTTGCATGTGAATAATTGTGAACTTTTTGTACCGTATATTTTTCTTAAGTTTTAGTTTGGGATATTTTCTTTTGAGCGCATGTAAGATGTTATATAATATTATGTTACCATTTAAATACACAAACTACTACCTACGCCATAGAAATATGTTTTTTTTTACTTACTACGTAAACCTAAGTTCTTGGGTTTTTACTGATTTTTAATAGTCATATTATCCAAGAAAAATTATCTTCCATGTAGGTATCTATTAAAAACTTGAACTGAGGAGATTGTATAGAAACTGCTAAACATACGTACACACAAATATTTTATGTCACATCTTGTAAAAGTTTATAATTAATTGATACACAAGCACTCCGAATAGGTATATAATTCACTTATTTGCATCAATGAGATTGAACCCCACACCCTCATATAATATAATGTCACCTAGCACTGAGCCAAAGGGTCTAAACTCTAAACACGTCATCATCTAACAAACGACGCGTCACCAAAAATAAACAAAAACGGGATATACAATGTGAAAGCAGGAAAAGGGTGTAAAAGAAAACAAATACAACTTTAAAATATTATATTTTTTCCAAATTCATTTACCATTTTTTATTTGAGAATGTGGGAAAAGGATATATGATATATCAATTATATAAATATAATATATAATACATTTTTATTTATTTAAACAAAACCAAAAGTTTAACTCCTTAAAAGTGCAATTATAACATTAAAACAAAACACATACTACTTAGGTAAATACCACCAAATATATTAAAATTTAAAAACATTTAAACGTCCAATTCTGTCTTCTGTCACTCGTCAAATAAACGTATGTTTATATTTTTAAACCTCATTTAATCTAAAATTAAATCGTCGATTTAAGTTACAATATCTGTTTCATATAAACGTAGTTTTATTTCTATAAGATCCGGTCTTAGTTCCCAATAAGAATGAATAAAAGAAAATATTATAACATAAGTATTGGGAAACGCAATAACCTTTAATCAATGTAAAACTTTATTATTTACTAGCGGTCCGCCCCGGCTTCGCCCGTGGTATACCTATACTTACGTTTTCTCTACATAATAACCATCCTCGTACTTCAAGGAATATAATAAAAAAAAGAATTATCGAAATCGGTTCAGCCGTTCACACGTGATGCTGTGACAACGCGAAACGGGTTTCATTTATATATAGATAAACGAAATATGTCATCTTCAAAAGTATATTTAATATTTATTCTAACATTTAATAGATGTTAATTAAAACCGCTCTTACAATAAACATAAAGAATGATAAACTTATTAAGATAACAGGAAGGTCGAAAAACGCAATTATTTTTGCATTTCCTGATTAATAATTAACTAGTAAACTATTTTATCTATAACGGCACGATATAAAAATGGCCGGCGATAGAACTAACTACACACGATATATCGCATACACTAATTTTAGCCTTAACATAGAGCACATAATGACCACATTGCTATAATGTCAGCGGCCGATAATTTTTGATGCTATTTGCATCATAGTTACTTGTACAACGCCATCTATATGGATTCCTACAAAATTTTTCACCAAACCTTTTCTTACAAGAACAACGCACACAGGCGCGCGTATCGGCCGACGCACACACCCACACCGATGACTACACAATCGAACGCACCCACACTCTGAGAAAAAAACGATAAAAAAGCAGCACACAAACACCACAAAATTTACTTTGCACACTAGTACGGCGGCTCCGGCGTTCTATTTTTAAAAAATGCAATTTAGTTTGGAAATTTTAGCGGTGAGTCCGCGTTCGATTTTTAAAAATGTTAACTCGTCAGAATAAGTCGTTCGAATTAATACAAAGGATAAGTAAGTAGAGCTAAATGGCCAAGGTTCATACAAGCGCGGGCACTCACACAGACAATGCGCTCGTGAATGACGTTGCACTCTGCGCATGTGTGCACTGTACTGCGATCGAACCGCATTGATACGAGCATTATTCGCCCTTAGCGTCTTCACACGATACTGAGTCTTATTTATTAAGCATTTCACTTTGCGTGAAAGTTATTTATTGCAAAATGCTTTATATGAAATCTGTATCCGTGCATTGATAACATATCAAATGCAGATTTGGATTTTATTGTTTCAATTTATGAAACTGTATAGAAATAATATGTAATACGACTGTTTTAAAATAAATACGTGCATTTACGTACAGGTGTCTAGTTATGTGATCGTGTATCAATATTAAAAACGTGTTTACATCACTTTAATTTTTTTTTAAACGATAAGTGAGTTCTATAAATTATGTGCATTATAAGTGTGTTTTGTTAATGTAGAATATCGCCAATATCCTCATTTAAGTACAAGCGAACGCAGGCGTCGCGCGAATTGGCCGTATATTTTCAAGTGCATTCAAGTATCAAGACTGGCCGCTCCGCTACACTCGGTCGCAGTAAATACAAGGTAATGGCTAAGTACGCACGCGGTCTAGTACAGTGTGCGCCGCTGGTGCAGTCCCGTCTATGCACAATCGCCAGAGAGTCGCATTTCCGCTCCCAACAACAAACACGCGACGACCGCTAAAAACCTCCAAAACAAAACTAAATTGATAACAAAAAAAACAAAAATATTTTTCTGTAAAAAAAATTTTTACTCATATCAAACGCGCGACATATTTTGGGATTTCCAGTGATTTTACGTGCGAAATGTACACATATCATATCGAAACATAGGACCCGAAACTATTTTAGAAAAGTTATATTTTTGTGAGAATATGTGCGTTAAGTGACAGTGCGAACGGTTGTGTTGATGAGGTGACGGGGATTTGAGATTGGAACTTTTTGTTTTTTTTTTCGCTTTTCGTTTTTTTACAAAAATTACCACCGAAGTGTCAAACTGGACCGAGGAGGAACAGGCCACCTCTGACGCATGTGAGTACACAATACATTTCATCGATACGCGGCTTACCCTCGAAAATGTGCCCTTAATCTTGTATTCATATGTGCGTATGTGAATACCTCGTGTTGTGTGCGTAGGGTTCACGCATATTTTTTGCGTTTTTCTCACTAGCCCCCACCATTTCGCCCCACCTTATATTATCTGTCCCACTCTTTTTCTATAACGAGGTTACGGTGTGTGCGTGGATCGCGCGTGTGTGCGTTAATAAATTGCAACCTATATTTTGTTCGAAGGCCAATGACGATAGAAATATTCAATATTAGAATTACAATTTTAAATCGAACATTTAAAATAAAATCGAATTCAATGGGCCTTCGATTAACATAACTTTTTACGAGGAACTAAACGGATTCAAATTTGATTGTGGAATTAGAATTATATTTGAATTTTATTAACTTTTATCACACGGAAAGGCATAGAATGGATTTTTTAAATACTTTTATTAAAGTTATTAATTGTTTTAATTAAAATTTTGGACAGTTTTCGTTGATGTCGCTACGTTTTTGTAGAGTCGTAGGCTAAAACTTACCGACGGAACTTTTTTACGCAACGAAATTTCTTCTTTCACTAAATTTTACAATTTTTATTTATTCATAAACTTTTTATGTGTAGTACAATCTTATTTGGATTGTAAACAAGATGAGTTTTAAATTCAAAACTATTTAAGTGTTGTTTTTATAAATTTGATTAATTTTAATAAGTTTTAAATATGAATACATATAAACCAAATAGGATACAGTTTATACAGATAGGTAGTTCTTAAAATATCCTTATCACTTCACCGAAAATAACACACGAAATTAACAACCTAATTAAATTTGGGTTATTTTATCATTATCCGTGCTAATTTCATGAGAAGTTTGGTTTTTGGATAAACTTATAAAAATTTTAATGTATCTTTAGTTTATAAATGAAATATGCTTACTTATTCTTTAGATAAAATCAAGGATTTTGTATTGAATAATTTATTAATCTAATAAACTTAAAAGTTCCAATAAAGTTTAGAATCATGTTTGAATTTTTATAATATAGGTAACATGAACATAAAAATAATTTAGAATAATCCACATTATTGAAAATAATAAACCTTGATATCCCAAAATTGTGACAAGAAAATGTTATAAATAACTTCATATAGGTACCTACCTAATTTCATTTCATTATCCTCTTAAATTGATGTCAATTAATTTATTTTGGGAATTGGCCCAAAAACAATTTACAAATGAATGATTAATAACTTATTTATGTTATTATAGGAAATTAGTGTGGATTGAAATAATTGTCATAGAAACAATAAAACAGGGAAACAATGTTTTAAGTAATGCTTTTATTTATTACATTTGTAGAATGTTGTAATTAATATTAATCATCACATAGGTACACTTTGCTTCATGCAAGAAAAAAATATATTTGAGAATATAAGACGTAAACAGTATCTATTTAAATTTTTATAAATGGACTATTTACTTCTATTTATTACAAATATAATATTTTAATTGTGTATGAAACAATAATAAAATGCAATTATTGAAAACCATAAAGAATAAAGGATTAGCGCGCCAAATTTTAAATATCGAAACTTAGTAGGTACTAGATATATTAATTTTAAATAATGTTTAATTTTGTTTCTAACCAGATCAAAATAGACTGATACTGTCAAACTATCTATCAAACTGTCAAAAAAAGAACAGCGCGCCATTTTTCGAACGTCTGTCATTTTTTTTTTCTTAAAAAAAAATACACGCGCGCTTTTATCTGTCAAAATTATTCTACCATCGTGATACTGGCGTTTAAAAAAAAATAAACGCGCCTACTTTCATCTGAATCGCTGTATCAAAGGGTGGTTATGCCGGTATACTATTAAGTTCAAGTTTGCGCGTGATTGCGCCAGTCCTTGCGCGCGCGGCCAAGGCGACTGTCAATGTCTAGGCGACTATCTGTCAGCGGCCATGTTGGATTTGCGTTCTAATGTTGAGGTTATTTTTAGTTCGCGTTCATTGTTAGCTTATTATATTATGTTATTAATTAATAATCTTACATATTGGGAAGTATTTGGAGATATTTTAATTCTTAAACATGTTTTTCAAACGTATATGAACGAAATGGTTCAAACTTCTTTTTTATGAACAATTCGTATAAGAGAGCAGGGACATAATATTTATAATATCAGGGGCCATATTATTACCTCTTATTTGCAGAAAGTTTACGCCATGAATTGAACTGACTGGCAAATTCATATTAAGGTCGCAATAACCACACTGAAAAAACGTGACGGCTATAAATAAACATGTTGCGGCTATTTACAACCGAGTAACTTGCTTCGGAGGGAGCCTGCAAAGTTTGTTGCTAAAATTATACAAGTCAACTTTGTTAACGTATGTTGGTAATATAAACCCACTAAGCTGGTCAAAAAATACGTATTAAAGGTTTGTTGCTTTTAACCTATTCACTCAGTAAATATAACTTACCTACTTACTATAGTGAATCGCGTTACTCTGTTAACAATACCCAACGTGCTCTGTTGTTTTTAGCAAAGTTGTTTCGTAAAACTAGCTAAGTAACACGATAATGTTAATCATATTTATTGGGTAGGGACAGCCAATCTACTTTGTTACTTCTACTCAATTGAAAATTTGTATACGTAGCCAAGTTACTGGGTACTGTCAATCGTGTTCATTGGTTAACTATAACTAAATATACTCTGTTCTTTCTAGTCAATTAAGATTGGTATATTTAGCCAAGTTACTTTGTATTCTTAGGCGGGTTTATTAGGTAACCATAGCTAAAATACTTTGTTGCAAGTACTAATTCAAACGACACATATTAAGCTATATATTTTCAGTATAAGCTGACCTGTGAATGTTTGTAAAAACTATACAAGGTGTAACAGAAAGGGGATATACACATTCGAACAGGGCGTGATGCACTGATGAAACTGAACAACGTTTCCCAAGGAAAATGGGTCGAAAGATAAAAAAAAAATTAAACCTCTCCATTATTTTCATCTTTTGACATTATGTTCTTTGGGAAAATTGTTCAGTTTCATCAGTAGGTACATCACGCCCTGCTTAGATGTGTAACCCCTTTCTGTTACACCCTGTATGCAATGTGAAGTCAGCTCATACTGAAAATATTTACCTAGTTCGATATGTTGTCATTTGTACCATTATTAGTGCAGGGGGCAAAATTTTGGCATGTCGGAAAAAAAGCCAATGAAACGTTCATGTAGGAAAATAATACTCATTTTACCGACACACCAAAAACTTATAAGAAACTGAAAGAAAATTATGCACATTAATGAAATTAGCTTTATTCAGTACACGATACAATCATTTCAAGTAACATACTACTTACACTTAGATAATACTACTTTTAAAAATAGTACACAATTCACAATGTCAAGAAACAATAACTATTTTGTGTTTTAATTTTCACAATAACAGGGTTAAATATAAATCATGAGTAAACTTTTAAGGAATGACTCACACTACGAACCTGAACAACTTTAATTAGGTCTATACCTAATCCAAAGCCAAATCCAACATCGTAAAAGAAATATCAGCTGTTTCATATACAAAAGTGGAATTATCTACTCTGCCAAAATCTACGGAACAGCTGATTTTATTTCGCGATGTTGGAGTTTGTTCTATAATGAAAGTGGTTTAGGTTTGTTTACATAAAAACAAACAACCATTATGGTAATGTAAGCAAGTTACTACATCTAAAAATTTTACTTATATGTATTTGATAAGTCAAAAGTTTAGGCAAAAACTAAAGAATAAGTTAGGAGAATAAGGGCTGATTTTTCAATCCTTGGTTAAAACTTATTCATCGAATAACGTATTAAACTACCATTTCAAAAATGTATTCTAATTGTCCGTATAATATGACAGTTTACAGGTGACATTTTAAAATGTTCGTGTTATACTTTATTGGACGGATAAATTTTAACCAAGGATTGAAAAATCGGCCCTTAGTAATCTTTTTGATCTAATAATTTTATTACAACCCAACAAGTAAAACCGTTATTTTAAACATTTGAATTTATTCTCATTGAAACATAATTCGTCGTCGGGAAAATGATCATAAATGCTAAAACTTAAACATTTTTTGCACAAAGTACAATAAGCTCTTTACATATTATATGGGAACTATATCCTACCTAATTTAATTTACTAAAGTAATAGGTATTTAATAAAGTAATAAGTATATGACAATATCTTGCTTGATCAGAAGTAACTTACTAATTCAAATATTTTTGGCTTGATTGTGGGGAAGCTTTCAGTGATATATTGTCCTTTGGTTTTCACAATCTTTTTCTAGCTGTAAAAAATAAAAAAAAACCTAAGTAAATATTATACAAAAGTAATTAAACTAAAGCAGACAAAAAATTCAAAAAAATTGAACTCACCAGAAGATATCCTTTGGGTTTTTTAAGAGCCGCATATTCATTGTATTGAGGTATTGGAGCTATAGCAGCAATTAGCTTCGTCTCTGTAGAGTCTTGCCACTTTAGTTCTACGGCTGTCCATGGCTGTTTTTGAGCCCTAATAGTTTGTCTTCTGCATCTTGCTCTTCTTCTATAATAGTTTGAATTAAAATGATGATGAAAAGTTTTTAATGTAAATTTGAATCTGCCTTGTAGGTGCTGAGGCGGCGCTTCAACAGACACGTTCGTCACTCGACTATGATTTGATAGAAATGGCTGACTTTGCGGGCTACGCAGCCAATTTCTTGTTTCATTTTTATCAAGTTACTCGGTCAAAAATAGTATTCGCTCCATTGTTAATTGCCGAGCTGTGCTTATCTCCCAATAGATAAGTTATTTGTTTGTTTTTAAGTAAGAAACACGGTTATATGCATCATAGAAAGTTATTTAATTTTAGCCAAATAATATTATGTCTAAATTTAAATGATTTACTTGTCATTCAATCATTATGTAAGCTTGTTTATTTTTAACCGAACTCTGTGTAAATAGTAGCCAACTATGGTTAAGTCTAAAATTAAATAACTTGCTTATCATTAAATAATAACGTAAGCTTGTCTATTTTGAACCTAATTCGGTAAAGGTAATATTGACCGAGTCGGTTATTTTGAAATAAATAAGTACTTTTTTAATAATAGCCAAGAATATTTAGCAATACTTGCTTGTATAATACTAGCAAATCTTTCATGCATATTTTAAATATGTCTTAATTGAATGCAGCAGACTAATTTTTAACCGGGCTAAATTGGTACTTTGCTAAAGAAAATTTTTCTCAGTGCAGCAATGGTTAAATATGGGATAATATGAATTTGCCAGTCAGTTCAATTCACGACGTAAACTGTCTGGAAACAGGAGGTCATAATACAGCCCCTGATATTTTAAACATGTTCCAAGGCTTTGCAATGGAGGCTTCATAAGAATATTCCTTCTTATATTAAGTAATATAATACACATATAAACCAGTTACAACTTAATACAGGTTGTCGATACGAATCTAAGCAAATCATTATAACCAGCGCAGTAACTTAATGTGCAACTTAAACTTAATTTTATATAACATGTTTTGCACGTAGCGTTATGTACTATATAATGTACAGTTTACTTACTGACTATTTTAATAATAATTCTTGAGTTTAAAAGGCCTATGTATTTTGGAAAAGTTAATATTGCTGAAAGAAATGGAAGTTCACAATTGTATTTACCTACAAATTTAATACCTAGATACAAGTGATACAAACATCCTACTAATATTACTTATAAATGCGAAAGTTTGTGAGGATGTGTGTGTGTGTTTGTTACTCTTTCACGCAAATACTACTGAACCGTTTACAATTAAATTTAGCACACATATAGAGGGTACCCTGGATTAACACATAGGATAGGTTTTATCCCGGAAATCTTACGGGAACTATGCGGGTTTTCCTTTGAAAACGCGGACGAAGCTGCGGGCGTAAATCTAGTACATCTATAATATAATACATATATGTTTATAAATACATATTCAGTTTATATTATAATCTACTTTAAAAAGTAAAAAGGATAGCCAACAACCATGATAGATTTTATTGTTTCAAGTCGAAAGTTTAAGATATTACACTACGCAAACCGGTCTGCCTATTGACACAAACTTACTTGAGCCTAGCCTAACGTGTAGCTTAAGAGTCAGTGAATTATTATATCATGTTATAAATAAGTAAGTTAACGTTCAGTAGGACTCAATGGTATAACAATAATTTTGTTTAAAATTAAACAGTATTCGTTTTAAGTTTATTTAAAGCTATTGTAAGCTTTTAAAGTGAAACTTTTATTACATCGTCTCAAACTTTTTGGTCTGTGTAGCGCATGTCGCGTGAAGCACGATACGTACGATAATTATCGTACAAATACGATAATTTTTAGTTAAATGTCTATAGTGTGAAAAAAAGGTTTCACTTTTACCGTGGTTTCATAAAACCCCTTAACATTTTTTCTTTCATAAATTAATAATACATTCTTCTCCTGAGGATACTCTTCTTTCATAAATGAACATACGATTTGATTATAATTTTGGCATACAATGCTGGCACCTATTGAACTATCGATGAATGTTTAATTCCATATATTATACCTACCTTCTTTAAACATGCAACAAACAAAATAAAATATACTTACTGAAATCACACTAAGTAGTTCGAACTTTAATCTTCTAGAAAATTCTCAAACAGTTGAACTGACTGTCAAAATACTTCTTTATTTTTAATCAGTGTCTATTACCTACCTAATCATAAATAAAAATGCATTCTACATAGAAATTTCTTAACTTCGTATATTATATTTCTTATTTAATCATAATATCCATACCACCAGCTCTTACACTAAAATCGTTCGGTCAATGTGAGGGCCGCCATTTTGTTTAATTCAGGTTTACAGATATCAGCTCAATCGTAACACCTGTTCAATAACTGTTGCCTACTAAGTTCTAGATGCGTCTTAATCTAGATAGAGAAAGGTTTTATTTAGGATTTAAAATTAGGGTTTTTTATGTTATCTATTATAAATGTACCTAACTATTGACTTATGGCTCGGTATTCTAATGTTGTAAGTTCAATAATTCTGACAAAGACTGGTAATAACTTTAATTTTATATTATTCTATTGAAGAATGGACTTATTTTGTTAATTAGGATTTAAACATAATATCGTTGATAATAGTTTTAAATTGTGTTAAAAGTTCTCATTTATAATGTTCAAAAAAACTTGATAATACTTGAATAAGAACACAATTTAACATGCGATAAATAAAAGCATGTTTTTAAATCATTGGGTCCATGTTTTAAATAATAAGTGTAACGTCAAAGTATGAAGTCAAAAATTAGGTCAAACTGAGTCATGTGTCAAAATTATTCAGAACCAGTTTCAAGTTCGTGTCATCATAAGCAATGTTTTTTTTTTTTAATTATACTACATCAAGTTTTAAATTTTCATTGAAACCGGTCCAGTGGTTGTTGTTGTTGTTGTAGGTTGATTTACATAATAATTTTACATACCTATATTTTATTTTGGTACTGAATGCTAATTTGAATATTTAATTGCGCTACATATTTTTTATTTAATTTCACTGTCAATAAATAAGACACTAGATTAAAATTAAGCATAATAAATCAGTCATAAATAACGAAAATACCTGTTTAACTTTAAATCATTACAAAAAAACATTTAAAAAAATTGCGGAAAATTTCCTATAGGTAATAACTCCGTGACAGCAAAAACCACATACCTACCTAAATATCAACTTATAAAAAAATATTTTAAATAAAATACGCAAAACATTTCAATATTCAATAACTTTTAAGTTTTAATCTTTGCCCATAATTACTCACTTCCAGACAAATAAATGAGCGCGCCAAATATTTAGGTCACTCAATTTCGGCGGGAGACGCGGCGGCGAAAGTTGTTTTTTTTTTAATTCTTTTTTTTATTCATTACTTTCGTCTGGAGGCCGCGGTCAATGTATTGTCAGTTAGTCTGTATACTTAATGTTCGGTTTTTGATGAGTTCTTTTTCGTCGTTTTTAAGAGAACACCGTAAAATTTTAATGATTTAGGTATTGGGATAAATTTGCTGCAATATACAATAAATTGATAAGTAGATTTTTTTATACATAATATAAAAATGTTCCACTTATTATAATAGTGCTTATAAATACATAGTAAGCTAAATTAAGCGGAACTCTAGAAAAAAAAATACAACTTAAATCACGTTAAAATAGCTCTACATTTACAAGAAATCATTTGCCCATCAAAAATAATTAATTAATCTTAATTTACCATACATTATTTCTCTCCACACATCTTGTCACACAACCCTTAAAAAAAACCTTTGCCACATTTTTACAAAAAAAAAAAAAAATTAAAAATAATCAGTCTCATACGAACTCCATGTTAAACGTATCCTAACGGGATGCTGGCAGGCAGATGTTATGAGTACAAGGCCCTTTTGCTTTTCATATAATTTTCGGTTGTGACGTCATAATGTATTGTACTCACTTTTACTGTATATTGGTTTCACTTTAAAATTATTATCGTTAAAGCAAATTTTTTAAATTTAAATAATTTGGTTCATAGTAAAAAATATCTTTGTAGAGATCTTCTTTTTGTCTGTATCTTTTCTAATAGAGACTATGTAGAGATATTATTAATTTATATCTAAAGTTAATTATAAAAGCTAGTAAATAAGTATAAAATACTGGATTAATTGATTGTAAAAAAAATTCCGTTCCTACTGTGAAACATAGGTCAAAAACATTAAAATTACTTCGTATAAAAGTATTTTTAAAGTTATTGCTATTTATAATGCTACGCATTATATATTTATAAAAAATATACTAGCTGTTCCCCGCGGTTTCACCCGCATTGCTCCGCTCCTGTTGGTTTTAGCGTGATGATAGGTATATAGTCTATAGCCTTCCTCGATAAATGGGCTATCTAACACCGAAATAATTTTTCAAATCGGACCAGTAGTTCCCGAGATTAGCGCGATAAAACAAACAAACAAACTCTTCAGCTTTATAATATAAGTATAGATTTCAATAACCTTACACACAAAGAAATTATAGTAGCTAAATCGAACCTAGTACCTCTTAATATAAATCTTTTGTTTTAACCACTGAGCATAAGGAAGTAAAAGTCAATCAACTCACTGCTTAATAATTTAAATGTTTATATTCATTAATAAAAACATCAGTGAGTGTGCTCCGATAATTTGTTTGTCACACGAATTTTCAAACAACTCTGACTAAGTATTTATTTTTATTTAATAATTGTTTACTATATTATTCATAGATATGTAATTTGATATGACTTCAAGACATTGTTGGCGGTTATAGTACGACACAATAGAAAATGGATTCAAAATCGCTTGGCAGATTATAACTTGTGCCAATGTTGGATGAAATTAGTTTTGTTGAATTATAGATTTTGTTAAGATTCATTTTTTGTCCCAATCACGTTTGAAACATAAACTACGGAAACAACATGTTTTAAATCTGCTTAATTAGTCTTTTAATCGACCTAGTATTTAAAATTGAAGACGCAAACAGAAATTTTGTAACATTTTGCGCATCCACCGTCCATCCATTCCAGACCTTTTGTATCCAGCACAAATCGGATTATAATTTCTAGTAGCAAATCCAAAATGGCGTGGATCAGGTTTTATTTGCCGGGCAAAATAAATTCCACCAAGTAAAAAGTGACGCAACTCATCCGTCTAGAGGTTAAAACGAGAAATAAGATAGTGACAAAAACGCGCGTTCCCGCTCTCCTAAGGCCGGCCATTTGTTGCCAACATTTATTTTGTTTTGTCTATTCCCCGTTTTTATTTTTTAATTTCCTTTTGATAGAGTGGCTGTGGTTTTGTTCACTTGAATATTAATGAAACCTTTTTTAGCGTTCGCAATTGTGCGCCATAAATTGTTCTTTTAATCGTAATTCATCTGACGTAAACGTGAACCCGTTTAATACAAAACACTATGCGTTTTATGTTCATTTGTGCTATATTTTAAATCTCAATACATTCCATTCGGCTGGCCAATAACAAGTCCAACTATGTAGCCACACATCCTGTTGTTATATTCTAAGCTCCGCTAATGCGATTGGTCGAAAAAATTAAAAAAAAAACGACAAAAAATTCGTGGGAACAGTGGGGTATACATAAGAGGCTTAGTTTTTATCTAAACACGGGCCAAAGCTACCGAACGTGCGGAATCCAGTTACCAACCTGTTTGAGACGTCAGATGCGAAAGTTATGCTTTATATATTAGCTAGGGGTGGCACTTTGCAGTTTTTGAGGGTGATTTATAAAAAAAAATATTTTTTGGTTAAGAATGATGAGTCTTATAATTACACAAAAAGTGTAACAAATTGGCCAATAATAATTACTATGAGCCAAAGCTCCTTTTTTGCATATTTTTCCGTCGTATTAATATGTGTGTGAGTAGGTACTGTATGGAAAGTTGTTAGTCAAATAATTCAAGTCAATCTAAAACATACACATGCCATCCCTGCGTTATATCTACGCAATTGTGTACATTTAGTTTGTATGCGGGCAAAAAACGAAATAAATGTCCGGTGAACGACCCTACGCTGCTTCGCTTGAGGTAGGGCAGGTTTCGCGGGCTGTCAAACGGCTTTGAGGCGTTCTCCTTTTGAATTGCTGTCATTTTTTTGCGATTACCATAGATAATGTAGACGCGATTGCGTAGATAAGAAATTGGCTTGATGACTTGTGTTTTGAGTGGGCAGAAGATTGACTTACGGCCGGTTGCTGAACGTATTTGACGTTGAGATCTCAAATATTTTCTTGTAGCTACAAGTTTTTTTTTTTTAATCAATTCTTAATTCAGAAACCCTTGACAAAAATACTCTTGAGTATTAAGTATTGTTTTCTTCCTTAAAGCGTGTATAGCTAAGAAACTTCATAATTTATTTAATCGATTGAACAAAGATTATATGATTATCAGTTAATAATGTATTCTGAACAAGTTGTGAAACTGTAAAGATGTTTGTTCTTTGATAAAACATGTAATAAAAAATATATTTCTAAAAAAACGTTTACAATTCAATGCGTCATAGATCATTGAACGCACAGAATTGAACGCGATCTTTTTAAGATGGACTTAATATCTGCTTATCATAAAATTATGGTATGTTTTTCAATTTTTAAACTATATGAATACTAACTATGAATAGATAGATCTCTCTTTTCAACCGACTTCAAAATAGGAGGAAGTTTTTAGAACGATTAATTTTTAGGTTTGTTACATCAGAGCTTTCGACTGGGTGAACCGATTTTAATGACCCTTTTTTAGTTTTAAATTAAATTCTAAGGTGATAGTTATTTATTGAAAATAATTTTGAATACATATAATACGTATAGTACCTACTATTTTTTTGCATGTTGGACAATTGATACTTACCTACTTATGCTTCGTTTCAAATTCTTAGGAAGAAACCCTTATTAAGGAAAGAGCAGTTCTTCACAATACTCATTATTTTAATTTCTTATTATTATATGAATAATATTACAAATAAACAAGTTTCCATATGTGAAGCTTAAAGCTTATTGTAAACATAGATTTTATGTGTTGTTCGATTTCCTAGAATTTTAGTAGAATCTCCTTAAGCTTGTAGGAATGTAGGACGTCTATCGATACTCAGTATTTTATATTTCATACAAAATATTTGCTTTGACAGCATTACCTTAGTAACAGTGGTTATAAGTGAAGATTAGACCAGGGATTAGGTTAGAGAAAATTTAATTAAGTAGGTACCTACTCTACTTAAAACAATTTTTTTTTGTATAGAGTGCCACTAGCAGTCGAAATTGTATTTTTTAGTAGATATGCATCTTTCTTAATAAGCATGTTTTTGAAGTTTTCGAAGTTGTAGAAAATTTGAAATTCCTTTATTACCAAAAAGCTTAATTTTAAAATAAAAAATGGTCTACATTAGGTTATATCTTTCGTAGTTTGTACATACGTAAATGTATAGCAAACAAATAAGCAAGACAAGGGTCAATAACTAGTCGAAATATAAAACTGAAACTTAACGAGACATTCACATATTGACGTACAGATAAACGAATCAATGGAACAATTTAATATTATTTATAGCAATAATTTCGCCACTTCGATACTCTTATCAGTTCATTTACACTTTTTATATGCACGTTGTAAGTAAACTTTTGCAATAGAAAGGAAATCAAAGGTCTTTGTACTTTTATTTATCACTAAATGACTTCCTAATAATTATTGTTATTGACTAATTGATTTAGTGCTGTTTACGTGAATTTGTTTTTAAATGATAAAGTTTATTGATTCATTTATTTCGTTTTGAATTGCAATTTATGACAATGTTTGTCGATAAATTGCTAATAAAGATTTGTGACGTCACGATTGATTCCAAATTCGAATTTCAAACTACATGGCACGAAATAAATTTAAAAGAAAAAGAACATTCGATATTTAAAAGTTTGGAATTTCGAACAAATTCGGTAACTATGAAATATATTATTTGTGTCTGTCTGGTCGGTGATCGGGGGCAGCGAACCCAAGTTTTTATTGACAAACAATCTATTACCCAAGTTCATTGACACGAAGATTCGATATTCTATTTTCAAATTATTGGTGAGTAGTGTATTGATTGACAGCAGCTGTCAAAGGCTTTATGTAAGGAGGTAATAGGTATATTGAAATTTTAATTCGTTATTCTTGTAATAACTCTGTTTAATATATATACTAGAGAAAGATATTGATTAAGTAGTTACAGTGGAGACAAGTTGCCTTAATTTTAAATTAAATATATAAATTAATTATTATCGAATAGATTCGTCGAATAATCATCAAATAGGTTTACCTACTTACTAAGAAATATTAAGTGATAATGTGACCTAAAGCTTACTGTTACAACTTTACGTGATATTTTCCGTACGTTTAAGGAAATTCTGAATTCTTGAGAAAATAAAGTTTGCGAATGCAAGCATAATTTTAGTTACCATAGAGAATTTTTATCTAAAATGTGAGGAGACTGCACATAATTTATTTACTAGAAGATAATTTTATTGCAAGAAAATATCCGATGTTATTGTCGATAAATATAATAGATTGATACATTTTTATAACGTATTAAAAAAATACATTCTATTTTTGTAAATTTTAGTGCCTTAGTGCCTTGTAGCGTTGTAGCAACTGTAAATTTTGATAGAACTGCAAATTATATATTAATCTTTTTAAAAATAAATGCAAAATCTGATGGGATTAACTAAAGCTATGTTTCATTATACACACGAACAAACACACAAACATACAACATCCCAACCATACAACTACATAACAACCAAAATATAAACATGAAGCGAATAATGACACTGGATAAGCTCAAGTTTTTAAATAGGTTATCGGTGTTTTTAAGACAAAGAACGGTTCGCAAAGGATCGATATACGTCGAGTGGACGACGACCTATAAAACTGCCAAGACGGGTCGCGACGGACCGAGAATAGATGACGAAATTTTGAATGGAACGTACCATACGCGGCGTTCGATTTTTGAATTTTTGAATTTGGTTTTCGAATTTGGAATTGTGGTGTTCTGTGTTTGGATGTAGATGGACTGTAACAGAATTAAACTGAAAGAAATTATACGACGAATTTCTAATTTGAAAAATACATTTCTTGTTTTGGAATATTCATGTTTATCTTTACGGGCCTCTTTTATAAATCTATGCAATATGTTAACAAGTTCATAGATTTACTTCCGAATAGTATTAATCACTTACGATATAGCTTACTAGACAAGCGTTTTCTATTTTTTTTTTCGCGCAGTAAACGTCTTAATTTAAGTAAACCAAGATACACAATTTTAGATGAGAATAAAACGCCGCATCCAATCTTAGCAGCTCCGTGTCCGGTCAAACGTCCCATCGGGAAAATAAGCGAGCGACACAGAACGCGTAGCTTAAGATAAATAGATTTGGGATTTACTGGCCTGTGACGTCATCCCTTGGATAGGGAAGGAAGATTAAATTTGTGTGTAGCTTTTTGGATAGGGTAAATATTGAGGAAAGTTCATTTTTTGTATTCCGATTTTTTAGATAACTAAGCTTTTATAGCTTTTCCGTTCCGGCTTCACCAAGTTTCATCAAAACCCGTTCAGTAGTTTTTGCGTGATTGAGTAGGTCGTAGATAGGTAGGTAGATCTTCCATGCCTACATCAATACACAAATCCAACATAAACTTTTCCCTGAAGGTAAGTATAGATAATATTAGTGAATTAAAACGTTAGAATAAAATTAGAATGAGTTTATAAATAATAAATATTATATACCTACCTGCCTATTGTAAAAATTAAAAAAATGTGAGAGGGTAACTTTTCATAACATACCTAATATGTATTTTATAAGGTATTTACTTAATAATTAAAGTCATTAAATATTGTTTTATTTTACTTAATAAGCCCAAGGTTGCAATCCCAAAAGTTCCCATCACATAAGACAATTCATTCATTCAACAGAACCGCTTATAAATTCAAGTTTCATCTCGGTTTCACTCTCGACTCTGGCAACCAGCCAACAATACTAACATTTGTACCTACACATCTGTAAAATATTCTTTGGGATATATCCTATTTCGCCTTAAGTGTTATTTTGACAATGGTGGGATAATACAATATTATATATTATATGTAATATAATAATTATTTTAGGGATATTTACTTAAAATTTACAAATCTAGATGATCTAATATTTTGTTTGGTTTTCTTTTATAGGTACCTAATTAAAATTATATAGAGTCTTATGACCAGAAGCGTTCTCTATCAGACAAGTCGGTTTAATGTCTGTATCTTGTTGCTTGATTGAAAGTTAGAAAGGCTTATTCTTTTGCATTATAATTGGTTCAGTTTTTAAATTATCTTCTCTTGTTTCTTAGATTTAGTATGGCCGTTTATTTTAGTTTATAAGACAGTGGTAAAATTTAAATAGGTACTTAAAGTATTCCTAGTGGTTGAATTTTGTAATAATATTTTATCTTTATTTTGATCTAAGATAAACAAAATAATCGAAGAAGTCTACGCTGTTGGCCTTTTATTATTTCCTACTATTTCACACATAGATATTGCTAATTTGTAAGTCCTCAACTTCAGATTAAAATGCAAAAAAAAATGTAATGTTTCCTGATTGTTAAAATAAAATTGGTTATTTATTATTTATTTCATTCTTCCTATTAGCAATCAATGATTGCTTGCCTTGTAATAATTTTAATTGTTAAAAATTAAATAACTTAGGTAACATGAAGTGTCCTTTATAATAAGGATATTTTTTTATTAGGTAAATATCTACCTAATAAAAAAAAATTAAGACTAAAATTTTACAAAACTCCATCATTTCTTGTTGTTCTAACAAATTTTACATTTCACGTTCATTGACTATGAAATATGCAATTACTAGGTTTACAGTCTAGACTAGACTTTCTAAATAATATCAGGTCTATGTCTGTCTATGGGATATTTATACGAATTACGAATAGTGTCTCAGGAATTTTATTTCAAAAAGGCATGTAAAACATGAAAGTTCCTATTTTACATGTATTTTTAATTTTTTGCCAATTGGTAGATTATTAAATAGCTAAATAGATATTCGTAAAAATTTGATTTATCACCCTATAGGTATTTTGATTTAGTAACTACTAACTTATCTTCCAAATACCAAAAGTAATTTATTATGCCTAGTACAAGCGACAACACAATGCCATCTACATTGACCTATTTACAACCAAAATCAGTAAAAACAAATTAACAAAAATATACAAAATATATCCAACTACAAACATCATCATCATCATCATCAACAACCTCCCCACAGAATCAACAAAAAAAAATCATCGAAAACCACCGCCACACCGAAATCATCGAATGTCGAAAAAAAAAACAAAAAGTCATTGTCTACGTCAAGTCAGTGGAATTGACAGGCCCCGCCCGCGCGCGCTATTGGAGGGCCGCGGTTCGAAATTTGAACAAAAACCCCAACCTAGTTCCGCCTTCTAAAATGTTTTTAACGAACCAAAATGGCCGACCGCTCTATTTGTTTATAGAACGCTAGACTCGCGCTCATTGTTTCGATGTTCGCGTTTTAAATTAAATGGCACGTTCGAATTGGAATTTTTCATCGACGCGTTCTATTGAACGTTCGAATTAGCGGCGTGATAAGGTGTTGCCTATCGCAAATCGTATACACTATACACCAATCGTGTGTTCGAGCCTAGTTCACATTTCCAATTTTATCACTCAATATGACGTGATAAAACTTATGTGGGATTATGTAAAGATAACACTCATATAGTGCTCTAGGAATTTTTGTATGAATAGTAATTATTGTATTATTTCTAAAATTAGCTTTGACGCCGCATTGTTTTAAGGGCCTCTTGCTAACCTTGCATATTGACATAAAGCTGAGCGTACACTGCGCAATGAATATATTTATGTATTAACTTATTCCTGAAGAACTGCAAGGGAATCTATTGTAGCTTTAATTGAATAATAATGTAGAAGAAAATGTTTAAGAATTTTATATATTATTATTATGGTCTATTTAATTATTTCAATTATTGCTTAAAAGTACCTAGGTACCTACCTATATTGCACTATTAAAAATGAGTAAGATGCTGAATTAATATCTAAAGTATTTTTATGCATAAGTACCTACCTACGGTTATTTTTCACAGATTTAATTTACTGTTTATCTATTTTCTCTAAATGGAAGTAAAATTCACATATATTATTATTGGTCAAATTATTAATATTCTATTAGTATAAACCTTACCTACACACTAGATAATCGAAAGCAATAGAATAATATGCTCTATCTTACATTTAATCACAGAAATTGACTCAAAACATTAAATACCCTACAACTATTCATACCTAATTCAAAATAATTTCCTTCCTGATTAGAAATGCAATGTACCTATAGCTAACAAGCCTTTTAAAAGCTCCAAGCTCTACAAAACCTTTATAATGGAATTAACTATTCAAGCAGGATTGAGTAGCACATGTGAAATGAAAAACTTTCCATCTACTTAGCCCACCCGCTCCCATTCAATTACTTTCTTATAACGTGTAACGGTACGTTTCGTTGTGTTATAGGTTTATAACGAAACGGTTATTGTGCGAATAAC
Organism: Colias croceus; assembly: GCF_905220415.1. Classification (NCBI taxonomy): domain Eukaryota; kingdom Metazoa; phylum Arthropoda; class Insecta; order Lepidoptera; family Pieridae; genus Colias; species Colias croceus. Next base: position 1,901,038 of record NC_059560.1, read on the forward strand.
GATATCGGTATTGCGGTGTACCCATGTCATTAATATTGTCTAGTGTTATGATTTTGACAGGTCGTAGGTAACCTGCTTGTTTTAAGAAGAAGATTGATCAGAAACAGATGTACAATGATGTACGATGTACGTTGTATAATGTAAATGTACATATTTGTACGTAAGGAAAATAAAAATATCGTTATAGTTATAAAGTATTTATTTATTTTAGAGTTATTTATTGCCCTGTATATTTATTTCTACATTGAAATTATCTTATTAGCATTCTATAAAATGAATCTCGAAAAAAAATTACGATTTATAATAAAATAAGAATATCAAAAAACTTATTTAAATACTTTAAAGTAGAAAACTATGTTAAACAACACATTTTCCAACCTAAAAATCTCTCCAAATAACGTTATACAATATCGGTATCGGTATCGAGATATCGTTACTATCTACTTATTTTAACTAATGGCTGTATTTATTTCATTTTAGATTATTTAATGTCATTCACTTGCATTAGAACAATGGCTCTTTGTTAAGTGAGTAATGCGTTATCAAGGTTTTTCCTGTTTTCAATTTTGCGTCTAGAAACCGAATTAATTGATAAGTCATGTTGTTGAAACTGTTTATTGGAATTGCAGTATAGAAAATGATTGTTATAATTAATGTGTTATTTTTTATACAGACTATAAATATAAAATTCTATAGTAACAATGGATTGTTGTCGACGTTAAAATGTTTTATGTTATTGTTTCCTTCCTCTTGTGTGGTAAAAGGACATAGGTGGTGGATCTTAAATGTGTTTCAAAAAATAATTGGCACACCTCATTTTAATTTATATTTATTTTAACATGTTTATATTGAAAAGTTAACTGTAAACATAAAATAATTATACCCTACAAATCCATACTCATAGTCAAGGTTAAATTTATCATAAATAACGCTATTACTTAATGCAAAATAAGGTGCAAGCTACCAATTACTTACATAAAGAATGCATCACACATGTTATCACTGGTGACTTTAGAAAAACTAAAAGCTATAAAAAGCAGTATTCATGTCCACACGACCGCACCCATGTAACTACATTACACCTTTATTTGTCCGATATGTTTGCGCAGTGTGCGCTGCCCTTTATCTTAATTGACGATTAGTGTCATCGCGTTTTGAATTTGGAATTTTATATTCGAATTTCGAATGTTCAAAAACGTTCCTAATTTAAATATTGGTTATGGATATAGAACAGCTATGAATAGTTTACACAAATGAGCCCTTTGTTTGTTCAATAAAAACTGTAGCTATAACTTTAATTATGAAAGGAGGGAGAGGAAATTAATAATTTATAAACAGATGGCCATATACAGATTGGTGTAGTTGTAAGCGTGTTTTTTTTGTAAAAACGTATTTTTGTTGTGTGTATGTTTTGAACGTAATTATGTTTTGACTTTTGAATATGAAATATTGCAGACTGATGCAGATTGTATCTATCAAGGAAAAGACTTTAATGGATAAAATGTCGTATAAATAAATGTGTCATGTTAATATTTTTATTACATAACAATTTTATGATTACCGTCTCCAATAATGAAAATTTCACGCTAATAAATAGAAGGCAAAAACAAATCGAAATGCCTATCACAAAAAGTGCATCCTAGAGACAATTCATCAAACACGTCGCGTCAGAGCGCGTCGTTAAATCGAATAAAAAAAACTGCAATCACAATTCACAACATCAATTTCGAGCACATTGTAGCGTAATGACAAAATTAAGACGATGCGTAACGCACGCTCACACACGCAGCTCATACGCACAGCACACACGCGTCGCCGTACGCACGCACGCACACAAGTACGCTCACGCACACGCACACAGCGGCTCGAAGGACACGCGGCGAGGTCGTTAACCTCGAGTTTTTTTGCGAGCGGTCGCGTTCGCACCGGGTACTGCTCTCACAGGGTATTGGCCGTTGATTATATATATTTATTTTTTTTTTCGCCGAAGATCGTTCACTCCACCAGATACCCGAGCTATTTCAACTGTGGGAATAGGGATATGATGTCAGGTTCCTTTTTTTTCGCCCAACTGGTTTCTCCATTCCGTTTTACATTACATGATGTATTGATACTGTTCGAGTTTGAACAACTGTTAATAATTCATGCTAATTACGTACGAATGGTGGAGGAGATTATATGCGAGTTTATTACGTTTCATCTCATCTAAAAATCTACTAGACTTACATACATTTTTTTTTTCCAAACGTGATTAAACATTACGTTAAATACGTACACTGTCAAGTACATATAAGTTGTCTAACGACCAATTACTGGTCGAACTTAGTTGAAATGCATTAATCTTAAGTCAATGCCAAGTAACGCTTAGGTGCAACCTTGTTCCGTTTACCAGTACAAACTAGTTAAAGGCCACTTTTTACACAGTACCGCTAACTTGCACAAATGTAAAGTAGCCAACATCTGAATACGAGCTAAGAATTAAATTGTTAAACCAAGTTGGAAATAACTTGACTCTATTATCCATATTGTTATTCACGGATAATCTTATAAAGAAAACAAAGCGGTTTATGTTGTTTGATCGTGTTTGGCGGACATTTGCATGGAGGTGCGGCACGGGGCACCTGCTTTGGAATTGTTTTTATCAATCTATTGCTATTGATAACAATGACGTTTTTAATTGTACACTTCAAATGCAGGATACTTGTAGATACATTAGAATACATCTTCTGCTCATTTGGTCATTTTTTAAACGATTACGTAGCTGAAATTTGCTTACAAGAACAACTAAATTAGTATATTCCATTTTATATTTATATCTAAATTAATGATTGAGAACGATACATTATTTACAGTCCCTGAAAGTGTAATGGTAGGAATCAAAACAGACTATTTCCGTGCCCCATTTAAGTTAGTATGTGAAGTTTTGGGGTCAAGTAAGGCAACTTCCAGTGATTGCTAAATTGAGATGGAAACAATTTCAAAGTTTATGCTCTTGTATTCTCAACTTCTAATTGAGGGATTAATTATAGAGGTAACATATATATCTAATATATTTATTTGTTTGTGTAACTATACAGGGTTACTTGTAAAACACCAGCAACCTCGCAGGACAAGATAGCTAACAGCATAAGAAACAACATTTGTTCTACGACTTTTGATAATTTGTTAGATTTTATTTTCATACAAAAATAAATATTCATTTAATTTTCCGTTTGAATATTATAAACTCTACGCGCATCCCAAAAATTACGTAAACAAGAAGCGAACGAGAGGGGGAAGGGGGCGTCGCGTCGTCCTTTCGATAAAGAATAGAACATAGACTTACAAATGTTAGGAGAGTACAATAAAAGCTAAAAAATCATTTAAAAATAATTTATTGCGTTATGCCAAAAGTCGTAGAACAAATGTTGTTACTTATGATGTTAGCTATCTTGTCCTGCGAGGTTGCCGGTGTTTTACAAATAACCCTGTATATACGTTTATTTCTTAATTTTGCATGTAAAAAATTGAATGGTTTTTTAAGATTTTAAGAAAATCCTTTAGCTACCACTAAAAACATCAAAAATTCGTGTCGGTATATTTATAATAATATTAAAATCATAATATTATACTGATAACGCAATACGTTATCGCATTACCAAGAAATAATCTATTTATTAGTGCTGATTTACACAGGGTCAGTAGACAAGTCAGTCGCGGCGCCGAAATTCGGCGCCGCGACTGACTTTAAACTGTTTACATAGACTTCAAGCCTCTGTACTGACTTCAAATCTGTTTACACAGGGTTTTTTTTCGGGTCAACACTGATTTGCCTCGAATTTGTAGTCAGTTACTGACCCTGTGTAAATCAGCACTTACATTACAAGCCACAAACTCAATAAAAACTATTTCTATGTTCCATGCTTTGACATTTATATACCTAGTTTGTTATGGCACACTGTCAACTTTGTTCAGTAAAAACTGTGTTAGTTTTAGCGTAGTTTATTTACATTCCGAAAGTTTCATTGCCAACTTGAATTAGCATTGGCATTTGCGGTTGCTGATGTAATGATTGACCCAATGATTTATAAAGATAACTTGTTATGTACATAGGAAATGATATGTTTTTAATGAATCAAATGAAAGAATAAATAAATAAAGTCTGGGCAAAAATAATTTTAAATTTAATAAATAAATATTTACTTATACGTTCAAAACAAATAGTTTTAAAGATTGTATTATTCTTACACAGCGCATAGGTACGCATTGTACAATCTATACACACAAGTCGACGGTTACATAAAAAAAAAAACGTTCAAACAAAATAAATAATTACGCAGGTACAATTCACAAGACTCCGACTATATTGTCCCGGACCTAACCCAACATTCGGCCACCCCAATTCCCGACCTACCCCAAGCTACGCACAATGCGTCTGTGTGCTTCGTATTGTTGCTGTGTGCGTGCGAATTGAGACGTTCGGTTTGCGTTCTTAATTCAAAATACGAAATTCGAACGATAATGGCTGTTCGAAGTTCGAATTTATGCTTTTTTAATTATTCATTTTAAATTTAGAGGTGGAACGCAATAGTTCTGCTGCGTAATACCAATTAGGCTTTAACATAGGATTTCAGTCCATAATTCGTTTTAAATAAAGGTCGTATTTGGACGCACTGCTTTTTAGTTTTCACTAAGCCCATTAAATTTTCAAATACACATTCAGTAATTATAACAAAATATCACGCGCTGTAAAATTGCTTTTCAAGTTTCGCACTTGAAGGATCTCGAGTTTATTGCGACGGCATATTATATTTATTGCAGTTACAAAACTTAGCGATTCTACTTCATGCGTCCGTAAACAAATTCGCATTACATAAACGGGACTTGTAAATCTATAATCGGATTTTAATATATTGTCTTCGAACGACCTTATGAAAGCGGTCTTTGTGTTTGTGAGCCGACCCATATAAGGTGAGCGTGTGTGTGGCCCACATAAATACAAAATATTCAATTGGTGTGCGTGTTGTGTGTGTGTGCGTGGCTTCTTCGCGCGGAATTCCAAGTTTGAAATTGGAATGAATGACGGCTGGGTCACTGACCTATGCCAATGCTTTTTCGAATACGCCTTTTCTTATTACATATTTATTAAGTGTTGTATGGGCTGACCTTTATATTGTGCGGATTCGCGCTGGTTATATCAGATGTTTTTTTTGTTTTGTTTAGAACAATGTTTATGTAAAGGATGTTTGAAATTGGAATGGAATTTTTGTTTTGAATTTAGAACGGGGATCTTTTTATTCTTATTTGGTTGTGTTTTGTTTTGAATCGAATGTTACGACATTATTCATTTTCATATTATGTTTAAATCATTGTGAATTGTTATTCTCAATCTAGATTGTTTGAATATAGAAGTTTCCAACTAACTTTAAACGTAAATATATCAATAATGTGAATCTTTCATAGTTTGGACTTTGGACGTTCGTAACGGCTTCAATCTACGACATAGGAATAAATATAAATGAATTACCATCTAGGTGTTAAACTGTTAAGCTTACAAGATTGAGACTTAAAAGTTCTAGATACTTAGATAGTTCCTAGACTTTTAACATTTAAATTAAAGCTTCTGCGATTCCGTTTAATATTTATCTATACTATAATAATATGTATTACTACCTATTCCCCGCGGTTTCACCCGCATTGCTCTGCTCCTGTTGGTCTTGTTCTTTGTTTGTTTGAACGCGCTTATCTCAGGAACAACTGGTCCGATTTGGAAAATTCTTTCTGTATTAGATAGCCCATTTATCGAGGAAGGCTATAGGCTATATCATCACGCTAAGACCAACAGGAGCGGAGCAATGCGGGTGAAACCGCGAGGCATAGCTAGTTTAAATATAAATTAATCGTGCGTTAAAAAAGCTTTATAATGAATAAATTTTGCAAGCGACATCGCTGTCGCGGGCCAGCCTTTTGTTGTAGAATGGATGAGAAATAACAATTTATTTTTCGTTTATTTTTAGCGGTTAAGTTTTCGATTCGCCAAACCGGTGTTTAAATTGTAATCGACGCTTAAAGTAACTTATTAAACCGTGTTTTTTGTTTAAACGAAGGTTAATTAAACGTCGTTTTGATGTTAATAAAAATATTAAAATAATGAATGTTTTTTTGTATGTTTAAATAATAGCAGTTCCTGTGTGGAATTGAATTATAATAATTGATCAATTGCCCCATGCTTGGGAGAAACGGGTTTCTTGGGCAGAAATAACCGTTTACTAGCTTTTATCTTACAAACATACACATGCTCATTCTATTTAATTTCACATTTTATATCTTTTTGGTGTACACAATTATAGCGTATCTACCTATATTTTTGATTATTAGCTTTCAGTAATTTCGAAGGTTTATCTTACCTACCGTAGTTTTGACCAGCATAGAGAGCGTAGTTAGAAGCAATTAGGTACTACATATAAAAAAAAATCATAATAAAATGAACTACCCTTCCAACCAGACATGTTTTTAAACTTGACTGTATTACACCTTACCCCAACAAAAAAAATCATTTGACATTGCATTTTCAAAAACATATTTCATATTCTTAACAAGTGTCAATCACTACGTTGACAGTGGCCACGTGCCCTCAATACATTTAGGGGATGTACCCTAAATAGGGTACAACATACAGGTTAGGGTACAAAAATATTTAAGTGCTAAATCTAGATATAAGTAGGTTTTGTACACGCGTATACAATGTGGTTGGCTGTCAATGTAAGTTATGCAAGTTAAAGGTATTATATTATTTATGATAAGGAATTAGTAATCCTTTTAGTAACAGGTAGGTAATAATATAATTTTGATTTTTATACGAGTGACAAATAAATATTTTATTAATAATTGTAATAAATTCAGACCGTTTTGCCTTTAAAAGTCACTTGTTATAATTTTTCTTTGTTTTAATATATGTATTACTACTGGTATTACATAATATTAAACAATATAGGTATTGAAATCCGTAAAAAAATTTCTTAAATTTAATATTTTTGATTAATAACCTAACAAATTAGTCCTTTGTGTAATAATTATAAAGATGCCAAGTTATTCGAAGAAATCCAAGAAAATTCATTTGGATATTAAATTAATAGTAATTTATAAAATAAATTTGTTGAAAAAAAAATTACTCGTTACATAATACATATCTACCTTCCTACTTCTTACAAACAAAAAATAAGCAAGTATCTATATTCAAATGTATTTCTAATAAAAGCAACCCTAATGTCTAATTTACATTATTGGTCCCTTATATTAGGTGTTTTTGGGGTCGTCCCCTTGGTCTCACCCCCGTCCCATGGGCCAGAAAGGTGTTAGAAAAATTGGGTATATAATATTTAATGGGGTAATGTAGATAGGTAGTAGTAATTTGTAGTCTTGGGACTTATTTGTTATTGGTACCTATATGTTTTGTTTTATGGTTATTTTTAAATGATAAATAATAATTAATGAATGGCAATATTATTTATCTATAAAATAGTGCTCGGTAAAAGTATGAAATGGGAGTATTGGTCTGATTTGTTTTAGGATTGAATTTTTATTTTAATTAAATATTGAATTTTAAATTACCTAGCCTACTTTGTGCGTATGACTAGTTTTTTTTTATAATGGTTGCTATAATGTATCAAGTTTTTATTCGATTGTAGTATAATAAGTTCAGTATAATAAGTTGTACATTATAGTACTTAATTTTAAATAAAAACTAATTATTTTATAAACCGTATAAATCCCATTCCCAAGTGAACCCTAAAACTAATCACCATTTGGTATCCAACCCCTCGTTTTGTTAATTAAAAAAAAATCTCAGAAAAATACATTGTTTCCAAAAAAATACAACTTCCGGTAATTAAAAGAAAAAAATCTGATGGCTCCTATACCTTCCGTAGGCGGTTCCCCATCCGCGTGCGAGCGGGACGCACGATGCGTGTGCATAATGAGTGATAAGGACGGATAGAGGGCGATGACCTCTAAAACAAATCGTCGGTAGAGAGGGTTCGGTTTTGGTAGCGATAGCAAATACATCTGTCATTTTAAATTCATTAATTTTTTGTTTTTTTTTTGTTTTCAGGTAATTATTTGGCATCATTAAGTTATAAGGAGAATAGGTATTTATGTATTTAGTAAAATAAATTGTTCTAAATTTACGATGCAAGGTAATAAGCATATAAAAGTATAATGTTATGGAGGTCTCACTCAATAATATTATACCTACTTTTGTTAAATGCACCTATGTATTTACTCAAAAACAGGCTCATTTAAATAACTATAGAACAAGTCATATACGAAAATAATTACGTACAAACATATTATTATTATAAATAACTATCTTTCCGCCGGCGGCTCCGCCCGCGGTTTCAAAGAAAAACTCGTATAGTTCCCGTTCCCGTGGAATTTCCGGGATAAAACCTATCCTATATTACTCGTGGATAATGTAGCTTTCGAATGTTGAAAGAATTTTTAAAATCGGTCCAGTAGTTCATGAGCCTATTCATTACAATCAAACAAACAAACAAAGTTTTCCTCTTTATAATATTAGTGTAGATAAGTATAGTCTGAAAACCCACACGTGTCTACAGGTGTCGATAACAAATAGATCTCTGATTGCATGTATGTAACATAATAATCGAATTCTTTTCGAATACATATTGTTATATTATTATTTTTTATCAATCTTACAGTAGATAGACAATTGCCTTCATCTCTATTCTATAAGGAAAAAGCATCAAAGCACACGTGTCAGAAGTGAAACTTCTTTGGCAAGATTCAAATATACCGAAATCGTCGCCTTACTCCACGACGGTATTGCTATGACGCGACCTTGAAATTTTCAGAATTGTAGTTTCATTTCAAAAAAAATCGAAATATAAAAATAATGGCTTAAAAAATATATTTCCCTGCCAAGAAATGATTATCATTGCTATCGCTACATGATCTAGGCGCACCCTAGGTTCGTTACAAACCTAGACAGGGACCTAGGCGAAAAATCGCAAGGGTCTCCTATCGCATAGATAAAGAATTTACATATGTGCGTGTGTGTGCATGTGTGCGTGTGGGCAACGCGTGCGTGTGTGTGTGCGTGTGGATGTGTGCCGAAAAGTCGATTTGAATTTCGAATGTGCGTATTCTAGAACGGTGTATGCGTTTTTTAATCGATACGCGTGACAGGTTTTAAAATTCGAACAATGTCTGGGTTTGGAATTTTGTTTCTTGATTTTCGTGTTGCTTTGAGCTTTATGGCACGTTATTGTACACGTGTGTATATTTCGTTAAAAGTGTTTTTCGAATGATATATTATAAAGATTAATATTTTTATAAGTACCTATTGTGAGTATGGGGAGAACATAACATGCTACTTAAATTAAAAAAATCATTCGTAAATGTTGTCTATTTTTCCTCTAACCATGTGCTCAAAGTATACTAAAGCTTTGATCATACAAACCATAACTTGTTCTGTACAAAAGCTTCAATACTATGAAACGCTTGGTTAAATGTAACCAGTATTATAAGACCTATTCATTGTATAGCAGCTCATATGTAGCAGAGTCCAAGATGAATCCACATCATACACACCAAAAAAAATGAGTTTATTTCTCACTTATTTTAAAATATCTATTCTAAATTGATATTACTCGATTCAGTAATTATTATTCGATCATTCTCTTCGCATTTTATTCTATTTAAAACTTTATTATTCTAAAAAAAAAACTTGTCTAATCCATTATGATATTTGACATAATAATCTACGTAAAAAAAATCTCTGGTAATATATTTTTTGTCATCATTTTACAAAATATACAAAAAACATTTATTTTCAATTCTGTTTACAATACGTGCTTTAATGTTAAATCTTTGAAAGCTGGATTTACAATTTTGTGCACTCCATTTTGTATTATTTATCTATGGATTTATTTTCGTGATATTTATAGAGAATGTTATAGATTTTATAATCATATTAACATCTGAATAATAATAGAGTATATTTTGCTTCGAGAATTTTTTTTAAATTAATTAATTAAGTATTTATTATTTAAATACACAGACTATAGATATATACCTACCTAGATTTTTTTAAATATTTGAATAAAGGACAATTAAAACAGCTTTCAATGCATAAAAATTAAAAAGTATTTATTAAACCAACTCATTGGCAATGAAAATTCATTATTAAGACAAATTGTATTTTATGAATATAATGAAAAGGCTTATAAATTTAATTTTACTCAAGTAGGTAGGTAATAATAATGATGTGTCACTGCCTTTAATTGATTGACAAGGCAAAACATTAGAGGAAGTCATGATTCAAAATGAATTTTCCATCAAATAGTGATTCCTAGAAGTAGGCATGATAGATCATTCCTAGGATATTTTGTGTTATGGTGCCGTCACACAGATCCGCAATAAAAACATATTGATGAATTAGTTGCAAAATTTGTTCAATATGAAATATATTTTAATTAAATTAGACGAGAAAAATATCATTTTCCCAGAATATGTGTAATTACAAAAAAAATAAGGTAAAGAAATACAATACAAGCAATAAAATAAATTAATTTGAATTATTTATCTCTAGCTCTATAATCCATATTATAAGCAGAAGTTATTATTTATTATAGACACTTCAGTGAAGAATCTACAGTATTTTTTATATTCTTGCTGGCCCTGTGTTGATGAACCATTAGTGGGGAACAAATTTTCACAATTTCATGCAGTAATGGGTTTTTATGAGGTAAATTCAAAAGTAAAAAATAATTATTAACATCTCCTTACTACCTTTAAGGCATACTTATAATTAAACAAACAGTACTCTCTAAACTTTAATTTAGCCATACAAAACGCCAAACAAATTCCCTTTTCACTATAAAGTTTTACATCTTAAGTCCAAAAGTCTAGAGGTTTGTAAGAAATCCAAGCTTGAAAAAAGCACAAAGCTCCCTTTATCTTACAAAATTGAGAGAACTCCTTTGCTACAGTTTTCGTCGCGGCACAAAAGAAAATTAAGACATTTTTACTAATTTCGCGTTTTGCCGCTACACGAGACTAGCCATTTTTAATTCTTGCTTATTTCAAATTTTGCTTTTAATCGTCGACTTTGTCCGGTTTTTATTATATTTAAATTATTTTTCTTGGGGCTGAATAATTAGTTGGTTCGTTTTTGTTTTGTTTACATTGACTGCTTGGTATTGTTGGGTTTTGTCAGGTAATAAGGTATAAACGCAATGGATAATAGTTTTGAGATTAAACCGTAGTAGTTCAAAGGTAATGTAGAGTTACTTTCAAGTAGAGCAGATGCTTATACTGTGAATATAATAGTGTCTTTTCAGCTCTTTTTGGCACTATTATTCTTACAATTGATAAAAATGTGTTAGTCATCATCATCATCATCATCATCAGCCCATATACGTTCCCACTGCTGGGACACGGGCCTATGAGGGTACAGGCCATAATCCACCACGCTGGCCAAGTGCGTGTTGGCGGATGACACATGTCGTCGAACTTTTTAATTCTTCGACATGACGGTTTCCTCACGATGTTTTCCTTCACCGTTCGAGCAGTAGTGATGTTACAACATGCGCAGATAAATTGAAAAATCAATTTAATTCCTGCGCGCTCGCCTGGTCTCGAACCCCGGACTTATCGATTCAAAGTCCGAGGTCTCACCACTGAGCCACCACTGCTCTCAATAATAAAAATAGTTTTTCTTTCTTTCTTACTAAATACCGACTTCCTTATCATTAGCTGCATTTTAACTGTCTAATCCAAACCTTATCTTGCTTAATCGAAATTTTATGTTTTATATTTATTACTAGCTGCTCCGCGCGCTTTCATCCCCGTGGCTCCACTCCTGTTGGTCGTAGCGTGATGATATATAGTCTTATAGCCTTCCTCGATTAATGAGCTATCTAAAACTGAAAAAAAAATTTCAAATCGGACCAGTAGTTCCCGAGATTAGCGCGTTGAAACAAACATCTTTGTAATATATTAGTATAGACAAATCATTAAATTTCGATGAAGATCCCTACGTTCCTGCCACATTTAAATTTAAACGCTTTATAATTAACTAGCTTTCCGCCTGCGGCTTCGCCCGCGTTTTCAAAGAAAAACCCGCATAGTTCCCGTTCCCGTGGGACTTCCGGGATAAAACCTAGCCTATGTTACTCGTGGATAATGTAGCTTTCGAATGGTGAAAGAATTTTTAAAATCGGTCCAGTAGTTTATGAGCCTATTCATTACAATCAAACAAACAAACAAAGTTTTCCGCTTTATAATATTAGTGTAGATAAGATTCCTTTTACCTATATGACCAGTATTAAAAAAAATCTAGCATCATTAAGACATAAAAGGGTAATGTAAAACGCGGACTTGCATTTAAATTGTTACATTACCACGGAGCGTATTGCAGATTCAATAAATTGATTCGTTTGGTCACGTGGTGCACCAGTAAATGATTACATTTTATTATACGGAAAACCTTTTGATTAATACTTAGAAAATATTAAAAAATTTGGAGAAGGGTTTCCCAGAAGAAGGGTAGATTTATATTTCCCTTAGTGTTGCGTTCATGTAATAAGATCATGATGTAGGCACAGAAATTCACTACGTGACTAGATTCAGCTCCCAATGAAAACTACAAGAAAGCTGTTAAACTTAAAAGATTTAGATGGCTCATATCCAGTAAATCAATTAATGAAACATAAGAAAATCCATCTATCTCACAAGGCCGCGGCACAACTCACGTCACTTATCCCGTCACTTAAAATTGCGTCACTTTAACTACCGCCACTTTCACTCGCGTCACTTTAACTATCGTCACTTTAACTTGCGTCACTTTACCTCCCGTCACTTTAGCTTCCGTCACTTTCCCTCCCGCCACATTAACTCGCGTCACTTTACCTCCCGTCATTTAACCTACCGTCACTTTACCTCCCGTCACTTTAACTCCCGCCACTTTAACTCCCGCCACTTAAACTCGCGTCATTTTAACTTGCGTCACTTTACCTCCCGTCACTTTACCTCCCGTCACTTTACCTCCCGTCACTTTACCTACCGTCACTTTAACTCGCGTCACTTTACCTCCCGTCACTGTACCTCCCGTCCCTTTACCTCCCGTCACTTTACCTACCGTCACTTTAACTCGCGTCACTTTACCTCCCGTCATTTTACCTACCGCCACTTTACCTCCCGTCACTTTAACTCCCGCCACTTAAACTCGCGTCATTTTAACTTGCGTCACTTTAAATCGCGTCACTTTACCTCCCGTCACTTTACCTCCCGTCACTTTACCTACCGTCACTTTAACTCGCGTCACTTTACCTCCCGTCACTTTACCTCCCGTCACTTTAACTCGCGTCATTTTACCTCCCGTCACTTTACCTCCCGTCACTTTACCTCCCGTCACTTTACCTCCCGTCACTTTACCTCCCGTCATTTTACCTACCGTCACTTTACCTCCCGTCACTTTAACTCCCGCCACTTTAACTCCCGCCACTTAAACTCGCGTCATTTTAACTTGCGTCACTTTAAATCGCGTCACTTTACCTTCCGTCACTTTCACTCGCGTCACTTTAGCGCCCGTCACTAATTTACGTCACTTTACCTCCCATCACTTTAACTCCCGCCACTCAAACTCGCGTCATTTTAACTTGCGTCACTTTAAATCGCGTCACTTTACCTTCCGTCACTTTCACTCGCGTCACTTTAGCGCCCGTCACTAATTTACGTCACTTTACCTCCCATCACTTTAACTTCCGTCACTAACTTGCGTCACTTTGCCTCCCGTCACTTTACCTCCCGTCACTTTAGCTTCCGTCACTTTACCTCCCGCCACATTAACTCCCGTCACTTTAACTTCCGTCACTTTAGCTCCCGTCAGTTATGTCATTCTTTATTTTAACTCGCGTCATTTTACCTCCCGTCACTTTACCTCCCGTCACTTTACCTCCCGTCACTTTACCTCCCGTCACTTTGCCTACCGTCACTTTAACTCGCGTCACTTTAACTCCCGTCACTTTAACTCGCGTCATTTTACCTCCCGTCACTTTAACTCGCGTCATTTTACCTCCCGTCACTTTAACTCCCGCCACTTTAACTCGCGTCATTTTAACTTGCGTCACTTTACCTTCCATCACTTTAGCTTCCGTCACTTTCACTCGCGTCACTTTAGCGCCCGTCACTAATTTACGTCACTTTACCTCCCATCACTTTAACTTCCGTCACTTTAACTTGCGTCACTTTGCCTCCCGTCACTTTACCTCCCGTCACTTTAGCTTCCGTCACTTTACCTCCCGCCACATTAACTCCCGTCACTTTAACTTCCGTCACTTTACCTCCCGTCAGTTATGTCATTCTTTATTTTAAACTACCTACATTTAAAGTTTCCCTTTATTATCTATAAGTATCTATTCCCTAAATCGAAATAATTTTGACCAACTTTCACTTTAACTTTAACTCCCGCCACTTTAACTCGCGTCACTTTACCTCCCGTCACTTTAACTCGCGTCAGTTTTGTCATTCGTTATTTTAAACTACATTTTAAGTTTCCCTTTATTATCTATAAGCAGAGGCGGCTCGTGACAAAATTTTATGGGTGTTCACTTGAAATAAAACACTGAAAATACATGGTGTAAACAGTACTATTTAGTTAAAAAAATACTTATAAAGGAAATGCATACGTCTTTCTTTTTGATGTGCAAAAATATCTATAACTTGACACAATCTATTAACCTTCGTAAAATATGTATGTTTTCATCGACACGGTCATTGAACTCGCGTATTGACTTTCGGTACGCGGAATCTAGTGCTTTACGAATGTCTTGTCGTCCGATAGACGCCAATTGCAGTTCATTCGACAAATGGTACCTACCGAGATTGTGAATGTTTTTTCATCTTGATTGAAAGATGAGCTAAGTCGTCAACGCCCGTTTCAGTCCTAGCACTCTCACCTCCGCCGGCCGCGCCCGCTTCAAATAAAAGACACGGAAAACAAAATAGTTTGTTGCTTTCATGTTCATCACAACCACCCAACCACGGTGTTTTCACATATTGTTCGGATTTAAACACACGCGTATATGTTTTCGTTTTTGTCGTACATTTTTGCGTAAGGTCAAGTTCAGGCCGTGGATGGCGGTCCCTTAGCTTTCAATTCAAGCCGAATTTGTAACGTTTTAACACACTTTTTAATGAACGCCACATTATAATTGTCCATTTTAACACTCACAAGTAATACTGATAACTACAGGCTATTTGAACAGTCAACACGTATCTTATGATTTTAATTAGAAAATTCCCGAATATACATTCGCGCGCGTGCAGTCAAGTTGACTAGAGTGTTTGTTTATATAAGCAACGTCGCGCGATATCGCTGTCTTGTTTACGGGTGCCCGAGCGCGCGGTAAAAACGAACCGGCAACGTTTGCGGGAGCGGCGCTCCGAATTTTGCTATTTTTTCATAGAAAATCTTCTGTTTCACGCGTAGGACTCTGACAAAACTATCTCTTTCACTCCTATTGGATTTCGTATTAGAAAATGTACTAAATATTTTTTCATTGGAGCGCAATCGTGAGCGCTCCGCTACGCGCGTTTTATAATACAGTACATATTATACCTACAGGTGTATGGGATGATGGAATGATGGATATATTCATTGGTATTGCCAATAGTTTACGATTGATTTTAAATAGTAATAATTAATATTAATAATGAAATTAAGGAGTATGATTTTATTATAATTATTTATGGGAGTTCACTGCACCAGCGCTCCTTAGGGCGAGCCGCCTCTGTCTATAAGTATCTATTCCCTAAATCGAAATAATTTTGACCAACTTTCACTTTAACTTTAGCTCCCGCCACTTTAACTCGCGTCACTTTACCTCCCGTCACTTTAACTCGCGTCATTTTACCTCCCGTCACTTTACCTCCCGTCACTTTACCTCCCGTCACTTTAACTCGCGTCACTATAACTCCCGCCACTCAAACTCGCGTCATTTTAACTTGCGTCACTTTAAATCGCGTCACTTTACCTTCCGTCACTTTCACTCGCGTTACTTTAGCGCCCGTCACTAATTTACGTCACTTTACCTCCCATCACTTTAACTCCCGCCACTCAAACTCGCGTCATTTTAACTTGCGTCACTTTAAACCGCGTCACTTTACCTTCCGTCACTTTCACTCGCGTCACTTTAGCGCCCGTCACTAATTTACGTCACTTTACCTCCCATCACTTTAACTCCCGCCACTCAAACTCGCGTCATTTTAACTTGCGTCACTTTAAATCGCGTCACTTTACCTTCCGTCACTTTCACTCGCGTCACTTTAGCGCCCGTCACTAATTTACGTCACTTTACCTCCCATCACTTTAACTTCCGTCACTAACTTGCGTCACTTTGCCTCCCGTCACTTTACCTCCCGTCACTTTAGCTTCCGTCACTTTACCTCCCGCCACATTAACTCCCGTCACTTTAACTTCCGTCACTTTAGCTCCCGTCAGTTATGTCATTCTTTATTTTAACTCGCGTCATTTTACCTCCCGTCACTTTACCTCCCGTCACTTTACCTCCCGTCACTTTGCCTACCGTCACTTTAACTCGCGTCACTTTACCTCCCGTCACTTTAACTCGCGTCATTTTACCTCCCGTCACTTTAACTCCCGCCACTTTAACTCGCGTCATTTAAACTTGCGTCACTTTACCTTCCATCACTTTAGCTTCCGTCACTTTCACTCGCGTCACTTTAGCGCCCGTCACTAATTTACGTCACTTTACCTCCCATCACTTTAACTTCCGTCACTTTAACTTGCGTCACTTTGCCTCCCGTCACTTTACCTCCCGTCACTTTTGCTTCCGTAACTTTACCTCCCGCCACATTAACTCCCGTCACTTTAACTTCCGTCACTTTACCTCCCGTCAGTTATGTCATTCTTTATTTTAAACTACATTTAAAGTTTCCCTTTATTATCTATAAGTATCTATTCCCTAAATCGAAATAATTTTGACCAACTTTCACTTTAACTTTAGCTCCCGCCACTTTAACTCGCGTCACTTTACCTCCCGTCACTTTAACTCGCGTCATTTTACCTCCCGTCACTTTACCTCCCGTCACTTTACCTCCCGTCACTTTAACTCGCGTCACTATAACTCCCGGCACTTTAAATCGCGTCACTTTTGTCATTTGTTATTTTAAACTAAATTTAAAATTTCCCTTTTTTATCTAACTATAATTATCTATTTATTTCCTAAATCGAAATAATTAATAAAACAACTAACTATGAAACCTATAGCATCTAAGGTTAGACAATCAATCAGAGCCACGCTTAAGGCGTGGCACGAAAATTCGGGATGCACATGAGTCTGACGTTGCCAGATAGAATAAATTTGTTAAAATAATGCAGCAAAAATATAAATATTATTTTAATATTTTGGTCGGAACCGGGAGAACCGGGTTGCATTTTATTCAGACCCGGTTCTCAAGATCATCAAAAAACCTGGGCTTACCCGGGTTTTTCGAAACCGGGTAAACCCGGGTGCATGTCCTAGGCACAAGAAATACTACTATAAGGATTACTTCGCAAGAAAATCGATAAACACACATGATATATATTATCACCATTATCCAATAACAAAAAGGGACAGAATATCCTAACTAAAACAGAATAATCATAAGCCAGATAAAGCCAGAAGTCTGAAAAAATGCTGTAAGGATTACCTAGCAAGAAAATCGATTCATAAAACATACATGTAATATACCACTATATCATTAAGGAACATAATATCTAACCCCAAAAGCCATTCAGGATGTAACCTAAAAACTCGATTAAAAGCCAAAGTCAAAGTTAAACAAATTAGTCTGTGGTAATTCTGGTGCGTTAAAAAGCAAAGTTGGCTATCGAGATGCACCAGCTAGAAAAATGTCTGAAGAAAATGAACTTTCTTAAAAACTAAAAGTCGGACCTACGAAATTACTTCCCGCGGACACTGCAATAAAACTCTTTGGGGATGTTATGGGGCTATGAACTGGGATGCTGGGATTAACACTTTTTATAATATTATATGATGAATATTTATTATCTTGTTCTGTACTTGTACTTTTGTAAGCACGTCTTACCTTTTTTGTTGTGTATGCGGTATTAAGTTATTAGAATATTGTTGTCTGTTTGGGTTTCAACCTTATTTATTTAATTCCTTAAAACCTTGTGTATTTGGTGACGCATATAGAGTTACGTAGTACTCTGTAATAAATATGAAATTTTAGTTGAATCGGTTTAGTACCTACATAACTGACACCCAGTGTCTATCTTTTCCTGACCACGCTCGCTGCAAAGTGTGCGAAATGTTATACATTTAACCTTAAAACATAGTTTCCTCTTGTAGATGCATTACCTTTAACTAGCTGCTCTGCGCGGTTTCACCCCCGTGGCTCCACCCCTGTTGGTCGTAGCGTGATATATAGCCTTCCTATAACTATAACCTTCCTCGATAAATGTGCTATCTAACACCGAAAGAATTTTTCAAATCGGACCAGTAGGTCCCGAGATTAACGTGTTCAAATAAACAAATAGTAATTGTTTAATACAAATAATTTTAATTATTCTTTGTTACAAAAATAATAGAAGTAGGTGGATAATTTTTTTGTAAAATTGAAATAAAGGAAGTTCAAATAGGTACATATTATAGTTCGTAGGATGAATCTTACTAGTTTAATTTCTGTGTTAAATATTCATACTATAATATAAATAATAAACACAACCCGCTGTTTGCCTGGCCCCACGACAAGGGTGGCAAGGATCGTGGGGAGGGAGGGACGTAATTGGGACTTTTTCTTTGGACTTTAGCCTTTTGTTTTGCAAAGTGACTCTTTTCTTGTGTCGCCCCAATCGATTGAAGCAAATGAATGTTCTTTCCACGAAATTGTGCGTTAATTAAAGTTTAAAAATTAATTAAAATTGAGTCTTGAGGTGGTTTGTGGGTAGGTTATTAATAAAAAATCATAAGATAGTAAGTATAGTGCTTAAACTAATTTCATTCATGTTATTACTACTTATTTATTATATGAGAAAATTAATAAATATGTAGGTACATGAGTAAATACGTATACCTACTTACCTGGCTTTTTCTGTTCAACATAATAACTATAGAACTGCAGATTAAAACTATTTTTGCAATAAGATTATTATCGCGAAGACAAAACCCAGAGACTTAGCCTTATCTTGTTTCAAGTATTAATGAAATTAAATCTATAACACATTTATAAGTATAACATAGACATATCAATATACATAAAGAAACAACAACAAATAATTTATAAAAAAACATTCAATCCAATTTGCTCAAGCAATCCATCATGCAGCTTGATACTTCGCGCAAGCCAAACCGTGTAGACGCAACAGTATACATAATTACAGTAAACATTAGACGCAACTCATAAAGCATTATCAGATAACGATAACAGTCAAGTGCAGCTTTGTTGCAGTTTTGTAAACCCCGAAATGCATGAGCACTTTGAAATATATCGTGTAGCCATGGCTTTAGTTTATGATGGACATTTTTCTCCATGTATATATTTTATAGTTGTTTTTCATAATCTATTATTTGCTAGCTTTTACCCTGGATTCAGAAGGCATGATCATCTACTTATTCTTAAAGAAAATCGATCAGTAAAACAGATGTATAATTTCTTCCCCTTTACCCCACTAACGGGCACGATATATTATTTTTTTCACATTATAAACCATTATTGTAATCTTCACACACAGTTACAAAAATTACAAGCTTGTACAATTAATCGGCCGCTCCATTACAAGATCGTTGTAATTGTCGTAGCAATAAATAATATTTTATTAATGGTATGAAACCTACTTGCGGTGATTAATCATTAGATTAAACTATGATTAGGTAACTAGAGTTTACCGTTCGGTTATATTGGATAGGGATGCTAATCGACGGTTTAATTTACTGTTTCTGTGATGGTATTACAACTTACAATACTTGTATAGGTATTTCGTTCTTTTATGTATAATAATTATAATTATGTGAACCACCAATTTTTTTAACCCTTGATTAAACCAATTCAAATAATTTTGAATTTCAGTTCTGTATCAGTTTTAACAATTTGATTTAAACAAAATTAAATAAATATTAAAGACTTCCAAAAATATCTATTAAAAAAACCATAAAATTTCATATAGGAAAGTTTATAATTAACAAAAATGATAGTCCCCATATTGCATTGATAAAAAGCTTAGCTGTTTGTAGTGCGATGATAAGCGTCAGGTCGAGTTGCAAGGTTAGTATTGCACTTGTTTTTATTTTAATATTTTAAATAATACTAGTACCCTTTACTCCGGCTTTGCCTGGGATAAAGCTAAAACTAAAAATAATAACTATGTTACAAACGAATATTACGAGAACGGTGGACAAATTTTCGGATCATTCAGTTATATTATTCTGTATGGTTTTCAAATTGTGCAAATATTCAAAAGACAAGCATTACATTTTAATTATCAATTTTCAGAATTTTCAGAATTGGTATGTCAGTACCACCTTATTTCTTTTAAATAACCCTTTCCAGATTGACACTAAAATTCCTACCACAAAGTGACCAGCTATTTCATTAACGAAAAAGTACAACAGACAGACAGACCTATAAACCCATTTGTATGAGTGTCGGGTTTCCATTAGAAATTCATACAATTTAGAAAATAATTGGAGCGTGTACTGTCGCCAAACTAACTGGCTTCTATACGTACCTACCTACAGTTAGAAACAAAAGTGCATTTCTCTTTTTATTTATTTTATATCTTTGTTTTTATTTGGTGATAGAATAATTGATGTTAAGTAATGTAAGTAATTTTAGAGAAAATATTTATTTAAGCGGTTGCTTGTTGAGATCGTCAAAGTAATCTAATGCAAAAAATAAAGAAACAATACCTAACATTATGCCAATTTTTTTAAACTAGCATGTGACGAACAATTATTTTTGTTAATATCGAATCTACGACCTCAACACACATTTTAACCATTGTTCCTATAAAATACGATGAATAACAATTATTATCATTAGGTACATAAAATCATCATTACATAAAACTTCTCTCCACGAATGTACATACATCAAAAATCAAATTAAATAATTCGACTTCCAATAAAGTGGTATTGAATATAACCTCCAAAGCGTTGTGCCAATTCCTTAGAAGCCTTCGAACGACTAGCAATGACCTAGTGAAGCTCAATCTGGCGACATAGACGACGATTCGAATTGTATAATCTGTTGACATTCACGTTTTGGCGGGAATTGTTTTTGGTGGAATTTGTTCAAAATGTTATTTGAGGTTATTTCAAATATTATAATTGTTGATGTAGGTAATTCAGTTATATTAGAATATATTTAAACATATTATAATTTGCAACACACTACATACACCAAATAATA
The DNA here is from genome assembly GCF_905220415.1 of Colias croceus. NCBI lineage: Eukaryota > Metazoa > Arthropoda > Insecta > Lepidoptera > Pieridae > Colias > Colias croceus. The sequence continues at coordinate 1,922,479 of NC_059560.1, forward strand.
TATTATAAGTATTTTTTACTGTTCGTAGGTATATTGCAGGCTTCAAAGTGAAACAACGAAAAGTTTAAATTATACGTTAGTTTAACGTACTGTTAATTGTTTAAAAGTAATTGTATCTACGTCAATTATTATTAGAAAATAATTACGTTCACGAAATTACCTTAATTAATTCAATGTTTAAAAACAATATCTGAGTCCGTGCAAATTTGTCACCAAACGGTTGAAATAGCAATTTAGTTTCAGCGCCATCTAGCGAGCGAAACATGAAAATCGCTCTTCTATGCTAATCACCTTGGCGTAGTATAACAGTTCATTGGTTCAAATCCCGAGCCTAGCAAGCGTGTTTAATTCAAACATGTTTGATCATTCCGTTAGCTACACTGATTACACGACGTTTTTGTTCAGTCACGGTTCAAATCGCGTTAATAGATAATCACTAAACGTAGGGTAAATTATTGCTTTTTTTTCTATCTGATGATGTCTTTAGTCTGTGGCGTTTGCTGTTTAATCTATTATATTCTTTGTCTATGCATCGTGGACGCGGTTGATAGAAAAAGGAGCTTCAATATTATTATAATAAAAAAGCTCTCAGATTATATTTTTACATAGCTACATAACTATATTAATTTTTATTTAAATCGTTTTGGCGATAATGAATCGATTCAAAAACGTAACTGAACTTAAATTTCATTTTCTATTTGGACGTAAATTAATGGCATTTTTTAAATGTACTTAATTTAAAACTCTAGGCATACCTATTTTTATAGTTCCTGGTGGTGGTGAAGAACTCCGTGTTAAAATATTACTTAGGTACTTACATTAATTTATTTTGGATGAATTAAATTAAGGCTCTATTTTGTGAGAATTTAAAATTTCTTCCCCGTTACTGTTTTTATAACATCAAGCCAAATTGCTGTTAGCTTCAACGAAATATAACCCAGTTATTTTTTAATTTTCTATGTACCTACCTTAGTTTTTAGGAAATATTAGGACATCTAGATCGGTAAATTGTTGAAAAATGTAGGCATTAATTAAATATAATTATAATACGAAATGCACTTTACAAGGTAGGTAAATAATTTCAACATGTTTATGCAAACGGCAAATTATAATTTTCCTTGTTAATCGGGTTACAAATAGTTTTAACAAGTAGGTATTATTTAGTTTCCTTGTCCGCCATTTTGTTAAGATATTTTTTATTTCTATGACGTTGTTTCTATTTCATTAAAATAATAGATAATAATGAAATAAACTTTGTTGGTAGGAATATTTTTGTTGCGTTAGTTTTTATTCATTTACTATTGAAATTATAAATTAATTACTAGGTACTTACCTAAATTTTAAATAAAAAATAGTTTTATAGGTACATAATATGTTAAAAGTACTTACAAATAATAAAAAGTTGTGTGGTTTTATGAAACCACGGTAAAAGTAAAACTTTTTTTTCACACTATAGACATTTAACTAAAAATTATCGTATTTGTACGATAATTATCGTACGTATCGTGCGTCACGCGACATGCGCTACACAGACCAAAAAGTTTGAGACGATGTAATAAAAGTTTCACTTTAATTATTATAATTGACTTGATGCATTTTATGCTTTTAATATAATATTTTTTTATATCCATCGACGACATTTTAAATAAATAGCGGAAATATTATGATAATCTTTGATCTCAGATTAATTTTAAAGGATACAAGCTAGGTCACATGCCATAATAATGATTTTTAAGTATATTTTATGTTAATATTTCTTCCTCAAATACGGAAATGAGACCTTGTTGAGATTTAAACCTTGAATGGGTTTAGAATAATAGATTTCGTTTAGATTTTCCTTGGACATTTATTTACCTTAGTTTTCTTGGGAATGTTGATTAGGTGTCTAGGTTATATCCTGTTTCAGGTATTTGATGGAATATATGACTTATTTCCTATAGCCATGCTTATATTATGTAAAAAGCTTTCAGTAAAACGGTCTTTGGGCCAATTTTTACATTTAAATCTTAGGATAAGGCTCTGAATAGAGATCACCCTGGTTTTTGTTTATTAGGTATTATTTTATATATTTAATTAAATTAAAATAATATTCTTAATTATTTTTGAAATCATAACTTTCTTAAGCCCTTTTCTAAAGCCCTTAGCTCGGGTTGAAATTCGGTAGGTATTACAAATCTGCAGTAAGTATGCTTAAAACCAAATAATTTATATTATTTAGTAAACACTTTTTTATGTAAAGTATAGGTATTAAATATAATACATAGAGAATAGAGATAATATATTGTAAAAACTAACACATAACAATATAACTCAAAACACAGATAAGCTCAAAATCACAATATACGGCAATAATACATTTATTAGGGTTATTATCAGCTTAGGATACACGAGTTAGGTTTAAACTGATTACCCTAAATGCCTATTTATGTGATACGCGATATCTCAGTAATCAAATGGTTTTTAACGAATTTACAACTGTTGATATGAAATAATGTAATTAAAGTAAAGTGTAAGTAAAGTAATTAAAGTAAAACGCCATTTTGTTGTGAAATAGAGATTTTTGAAGTAAATGATTATAAGGTATAATAAAGGTTTAATACTAGCAAATGTTTGTAAATGCATTACTACGTAACAATATAACTCATATGTATATATTCACATTTATAGTATCTAAGTGTAATAGGCAGTTATTCCTATGTTAATAGTACATGCTAATTTATTGTTTTTAATATTTCTTGTTAAATTTGACCTATATATTTTAATCCAATATTGTTTTAGATACCTATAAGAGCCTACGTTTCATTACATGAGCTTTTAATAAAAACACTAAGAAAAACAAAAAAAAAAAACCACTAATCTTACTAGTACCTAGTAAGATTCCTACGTTTTACAAAGAGGTAGGTTAGGTAAAACTAAGGAATCGCGGTAAATAAACCAACTAAATTTCTGCCTCGTTCTGCCTGTTTATTAAACTTACTTATACACGATAAATATCTAGTATTTTGCATAGAGTCTGGAATTATTCACAATACCACATATGCTCTTTCTCCATGGGTTTAAAACTGGTTTAAACGGATACAGGTGTATGAAATAATTACCGTAGGTATCTCTAGACTACGTACATTCGATATCCAATCAGTTTTTCTAATGAAATAAATAAAAATCAATAATAATTAGATGGGAAAGGATGTGAGCACGAAATGTTTTGTTTTTTTTTTATTATTTGTATTTTAATATGTTATCTAAAGCTAACTTATGCTGTATTCTATGGTTTTACATAGTTATACCAAGTCGATCCTATCTTATATTGAAAGATACAATATGTTATCATAAGATTTGACAGTTTACAGATAGAAATACACTCATAGAAATATGAAAAAATTCAAGTGTTAAAAAAACAACTTCATAATATTACTCCACACAGTAGGTTGCCTGGATGAGATCACTCTTAAGTAATAAGGCCGCCTTCTGTGCTGGACTAGTTATAAGTTTTAATTTTAAGGATTTATTTGTATGCCAAAACAATAAATTGTTAATAAATAAATAAATAAACATTTTAACTAGGTAATTGCAGATTGAATGCATTTTGTAACGTTTACTTACAAAGCAAATAACATACCTACATAATAAAATTATGTATCATTGATCAATTATTCTTCTTTTGAAATTACCATAACGACAAATAAATACCTATTTTGCCCTTGTTTCGTACCTATTTAAATTTAAGTCTGGATTGAACTTAAAAAGTTCCAAAGTTTTTGCCTAACAGACAAACAGATAATTAAACATCGTTAGAACTATTTACGCTGACAAAATTTTATTGTTATCACAATGGTACTGACGTGAAATCAAAGTCCAAAGTCCATTACTGACGTCTTCAAATGTAGACTTAATAGAAAATGTCCATCTAACAATGATAATAATCTTAAACTGTAGATGAAATATTTCGTAGGATATTGGTACAAAATACACTGAAAATTGTTGAGATTAGTTTAATAAACAATTGTCCTGAAAAATATTAAAAGGATCTAAAATAATGTTTTTCTGAAACGCAACGCGAAAACCTGAAAACATAGAGCAAAGTTGATTTGGGAAATTTTGTAACTCAATAGTCAATACTAACTTTGACTTGTTGGATTTTAGACTTAGATATTAACTTCAACTAGCCCAAAAAATACTTCTAAAATTAATAAAATGAAAACTAATTTTACTATCAGGGTTTCACGCAACTTTTAAAATAATGCGCCATTACATGCGAATTACACATCTATAATTATTATACATCTAATAAGTAAGTATTTATCTTACATTTTAATCGTGTTTATTTTTCTAGCATTTGCCTCTACCAAACATCGAACCTAGAACCTAGAACCTTTACACAAACAACAAGAATGCAAATTAATTAAAACGTAAGCAACAGCACAGCCAAAGCTCAAGCAATTGTACATAAATTATGTCACACAATAATCGCCGCTATAAAAAACAAGTAAATAATTCGTAAGGTTCAAAATCGTGTGCACTACAAATGCACAGCAGGTCCCGGTATCAAATAAATGGCATCGCTGTCTAGGCCGCGCAAGCAAGGTCACTATGATTAGGTGACTACGCTTTTGGGAAATTCGGGATTGGGTCAAACTTTAATTTTGGGCATAGGGAAAATATATTAAGATTTTTGGTTTTAAATTCGAATTTGTTATTCTAAGCACTGGCAAGTGTGTGACATTGTAATTCTTGTTATACATTGTAGAATATAATAGCATAGCAATCAGAAACTGTTATGGCTTCGTAAGATATTATATTTCAGAGTTAATGCAATATAAGATATTTAACATTTTGTTTTAGAAAAGAATAACACTATGAGATAATGAATGTAAATCAACCGTACATCTACACTGCTTTAAATATATTTTAAGGATAGATGGCCCTAGATTCTTATTTATTTCACTTTAAATATTTCCATGAAAATGTGTATAATATACATAACAAAAACCTTCTAATCACAATACACACAACATAAAATGAAAACAAAATCCCGCTAAACACAAACGCATGGTAACAACATGCGCCCGCGCATATTCTAACCTAGAAACAAGCTAGATTTCGTGACATTGCCGCGCGCTTGTGTGCGTGCGCTTATCTTGCTATTGAAACTTGAACTCTATCACAAGGTCTTACGGATGTTAACACATTGCAACTAGATGGCATTGGTCGAATTCGTATCTATGTGTGCGTATGGGCGTAACTATTTGAACATTTAAAGTAATTTGTTATGTGTGTGTTAAAAATATTCAATTCGGATCAAGGTTGGTTTAAATATGTCGGCCATGATAGATACTTGGAATAGCTGCGATTATCACCAGGTGTGCAAAATTACTTGCTAACTATACATATGTTATATACTAGATAAAAACCGTGACTATGTCCGCCTAAATAGTAATTTTTTGGGGAAAACTTAATTATTTTTTCTTAAGAATTTTTGTATGACGTAAGCTAGGTAGGTACCTATAATATGTTTGTGAAGGACACCAATCAGTCACTGTTTCGAATCTAATCCTGAAAATAGACAGACAGATGAATGAATTAATAATTATAGTTTTACTAGTGGTCCGCCCCGGCTTCGCCCGTGGTACCTACATGTTTAAACTATCCTATCTCTCAAGTTGGATCGAACTGCACATGGTGTGCGAATTTTATTATAATCGGTTGAGTGGTTTAGGAGTCCATTGAGGACAAACATTGTGACACGAGATTTATATATATTAAGATTATACGTGTCATAGATATACTTTTACCTACTTACATATGAATCAATAAAGGCTATAGTTTAGTATTACGAACATGTTTTTCGATTTCATTAATTTACATTTTCTATTTTCTTTTTTTAAATTTCAATCTTTGACCTTAGAGATTGAAATTTTATTTTAAGTATATGGAATTACTACATTTTGTAGAATTAGACGGTTTTCAGTGGCTTACAGTTTACAATTTACTACGACTCATTATTTTTGAAGTGAAACTTTATAAGCGCGTTGAGTAAAATTTCAAGGTCGCATTATGGCACTACTGTCACGTGTAGGTATTAGAAAGAGTTTCACTTCTGACACGTGTGCTCAGTACTTTAGCTTTTTGAGCACTTTGATAGACTATTAACAATATTATTGGCCGCTATCTTTATTTTCATCTCCCTACACACCGCTACACTAAATGACTATTTAAGAGTTTTTTTTTTACTATTTTGGTAGATTTTTAACGATCTTTATTAATTTAGAAGATAACTTAGTAATATTTTATTACATTTATGTGTTTACACAAACATGTCAACTGCGAACGCGCCAAGGTCAATAATATATATTTGCAACAAGTTACATATTGCTGTGATAATTTCTAGCACTATTGCATAATTGAAAATGATATGTTGCTATAGTTTTATAACACTAGTTTTGTTTTGCAGCTTCACTTGTGTAATGGATTGTATTTTATTGTATTTTTGTCTATAATTTGTGGGTAAGTAGCTTTCCGCCCGCGTTTTTAAAGAAAAACTCGCATAGTTCTCGTTCCCGTGAGATTTCCGGGAAACTTATCCTATGTGTTAATCCAAGTTACCCTCTATATGTGTGCTAAATTTCATTGTAATCGGTTAAGTAGTATTTGCGTGAAAGAGTAACAAACATGCATATTGCATACACATACATCCATCCTCACAAACTTTCGCATTTATAACTAATTCACAACGGAGGCTGTGTAGGTGTTGATTAGATTTTTCCCTGTACCTAATAAGCAATGTTTTTTAAGCTCCAATCCTATTTCTCGTAACGACTTAAATAAATAAATAGATAAAGAAGAAAAAGTCAGAAATAAATCTACGTCTTTCCAAATCCGTGGTAAATGTTAAAAATATGTTATGGCGATTCAAAAGTGCTTCTAGAAGAAGTCAAAAATAATAAATAAATGTTTGAGTTTATAGTATCTATTATATTATCCGATAGAAGTCTCTACATAGTAAGATCATAATCTTTCTATGAAGAGACTTCTATCGGAATATGTTTATAGAATTAAAATACCATCTATTCAAGAAATTTGAGGATAATATTCAAAAACTTTAATTATTTCGGTCTATAGATTATCAAACAAACAAATTTATTAAACCTATTTGTAACTATTTTAATTGAAAGTCAAGGTGGTGTAAGTTATTATTGGTTATTAAAAAATACCTTCATTTCTTAATTGCTACAGGAATTAAGATTGCATTGGCGAGCAAAAAAATATTAATAATTTATACTTGAATATTCTTTTCCTCTATGGTGTAGTGGTTATAACATGGCTTTCAAACAGTTTTAGGTTCGAACTCTGTTAAAAATAAACAATAGTTATCAGGCATTTATCGCTCTATGTCTTAGATAACTTATAACTAACTCGTTAAAATAGCTATCTATTAGAGAAATGAAACTACATGGAACTAGGTATGACAAATTAAAAAAAAAAAGCTATGACATTTAAAACATCGCTAGTTTCGTAATTATTAGAAAAGCTCACATTTTTCACTTCCTAATTTTTGAAATCTTTTAGGAGTACCTAGATATATTTTTTTAAACAATACAGACTAATTATTTATAGGTATTCTAAAATTCATTCCACTCTAAAATAGCTGAAGATAAATAGAAATACTTCAATCTAACATTTAAACGGACAGTTTAATCAAACGAAAATATACTAAATCGCCATTGTTAACTGTCCTAATGGTTAGGGAGCCAGGTGCAAATTTGGTTAATTATTTCCTCTCAAGAGATAATTCGTCAGACGCATCAGAGTATAGTATTATAAAGCCTCGTGAACGTCAGCTGGCGCTCGGTTGGGGGGGTGAGCGGTAGTAGCCTCCCACGCACGTAGGAAAAAAAATTACATTCATTCATTTCCTCTCAGCTAAAAATTTGTCAAATTGTAGCTAACCCAATATCTAAACGAAAAAAAATAATCAGCTGGTTACAACATGGTGTATTATACGTCAGCTGGTGTCTCGAACATGAAAAAAATAAAATTATTTTCCGTGATTTCCTCTCAAACAAAAATTTACCTGATGATAGCTTATATGTAACTGTGGATATATATATAGGTCAGCTGGCTGTATCTTGGTGGAAAAACCGTCAGCTGATACTTTGAAAGTTAGTACATAGGAGTTAGACAGAAGCATCTATTGCCAATTTATATGCATCAACTGACTAGGTTTTCCTCGAATTATTGCTAGCTGATTTTTTTTATTTATCGCATCAGTATATTAACAATCAGCTCACAAATTTTCATCTGAGATGAAATGACATATCTTTAATTATTATCGTTATTTTTAAAAATTCAAGCAACACACGCTAGCATAATATAGACAGTAATAAGGTACTTGGAGGTGGTTAGTTGTGCGCATGATCGGGGTACTACGTACATTCAGCCACATCGGTAAACATGTTTTTACAAATATTATAAACTGCATTTAAAAATAACTATCATATCATCAAATTCACATAACTACCTAAAAGTGTAATAAATATGAAATAACCCACTAAAAACATTAGTTAACTATAATTATTAAAAAAATAATAGTTTAATATATAATTAATAAAGTTATTACTTATCTTTTACGGGGACTTATGTTGATGGAATTCCACGTATCTCGATGATTTTGTTAATGTCTCATTATATTCGAGACACCAGCTGACGTATAATACACCATGCTGTAACCAGCTGATTATTATTTTTCGTTGAGATATTGGGTTAGCTACAATTTGACAAATTTTTAGCTGAGAGGAAATGAATAAATATACTTTTTTTTCTTACGTGCGTGGGAGGCTACAACCGCTCATCCCCCCAACCGAGCTCCAGCTGACGTTCACGAGGCTTCATAATACTATACTTTGATGCATTTTACTAATTACCGCTTGAGAGGAACTTGGTCATAATATCTGCTTCTGGCTCCCGGACCATAAGCTTTTGTTCAAACGACCCAATTGCAAATGTCAACTCTAACGAGCCAACATGATTAATTACTGCTAATTGTTCGAACAAGTATAAAAATAATAAAAAAAACCAGTCAAGCGCGAGTCGGACTCCTTACTCTACGGGTTCCGTATATATGAGCTAAAGCGTAACTGCAAAAAGTTACACATCCAAATTGTGACCGCACCAACCGTTGCTTAACTTTTTTGATTATTTGTTATCATAGCGGCAACAGAAATACATTATCTCTGCAATTATAAACTGCATAACTATTATGAGATACAGCCTGATAGACGAAAAGATAGATAGACAGACAGCGAAGTCTTACTAATTATAGCAATTAAGAGGGTTATATTTTACTTTTTGTATACGGAACCCTAAAAATATGACATGACATATTGTTCGCTAATGGCTGTTCTGTAGTGTTGTGACAAGTGCTAACTGTTGGATGCTTTCAATGAAATTAATTATAATAATGGTAGGTACCTACTTTGGAGATAGCTTGACTGTATAATACCTATAAAGTTTGACAATACCATGTTCTATATTGAAATTTAAGTACATTTTCATAATTTATAATATCCAACTGATTTTTTTAAGAATAATATAGATGTGTGTTTCGAACATTATAAATCGAACAATATGGTAAAAATCGTTTTTATCTACTTAAAAAAATAAACATAAGTACTTATAATCAAACAAATTCGACCAGCTTGAGTTTATATTTTACCGTTCGATTCCTAGTAGGAACTTATTGCGAATGATATAACGTAGGTATTGCTCAGCAGTAGCACTCAAACGCCTATAATCACCTACTGGCTACTTGCTCGTGTTTATTTATCAAATAAATAAATAACCACAAGACATCACACGGCACACCACTAAGTATAGAAAGCGGATTATTAAACCCGCTGATAATAATTATATCATGTTTTAAAACAGGAAATAAATCGCATTTACGCAAAATTAGACCACTCGCAGATCCTTTAGTCGGTAGGATTTTTTCCCAAAATACCATAACATCCAAAAAATTCACAAAAAAGGTTTCAAACCCAATTAAAAACCCGTTAATAATGAAATCCACGTGGCAATTTAATTGCGAACGGTAACACTAGCGCGTTAGCAAGGTTGCGTCCTTGCTCCAATATTGATGTCCACCCAATGGTATATCTTCCGATGTATGTAATTACATATGGATTTATATATCCTGAATTTGTGTATTTATCGACCTTTTTTATTAAAGCTGCTTGATGGTAGTTTAAGTATAGAAAAAAGGAGAAAAAGATAAAAAAGAGTTTGTAAAGAAAGATGTTCTCTGTAAAGAAAAGCTCTACATAGCTTTCTAAAGCTTTTTTTTTTAATTAAATGGGTCGAATGGATCAGATGTGTGTAAATACATGTGGATTTATATATCCTTAATTTTGTATTTATCGACCTTTTTATTGAGGCTGATTTATTTTTGTTTTAGTTTTACTAGGCGCTAGGTAGAGTTGTTATCCCGAAAAAAGATAAATATAGAGTCAATGTTATGGGTAAAGAAAAGCTCTACGAGACAAGACAAAGCTCTGAAGCTTTTTTTTAATAAGTTGAGTAGTTGTCTCGAATAAGTAGAAACTATGTTACTCGGTGAATAAGTAGCTCTATATAGCTTTTAAAGCTTTTTATAAATGGTTCGAATGGATCAGATGTAGTACCTACCTATGTGGTACAGGTGGATTTCTATATCCTGAATTTTGTATTTATTGACCTTTTTATTGAGAGTGCTTGATGGTAGTTTAGGTAGCCGATTATCCCCAAATTATAATGAATGCAGCCTTGAAATTGCCAAGAAGTAGCTCTACCTAAATTATATTTATTTTTAAATAAGTAGAGTAATTGCCTAGAAAAGAAGATAAGGTTTAATCTATGTTGCTGGACAAAGTAGTAGCTCTAAATTTTAATGTTAAAAAACTAACAAACCAAAAGGCATTTATTTTAAATAAATAAATATATTTCAATATTTATAACATACATTCAAATGTTAAATAATTCATTACATATTTGGATATTTATTTTTAGTTCTTTCATTTATAATTAATCTCATTAACTTGAGAAAACTATAATTAATAAATAAAATGTATCATTAATATAGTACTTATAAATATTACTAGATACGTATTTATTAACATTCATATAAGTTTTTGAATTATTAAATAAAATTAACAAGTAAGTACCTACAATCATTTATTCATATAGGTAAGTTTTTTTGAATTATTGAATAAAATTAACAAATAATTACAATGCATCGGAAATCCCTATAAATGTCGAATAATAGTATTTTACTATAATAACTGACTTTTAATTTATATATATCCATAACTGATACATTATTGCGTTTAATAAGAAAAAAGCTTGATTACCTACTAATCTTAATATATATAAATCTCGTGTCACAATGTTTGTCCTCAATGGACTCCTAAACCACTTAACCGATTGTAATAAAATTCGCACACCATGTGCAGTTCGATCCAACTTGAAAGATAGGATAGTTTAAATCTCAAATCGTTTTAGAGAAAGCGGGCGAAGCCGCGGGCGGTAAGCTAGTAAATATTTAAATCTAAACAACTTTAACTTACAGCCATAACGTTTGATGTTTTCGATTTCATAAATAATTTTTATTCAAGTTTGTAAACTAACTTAAAAAATTGTTGCTTTGAGTCAAACATAATAAACTACAATTAAAAGACAAAAAGCATTAAAAATAGATAATAATTAAAACTAAATTTCAAATTACTAAGAAACAGTCATCAAAATTTTTTACAAATTCCGTTTATCTTGACATAGGTACGTCGACTAATACTAAATAAGCAAATATGTTATCATTCGACTATAAATGTAGTCGAATTTTTGACCAATCACGAGTGGCCAAGTCCGAATGGGCGTAAACATCCAAACCGCATCATTTGGTGCGTCATTCTAAATCATACAAGGTCATCCGTTTTCCGGTTGTGTGTGAACAAACTTACATATCTAGTTAGTTATAGATTTTTATTGAAGTTGGAATTTTTTGTGATTTTGTGCGTGTGAAATTGGGTAAGGTAAATATGTATTTAATGTTTAATTTTATTGAATGTAGATTGTAGAGCCTTAAATTTAAATTCGATAAATCATAGTTAAGTACGTACCTATAAGTTTTTTTTTTATGTATGTACACCGATTACTCCGAGGTTTCTGAACCGATTTACGTGATTCTTTTTTTGTTCGATGCGGGTTGGTGTCGAATTGGTCCCATAAAAATTTTATTCGGATAGGCCCAGTAGTTTTTATTTTATGAGCATTTTTGTCTGTAGGTGCAGTAGGTGCAGTAGGTGTAATTTTGCAAGTGCAAGTTTGAAGTCGGTTGTTTTTAACGCAGTTATTACTTGTATTTATGTTGGACTGTCTATTTCTTATAAGCCTTACGGTAATTAAATTTAAATGAAAGTAAAATAAGTTATTTTAACGCTTTTAATGTCTAATTTTAAGAATGTAGAGCCTTTAATATAATTCAATTAATCATAGTTTAGGCTGTAGTTTAAATGTCTGTTATTATGTCAGTTAAAACTTAGTGTCCTGTTCTTATATTCCTCACGGAAATTGAAACACAGGATAGACATGTTATAAGCACATATTAAAAGTTTAATTTACGATTAACAAAATATATTTTTCTCTAAAATGTTTTTTAAACCATTTATTGATAGAAAATAAATAAAAAATTTATAGTTAAAAAACCTGTACCAAGTGATTTCAACACATTAGAAAGATTGTAATATAACTATTAGACCAGGGTCGATAATTTTTGATGAACTTTTTTCCATAAGACTTGTAGTTTTGTCGGAAATCAAGAGAAACCATTTTTTAGCCTTAAAAGCTCCCCCCCCCCCCACTTCCCGAACTCGGATTGTCTGTAATTTATTTTTCCTTTAATTTTTATCACATTCCCCTCCTTTTCCAATGGGTTTCCTCCTACTACTATTTTTTTTAGGTTTTTATCATTTTGGAATGGATTGGCCCCGGTGTACCTATATCGCTAATTGTATTACATATTGTTTGTTTAATTGACATTGGATATCTTGGTACACGGTTAGTGACCGTGGCCCACACTGCTGTCGCGTGATAATATATCTATATTCAGGTTTCATTTTATAAGTATATATGTGATAAAAACATTAGAACGTTGATAAGTCATAATTTAATAAGTGACGTTTTTGTAGAGCACTCTAATTTGATTCTACAGGGATTTGCAGGTAATATGGTTTGGTAAAAACTATACATTTACACTTTTTAATTATGTCGTGTATAAAAGTATTATAATTATTATGATTCCTGTCCTTATACCTCGAGTTAATATTAACGAATTGTAAATAACATGAATACTTACCTAGATAAGATTTTTCAAATAAAATTCTATCTATTATCGCAAAAATACATATATACCTATTGTAGAAAACTTTGGGATAATAATCCAAAGATTAAGTTTATAGCCATTTGGCGAAAGAGGCACTGTTTAATTTACATTAGTTATTAATTTATATTTTTATGCGAATATAGTGTTTTACATGCAGGTTTTATTCACAAAAATATTTCCTATTATCAACATTGATCAACATAAATCTATCATAAGTATTATCAAGATCTAATCATCTTTAAAACTATAAATAACATACCAAAGAGGACATAACTATTTTTGACAGAGCCACAGACAATGAAAATTCTTATTAAATGCCATAGATAAAACATAATGACATGTTTGGCCTGCGTAATTCAGCTTTGGAAAGTCGACCTGTGTGACCTTATCTTAGGCATCTGCCATTTTATCTTATTCGATTGTAATTTAGCACTTAGGTTTAGGAATGACAAACCTATAATTTACTTGTTAGAAGCTAGTATTTGTGCAGTAATATAACTAATAGTGTGTGTTGTATGAATAGATTAATTTTGTGTATAACAGTAAGTAGCAGTTTCTATCTGTGTTTTATAAGGAATAGTAAAGTATTATATAATCTGTGATCTGGCTTAGCTGAGCGTAAATTTAAAGATATTTCTATCAATTGATGAGGTTTTACCGAAACACGACGATTTTTCAAAACAATAACTAGGAACAGAAAATATGTCACTAATTTAGGTAAAAATATATATTTATTTAGTAAATGGTTACTTCCTGACTCTTTGTTTTTCAGTAGAGCATGCTTGGAAAGCGACCATTACCCGCCATTTTTATTCGCGCGCTAAACTGTCATTAGACAGTGATGCCAACATTATAAAATTACAAGTTATGGTCGAATTATTAAATTATAGACTCTCGTCAGTATTGCCAGCAGTTTTCTGTGATTGTAACCGTTTAAAAAGCCATTTGGCTTGTGAAAAGTTTTGTTTTCCGTCGCAAATGTCATGAATAGAAATTGTCGATTTAAAATTGTGAAATTAGTTATTTTACGATTTGTTCCGGTTTGTTATTTACGTTTTCTTAAACAATCGATTTTGTATTTTATTGTTTTATGTTTAATGTTTTGGAAAGTGCTCTAGTTTGATAGAAAGTTACATAAACATTTGCTACTTCTCTAATTAACTTAATGTGTCTTATTAATAGGTATGTCAAAATTCTTATGTATTGAATATCGCACAAAAATTATATTTAAATTTTACAATAGGTGTTTTAGTTTCTCAAAAAGGCGAAATTTTGCCAAATTTCGAATTAAATAAATAAACCCTACTTACTTACAATAAATGCATAAAGCTTCACACGAATCTTATAACAGCTTTAATTCTAACATATTTATTTCCTCTACGTGCTCAACAAAACGCCGCCATCTTTATAATATGAAAATGGACAACTAAAATTAATAGCGTCCCTCATTTAGATCGTCCGTGACAATACTTTAACAATTTCAATCAACTTAGTTGGGAATTGTTCTGGGACTATCCCGCAAAAGTCTGAGAATGGTCACCATATTAAAATAGTTGTACGAGCTATGCTGTGTCCGCGGTATATTTTGTAAATACGTTAAAGGAATAAACGAAAGTTTCACGTGATAAAATGCTTTTGCTATTTAAAAAGGAAGTTCATAGTTTAATTCTTAGTTTTATTAGTTTTAAGAATGGATTGTCATACAGCATGTACGTATGTGAGTACTAACGGTAGTCTTTGTGCTGATGAAATAATTATCAAAATCGGTTCTGTAGTTATGGAGGTAGGTATATCAAATCAATCAAACAATAAAAATACTTCTTCTAGGTTCTTCCTATAGTTTTATTTAGTAAATTTAATATTAAAATCAATTACAGTGACGTCAAACATAAACTTAGGATAACCTAGCGTAGGTCATCTAAGTTCTAGGACAAATCAATTTAATTCAGCTACTAATTTTGTTCGATTTCTCGATTTTTTTTATGTAATAGGGAGGCAAACGAACGGACGCACTGCCTGGTGGTAAGAATACGTATATATTAGGCTGGTTGCAGAGCTTGACGGACCATCAGTGCGTACGTCAGTCGCGCTTGTCATATGTATGGAAATTCATAAAACCGTTCATAGCTAGACCGACCATACGCACGCGTATTGTCATGCGCATTAGTGTCATAGTCATACAATTGTTGATGCGTATCGTCAGGACCGACGCGGACGGTACGCACTGACGGTCGGTCAAGCTCTGCAACCAGCCTATAGGTATTAGTTATTGAACAAACAGGATACAATTTAAGTAGGTAGGTAATTGATTAAAAATAGTTTTAAAAATTTAAGATTTTAACATAATATCACGCTCGCTGCAAAGTGTGCGAAACGACGGGATTATAATTTATTGAATAAATCGCATTAAAATCTCTAATTTCTAAATGTAAATTACTCGATTAAAATCAAACAAAAAAAAAATAGTTCTCTAGTTTAGGTATGTCCTAAATTACTTAGTCATCTAGTATAGGCTACGTTGTATAATTGTACTATGAAAATATTTAATAAAAATCATAAACACTATGAATGACTGGCCGCCAGGTGTGCGTTGCGTAATAACACAACTATTGTATAATTGGGTGACCATGATTCATGGTTTTTACGGACAGTCCCATTTAAAAATGTGGTCATACTGATATTTTTTGTATTTAAATAAATATGGGTACGGTTAATGAGGGTTTTCTGTTAATATATGGGTATATAATATTAAATAATAAATGGCAAGTGTATTTGTTCTCAAACTATTTTAAAAAGCGTATCTATAAGAGTATAATTAAAGCCAGTTATGTTATCAAACTATTCAATTCTATCAATTATTGGAATATTTCCAAAACCTCTCACTCTAGCCATTTGTTCAATTGACCGAAAAAACATTGTACCGTAACACCGATACAAACGGAATCCTCTTCCCGTCACAAACGATCAATAAATCAAGTATATTATTCACAAGCGACTAAACACGTTACAAAAAGTGAGCCTTATACAGTCGTAACGCGTCATCGATTGTGAGATAACCCGCTTTTTGTCGATATTACGATTGATATGTTACTGTTCAACATGGGAATTGGGATTATTTGAAAATATTTGTTCTTTTTTTTGTGGTCGAATAGATAGTTATTATAATATAATAGATATTATTCAAGCTTCAAGTTTATCTACATTCTAGAACCGAATAATATACGATAAATATTAATTATATTTTTTGGTTTTTATGGCATTCAAATGCTTTATAAATATAAATTTATAAAGGATAGAAAAAATTCGATCACGAGGCGGGACTTGAACCCGCATCCTTCGCGCCATTCCGGGGCGGATGCCTAACCAACTCAGCCACTCGTGACCCGCCTGAGCAATCGAATTTATTCTATCCTTTCAGTTTTATGTGTCTTAAGGGACACACCGCGCGCCATCTATTGAGATGATTTAACAACCATTTCAACCAATATGAAGCACTTTTCAGTGAATACAATATTGTAACGATGGAACACGACCTTTTCTTGAATTTATATTTTTTGGTTTTTATGGCATTCAAATGCTTTATAAATATAAATTTATAAAGCGAAGGATGCGGGTTCAAGTCCCGCCTCGTGATCGAATTTTTTCTATCCTTTATAAATTTATAAATTTATATAAATATTAATTAGTTAAAAATTAAAATACTCATGTTTGGTTCTTAGTAGATATCTAACATAATTCACATTCACGGTTTACTCGAGTTGAATCCGAATTAAAACAAGAGTATTTGTTAATTTTTTTAATTTAGAATGTAATTTACCTAATTGTATTCAATTCGATCAGCAGATTATATTTAAACGAAGCAAGTATTGAAAAACTTAGGTACGTTTATAATATTAGCGCGATAGGATCGTTTAGATTTATTTTATCGAATCCGGTCACAATCATAATGACAGTTTCTCGTGATTGCTGCAACATGACTGTATGCATAATGCCTTTAAACTAATAAATCAATGCAGTTAATGAATAGCTATAATAAATGGTATACTAGTTTAAATAGTTTTATATGCCGTTTTATTTTAGATATTATTATTTACAATGTTACAATATTAATGTATAGTTAGTTAAGAATTTTATTTAGCACTATATTATTATGAATACATAGGTAGGTACTTACATATTAAATAATATTAGAGTTGGCATGGCAACCAATTTTAAAATATAAGAAGTAGGTTTTAAGTAGGTAGGATGGGATATTTTAGATAATTTATGAAGCTATGAAATAAGTTATTCCATATCATTTTGACTGATCTTGCCAAGATAATTTATCATCTGTAATTAACGTCATACGTTATTAAAGCATTCATGATATAAAACTTAGGTAAATATTACCAGATTGATATGAAAATGAATACCTAACCAATTAAAATCGATGAAAATTTTAGGCCAAACCGTACACGATATTTCACCATTGAAACATCATTCACGTATTCATAACATCTGACCAATGGTTACTACGAAAATAATTTGGCCCTTTAAAAACCTTTTTAAATTCTACGTGAGATATATTAAAATTGATGCTATAACTACTTGCGTGCATCGAGCGTACCGTATATACTAAAAGAGCTTAACCGCTCCACTTACACAGTCGCAAATTATATCGTATTCCCATAAATTTAAAGCACAATTTCGAACACGCACCAATCGAGCAGATGTTAACGATACAAATATTAGGGGAACTAAGGCATAAAAACTGGTCAGCCAATCAGGTGCCGCGATTATCGGCCGTCCCGCTCGCGCATCGATCGCGCTCCTCTTTCTAATGCTTTATTTTTTGTCATCTTATTCTAATTCCTCATTCAAATGGTCGACTCGGATGCCAGAGGCGCGTAACCTTTCCGCCAATTATTTATTTTCTTTTATGGCAATGCTATGTCGGTAATTGTGAATAATCAATAGTGTAATGATTCCACGTAATTTGTTCTCGTGTGATTATTTTGTGCAATTAGTTTGATTGTTATACGAATTGTTTTTGATGTTGATTGGTATTTGTGGTATTTAGATAGTTTTGATTGGAATTAGAAGTAGGTACGTTCAGGTTCATCATCACTTTATTTTATTTATTGAGGAATCTATCCAACAGAAATTAGCTTATTTATAATGTTTATGATTCAGATTTGAATTTTGAAACACGTTAAGGGCCATCAATCGCTTTTTAATTAAACTTGAAAGCTTTTTCATTGTTCTTCAAATATAACAGGAACATCTATAAATAAGAATTAATTAATGATGGCATACAATTCCAATCATTTCGGCGAATTTATCCGATCTGTTTCATTCCATTTGTCACTAAGAAGATCTCATTTGTTAGTGTTAAATCTCTGTTGTCTACTCTCAAAATAATCTCATTTTTGCAAAGTTTATTTCTTTTGATGATTTTATTATACAGTTTGGAAATCATTTTCAATCGGAACGAGGATATCTTGAGATTGTCTCAATCAAACAAACAAATTGTTCTTCAGTAAATATTGTTTACAGTGAAAAGGTTGTTCCTCCCTATAAACCGTTATCTCATAAGGTATAGAGGATCTTAAACAGCTGATATTTCAAGATGGCGCAGCATCCGGCCGGCCTTGGCTTTGATTTAAAGTCGTGGGCTCACTATTCGAGCATTGCTCAAAATAGTCGCATTGTAATCCCTTATTTTATCTTAACTATGTCACAGGTAAACTGTAATTTTAATTTTTAAATTGAGGCTTGCGTTAATACCATAAAAATGTCTCTCCATTTATCTCTAATATGAATTAATTATTTTATAAGCAAGTTTTGTCCTAATTAAAAAAAAAGACTTGATGGATTTACGTAGACAGCTAGAATAGTTATTTACTATTTCAACAGACATTACTTATATCGATATTCTAAATTAATAGCGAATAAAGCAGAAGAAGATGAGAATAAATTAATTTTCGAATAGTTATGCACCTATGTTTGTATTTTATGAATCAATTACATCTACTTAGACAATATAGGCAAAGTAACTTAATCATAAAACACACTTGTTATATCATAAACTAGCTCTAAAGAGTCTTGCTAGAGCAACAATAAGTGGAGCTTACATGAAATAAATTCTCAACACCTTAAATAAAAATCAAACGCCTTCCAATAACACAAAAACAATGAAAAAGGCAAAAAATGCTTCAAACAAAGAGATTAAAAAACACAATTTCACAACTCAATCACGCGAGTAATTCTCAGATCTCCAAGAATGGTATATTGCCATAAATCTAAAAAAATTATACCCCAGAAGGGCATTACTTAATAATGATAATTAAATGTTCGTAATGGCGCAATTCTATGCATATTTGAGATGTGCCAAACAAGGACACTAGTTGTTTCCGTGTTGAATCATTTGTTTGTGGCACAAGTTATGAGCGAGAGCGGTTTAAAATTATTATAAAAACAGGCATAGGTTTAAAAATGTTTATAAAACTGACAGGAGCTGAATGTCAATTTTTGGTAGATCATTTATCATTCATCTGTCCTTTAATCTGGTCCTCTTATCTATTCTTCAATTATATTTGATTTTTAGATTTTAATTATGAAGCGAGTTGTCTTATTTAGTTATTTCTGTCCTAACGCTGTAATATAGATGTCGTTATAACACATTTTCAAGCCTAATGTTAACACAAGTAACAATATACAGGGTATAGGTCTTCTGTCATAATAAACAAGCCCTGTTTACATTGAAATAATTAGCATATGTACAGCAAGTGATCCCAATCTAATAAGATTCCATTTAGGACATGGTTTTAATTACTAATATGAGCAGCGAAGTTTTCACTAAAACTACCAAACTAGGTACATACGTAAGTAGGTACTACATGATATAATTTTAACATTAATTATTATTCTGAATATAGTCAGTGTGGTGTACACATTTCAGATATGAAGTAAAAAGTAAAACGCATATCAGTATCACTTATTTTGTTTATTTTATAAATTTTAGTTAAAATTAACTTATGTACTAGTAACTTACCTATTAAAAAATCTGCTGAAACATTGATTACAAGAGGTCAGTTCAACACAGCTATCGTAACATTAATGAAATATATTTATAATTACATTACAATTTTCTTCATTTTACGCAATTTTCTCATAATATTCAACTACCCAAACGTCAAACAATAAACCAGCACAAAAACCACCCGCGTTTAAACATAAAAAATAGCATTTCGCGCAAAAAGGATCTCAAAGAGCTGTACAAAGGGAGAATTATAAAAAAAAACTGAAATAAGTACTACTTAATGTACAAAAGACAATGGCCGCGACGCTCTGAGGTGGCTCGGTTCGCGGCTCGCGGGCCCTTTGTGACAAAAGATTAGCTTAGTTGGTAATTTGAGAATCATACGTTAAGAGAATGTTACTGTTTAAGATGGTAGTGTACAGGAGTATAAGTTGGAATATATATTAATGGTTTGGATTTAGTATGCTTTGTGAAGGTTATTAACTTATCGACTAGCCTTGCTCTACAGGAGTAATTTGAGAATCATACGTTAAGATAATGTAGCGTGTTGGTTGATTAGTTAAGATGGTAGTGTGGAGGAGTGTTAGAGGGAAATAATATGTCGTTTAGTCACCACTATATTTCAATTTTCAATGAATGAATGAATGAATAGATTTATTTCTGAAAAAAACAATTTGGATATTACATATTGTTGTTGTGTCGGTAATTTTTTCATACTTAAATAATTAAATTTTATTTTGTTTAGAATTTTGTATAAATATAAAACAATAAACAAAGTTAATAAATAATAAGGTTGTTATTTATCAGACCTTAATAATTATGTTATGTTCTCTATTACATTGATACGAAACCAAAATAACTCTTAAAAATTCAAACCTATTGTAGAGTTTAATCAACTTACCTAATGTTTAAACAGTTGTAAAAACTAAATCAATATCGCTACCTCTCATGACTTATCCACTTAAGTTGAGTCAGCGACCTTGAGCGGTCTAATCGCAGTTTTAACCAATCAGTTCGCAGCGCACGTACTCATGTCCTTTGTGTTGTTATTTTGACAATAAATTATCAGCCTTATGTATAAAATGGCTTGGCTTATTTTCAAACCGCTCCGCTTATGGGCTGTGATGTGATGTTTATGGATTTTTATAGATAGGATTTTCTAAACGACATTAATTATTTTTTCTTCATTTAAGAGTATTTGTTACAGACATTTAAATAATGTAGGTACTTTATCTCTTTATTAAATATGTATGAATTATTATAAATGATACCTATGTAACTATATTGTGTTGAAACTTTTTTTTTAAAGTTCAAACCTAACTTAAAATACAAATAGTGTTGTTATGGTCGGTTTTTACACCAAAATTCCAAATTTTATTTTTAGGAGAACCTACATTGCACTTTAAGATGAACACAGGATTTATTATTAGAAATAACATTGATGATATTTGCGCTACCTAATTACCTATAGACATCTAATCTTTAGCGGATGCTACGAAACTACAAGTATCACTTATCACTAGGTAAGTCACTTATATTAATATCTATGTACCTATGCTAATCCAGACTATAATCTATCTTTATTTAAATTTTCATCCAGATCCAGGCAGCCAATCTTATGTAAACATAGAGCAAACATCAAGCCATAGTTTCTATGGACATTATTAACAGATAATTTTCAAATTATAGAGAAACTAGCGTAGAGTGAAGAGGTACCTTCAAGGGAAGCGCGTTCCATCTTAGACCACATCAGGCGAGATAGTGGTCAAGCGCTTCCCTACATCGACAAAAAAAGAATGTGTGTACTTATGTACCTACACGCGTTAGAAGTTATACTTCTTTGTCGTATGAAAAAAAATACTACAATATACAACTTGAACATAGTTATCAATTTTCATACCACCTAGAACTAACTTCATGCGGTTAAATTTAGGTGTCGGTGCGCGCGCATCGTAAAAATTCACTCTCATCATTTTTCTCCATCGCGCCAAAAGAAGTACCTATAACTTCAATAAAAAAAAATGTCACAACCCTTCACCTTAACATTATTAAAAAAAATAATAAGCCATACATTTTTGGTTTTTAAAATTTATTATTTCCGCACTTACCTAAAGGTTTAAAAGTCGAGGTGAAATGTAATTTCCTTATTGAATCGATAAATTGTCTTGCCAAAATAGAGCCTTGAGAGTTTAAAGTTATTGATATTTTGAACTAAAGAATTTAATAAGTACAATATGTATTACCTATAGGTACTTAGGTGTGAAACTGCGTAGGTAATGTTTTTAGAGCTTGTTTAGTTTATAGACATAATATTGGGAGAAGCCTCTGGCTCCTGAGACACAGTTTTAAACTTGGAGCCGAAGGAATCATTATTTTGACCTGTATAATTATGTCATAAAGATTTTTACTATTTATTTTATTTATTCTATACTAATCCTCGTATTTATAACACATATGAAAAAAAAACTCACGCAAAAATTACTGAACGGATTTTAATGATGCTTGGCAGTGAATACAGATAAGGTAATCGTCAATAACGTGCAGAAAACTATCATTACATTACATTACTTACTTTCAATAAGGTATACCTACCGTTAAATACATTTAAAAATAAAAACATTTATTTAACAACGCACTCCTGTGTTTTTAAATAGTTTTTTCGACCGATTATGATAAACATATCAAGATAGGAACACTTATTAAAAATAACATGTAAGTAAAATTGTGTATTCAAATGTGAATTCACAGAGTTAAAATGTCATTAATAGGTATATCTATGGTAATTGTAGAATAAATTCTTATTCTTCTAATAAATTCTAAATATAATGATTGGTCTATAATTTTATGTACCTACAATAATAATATAGGTACCTAGTAGGTACGTATATTTTTCGCAAATCTCAACATAATATTATTAGGACTAAATAAAAATAGTATTACATTCTTAAATTAATAATTTTTCATACCCTTTATCCAGTTCTAAAGAAATGTTAATTAATCTCAGTTTATTTCTTCAATCACAGATTATATTAAAAAAGATCCATTTTTATTTTTCATAGTGCGTATTTTCGATGAACTCAAAAACGTATCGAGTTATTTTGAAAACTCTTTACCAGCCGAAAGCTTTCCTATTGACAATTCCTTATTCTTTTTTTAACTAATGATTACACCATCAAGACAACATTAGTAACATGAAACGTCAAGACAACCATCAAGTGATCTCCGCAAATGTGCAGTAGCATTCACCTTGTATGTAATTATTTTTTACTATACACCATAAGAGGTCGTTGCTCCATCTAATTACAATATAGTGGGTGTCTCGCATCAGTACATATTTGTGCTTTTTACGTTTTGAATATTCGACGAAGATTCGACGTGATTGGTGAAATTGGCGGGAAGTTTACCTTTTTTTTGTGGGCTGCCAGTGTCAATTTTTTTTTGTAAATGTATTTGAGGTTTTAATGCTTCAAATATGTATATGTGTTTTAGCTTGTTTATATTGTTAAAACTCTAATTTATTGTTTTTTTAATATATAATCATAGATAAAACTGCCTATAGATATTTTTTTAAGTTATCAATAATCATGGTGTTGAAGGTAATGTGTAAGGTTTTCTACCGTAGATAATTATGTAGAGGGAATATTTGTTTTTTGTTTGTTTGTTACACTCCAAAAACTACTCGACCAATCTTGAATTTATTTACAATTAGAATTCATGAACATGCATTCATTAAAAATATATTTATAGGCTCATACTTTCGTCTTTATCTCAATTTTTAGCAAAGTAAAAATTAAAAATAAACACGAAATTTTTAAACATGCGTTTCAAATTTATTTCATAAAAGCATAAATTTAATAGCCAGTACATACATCATGTTCAGAATCATAAAAACGAATATACACCTTGACCCAAAAAATAATTTTTACTATGAAAATTTCGCGTGCGAATTTTATCTCTATACCGAATGTTATAATTATTCTTCTTTTTAATTTCATTTCGTTATGTATGTACTTACAGAAACTTAAAATTGTGTCAGGATTGTCGAATAATAAAGCTTCTCATTTTTTTAATAGCAAGTTTAATTGAAATAATTTTAATCGTAATATCTTGTCTTCGCCCGCGTTTTCAAAGGAAAACCCGCATAGTTCCCGTTTTCTTGGGATTTCAGGGATAAAACCTATCCTATGTGTTAATCCAAGTTACCCTCTATAATATGTGTGCTAAATTTCATTATAATCGATAGTAGTTTATGCGTGAAAACTATACATATGTATACAGGTACATACAAACCTTTCCTCGTTAAAATATTAAGTATAGATATGTGCCGGATTAATTAAGACATAAAGAAAGAAACAATGAAGCTACCTAGTGAAAAATAATTATCTAAATATATGTGCGTAGTTTTTGAGTTATAACAAATTCACAAACATAAAAACAACTGCTCGTGTAAATGTTATTTTTAGTTCCTTAACTCCGAGATGACTCTACCTATTGATCTTTAGGATTTTTATAGTTACCTAGTTTTATAGTAACCCCCCTTGGGTTAGGCGGTCAGCGAAAATTCAGCTATTCGGGCCTGAGGTAAGCGGTGAGGGGTTCCGCGTTTAGTATGGAATCAACGTGCTCGAAACTAAAAATCGTAAGCGCCATTCACATTTTTATCAAAAAGTGAATGAAAATATTTAGTATTTTCTAAATCTAAAACAGTCACGAAATCGAGAAGGTAAATGCCTATGTACTTGTGATTTTATACGAATTATTATCGTAAAATACGGTTGTAATGAGCATTTATATGATATTTTAGAGGTAACTTCAGGATTTTTTTTATCGAGCAAAATTTTTCCAATCGTGTTTTGGAAACAGTCATCCCATCACACATACGTTCTGTAATACCTACATATTAGAAATTTCAGTGCGAAAAAACCTCAATATTTTCAATTATAGCTCATAGAAAACAGTCCATTTTTCCGTGTTCACCTACTAAGGGCCCTAAGTTTAAAGGTTTTTAATACAAAACTTTAAGGGCCGATTTTTCAATCCCTGGTTAAAATTTATCCGTCCAATAAAGTATTACACGAACATTTTAAAATGTTACCTGTAAACTTTCAAATACGGGGACAATTAGAATACCTACATTTTTGATATGGTAGTTTAATTTTTTTTTCTTTGTATTCGATGAATAAATTTTAACCAAGGATTGAAAAATCAGCCCTAAATGGTATAGTAATTTTGATTGTCATTGAATGATGGATTACGATATAAAGAGTTCATTCATAAAGAAATAAATTATTATACAAAGGAAACAACTTAGACCCGATTTCACCAATATTTTCTAAATCAGAGATTAATTATTAATCGAGCTTCAAAATAAACATGTATTTTAACATCGTTGTCAACTCTTCAGGTCCCAAGAAGGAAATCTAACAGCCGTTTATCAAATCGACCTTTAACTGAGCGACTCACGAATCATTCATTCGTATTTTAAACCGCCCGAAACAAAATGTCATAGTTGACAATGCCATAGTTTCGCACACTATGGCTATTTGTTCTATGTTTGGTAATTCGACTAAATCGAGATGTTCTGATACAGTATAAAATTTAATAATCATGTAGTAACTTTTACGTTTACTGGTTTATATGTCAAACGATTTGGTCGTTACCATGGTTACAAATATTTGATGTTATTTGGAGATTGTTTTGTTGTGATTTTTCTTGTGTTATTTTAATTTTATTTTGAGTTGAATAAATACAATAATGTTGAAGAAAAATCGCGGTTCAATTTCACTTGGTAGAAGGTAAACTGGATCTGGTTGAAATTACGAAAAAAAATTCGGAGTCCGAACGAAAGTGGAGAGATATCTCATACTAGAAGAGCAATTAACAAGACAAATAAAGACAAAGATAAAAGAAAGCAGTAAATTAATAGTAAATTCTTGTTCGTAATAACCTAGTATCTAGTTGTTATAACCAATTTATTGAATGATGTTGATAGGTACAATCTAAGGATACAATAAAAATGTTTTATAAAAACACAAGTTTTATTTATTTAGGTAACTAACATGAAAAATTACATATTTCTATAACAATGTCACATTTAAATTAAATTAGGATCATCATCATCGTCAGCCCATATACGTTCTCACTGCTGGGACATGGGATTGGTAGTTAAACACGGTAAGGGATCAGGTCATTATCCACCACGCTATCTTATGATAAGTCGGTTTCCTCACAATGTTTTTCACCACTGAGCCATCACTGCACTGCACTACAATAAGCAGTTGGTCTGTAGGTGAAACTGATTGATTCCTAAAACAGAATTTAAAATTAAGATAAGTAGGTACATTTCATAATCATGAGGAGGCCTGAGCCTTACCTGAGTAGTGGTGAAGTTTACATTTGAAGTACCTATATTGGTATTCAATACTAGATTTGACATGACTCACAGGATTATTATGGTTTAATTGAAAATAATACAGTATGTAGGAAGGAACCTTTTATGCACATAAATATAAATATTACCTCACGAGATAGTTTTACTTACAGATCCGACGGTTATTCGAGTTTATCTTCAATTAATTGCAATACTTCCAAAACCGATTGTTTTGATAAACGAAATCTTGTACTAAAATCAACATCATCATATTCTACGAAACAATGACGACCTCTTTATAAATTCTGGGCCGTCGCGTTCGCACTATATAATCCAAATTATACAAATCATCCAACACATCTTCATTTTCAAAAATAAAAATAGTATGCAGAGTCCATCTTGACAGCAAGAAAACATCAAATCATTTTTTCTAATCGCTTGTTAAAAATTTAAAGAGCCTCTATGCCAGAAATTAAATATGATGCCGTGTTAAGGAAACTAAACCTCGATTAGGTCATGGTGGGACACTCTCTTACATTGATGTCCCGTTAAAAGAGTTAACAACGTGTTAAACTAACTAACAGAGCTTGGTGAAACTGGGCCTTAATTAGGTTTCAAATGTGTAATTAATACTTCCGATTATAGATTAGTATCTAGTATCAATAATACATTTTATTAATCATTGACTATTTTAAACTCAAGGCCGGTAATCTAAGATTTAATTACGAAAGCGGAAAATAATATTAATTTCGAGTTTATTCCCTTAAAAGTTAAAACCTTTGTGGGCTTAAAGTCTTTGCTTGTTCATATTTAACATAAGTAGATACCTATATTGTTTAGGGTTTAGATCTAATTCGAGATAAAAGACTAATTAATAGACCTACTTTACCGCTTTACGCATTGAAAATGATCGTGGTGAAAATGCGCTTCAGTTTTATACACTTTTTAGCTAATTTTTATCAGGTAAATTTACTATGGGAAGGTCTATGCGGTAGTAAGTACCTACCTGTGATGGAAGTAAAAATCCGTATGAAGTTATACGCTAAGCACCGATATCAAAGGTAGCTTTTTAGTTTTTATAACAGTTTAGGAATGAAAGCTCTTAAATATTTATTGTTATAGTCTATTTGTTTCGAGTTTCAACAAATCTCCGAAACGGCTGGTCCGATTTGAACAACTGCAGGCTGCAGCTATAGTATAGGTTGTATATAGGTGTTTAATTTTTATCCAAAATCATTCAGTTTTATTGTTAGTGTTAAGTAATAATAACTCAAAGACGAGAAAAAGTTAATTGAATTGTCCCTCTTCGGAGTAAAATCGTTTCTAATATAAAATTCTATTAATTTCTATTTTATAATACCTACCTATCTTTGAATAAAAACGTGGAAGAAAACTTGTGTCTTATGCTTTCACCGGATGACTTAATTATGATGAAATTCAATGTATAAATTGAATGAAAGGTTTTTCGTTAGAAACAATATCAATCAATAAAAATTAAATGTAATTAATAATTTGTTCTAATCGATCCTATCTCACGATTTATAAGTACTTACATATATTATGATTTGTTAAAAAAATGCTTTCATTTTTTAACTTTAATCACCTTTTACTTTCTAGTAAGTAGGCAGCTAACTGTTTCCTTTTTGTAGCATTCGTCAATGCGTCCTTCATAAGACGTCTCAGGGCTGATTTTTCAATCCTTGTTTAAACTACCATTTCAAAAGTGTATTCTAATTCTCTGTAGGACGTTTACAGGTTACATTTTAAAAGGTTCGTGTAATACTTTATTGGACGGATAAATTTTAACCATGGATTGAAAAATTGGCCCTAAAATAGACAAACAACCTATTCAATGTTTCAAAATATGCCAACAAATTAGAACCATCTCTTTATTTAAGCATTTTTTCTCTGTTTTTTTCACCTTGAAACTTTAAAACAAACAAACAATTATAATAATACACTAAAACTTTCTATACACTTATTCCCATTATAATAGTTACGTACAGGAGTTGCAAACCTACAGGTTCACAGCAGATGTTTGTTTTTGCGCTAGATGGCTCTGATGACATTTAGCGGAAACAACCCAGAATGCCCAGTAATTGATCTGCAATCATCATATCACCTGCTACCTGTTTCTATGCGATTATTAACTATTAATTTTATGTTGTAGACAGTTATCTGTATGTGTTTATGGTAAAATGTTAGGGGTTAGGATTACTGTGTAGTGGCTAGGTGCAAAAAGAGGTATATTGGTCAAGCTGATGTTAATTAGAGGCTTCCAATAACATTTAAAAGAAGAAAATAAAAATCCATCAAAGTACCTATTGATAAACCAAACAGAAACATAAAATATACAGAGAGCATTATTTCGGATTTATTTACCTCATTAACAATGTACCTATTAATAAAATTGTGTTGTTTGAGCAATATTACTTTTAAAAGCGTATCAAGCTGTTTTTCTCATTTCTATTATGGGAATAGTATAAACGTTAATTTCTTTTTAAAACTCACTTTGCCCATTTACTATTATTATGTAAATTTATTTTTGTCTATGAGATTTATCAAAAAATGTTGACAATACGCTTTAATTATACTTACAAATGAAACTTAGAATTATGACCGCGATAAAAATAATTATTTCGAATCGTTTTATGAAAGTTGAGTAGAAATTACCTACTTCCATTAGCTCTAAAATATGATCATTAAAATGTTAGTGCTGATTTACACAGGGTCAGTAGACAAGTCAGTTGCGGCGCCGAAATTCGGCGCCGCGACTGACTTTAACTGTTTACTTAGACTTCAAGCCTCTGTACTGACTTCAAATCTGTTTACACAGAGTTTTTTTTCGGGTCAGCACTGATTTGCCTCGAATTTGTAGTCAGTTACTGACCCTGTGTAAATCAGCACTTAAGGCCACAGGGTGTCGCTAAATTTTATGTTAAGTACCTATACAATAAACTAAATTTTGGCGTTTCGTTGTTGAATTTTAGTAAATCCTCTATAATAGTATCTGAAATAATAGACAGAGAGGATATTTTGAATTATGTCTTCTGCCATAATTTTTTTTTTTTTTTTTTACCATTATGCTTTGTTATTGATTTTAAGTACCAGATAAAGGTTTTTGGTTATCTTTCTGTAATTGATTTAAAAGAGAAGTGACGCTCCTTTAAATAAAATTATTTAAAATTTTCTTATGTTTCTTTATATCCAAGACGCTCTATATCGAATTATACATTGTACACAGCTGTCAAATGATTTGGATATGATGTATTGAGAGTCCGAGTATCGATTTTAAATGATATATTTTACAAACTGTCGTATAAAGTGATCAATCATTTTCCAGACATCGATATCTCTATAAGAATTATCGTAATTTAAGCCTTGACCGTCGCCTCACTATCATACACACACATACACACGCATGCATACACATTACACATACATATTATAGTATATACACACACATACGTCATACACACACGTATACCTACGTTCAACCAGATCTGACATTTTGACAATTGCCGCCAATAAATACAGATAATTAATAATCGATGAAAACAACTTTATAGATAGCCAGTCTGTGGACGTTTATGGATAGAAAGTTTTAATTTACGTTCTGTTGTAATTTGTTGTATTTATTGGCTGATCTATTTGTTATTTTTGGCTTGAAAAAATTGTATAGTTACATAATATTTACTTACTTAGTTTTCTGTTTAACGGTGAATTGATTATTCTTATTGAAAAGCATATTTTTTATGCTATATGATTGCCATGAAAACGGTTCATGCATATTTAAGAACTCGTCAACGACTTTTTTCTAACTTGTATTAACTTTTTATTTTCCATGTTTTTCTATATTTCCAAGGTAAATATATACAGTACATTATTGATGTATTTTAATGATTTCTGTATTGAATTCCAGGTCTAGAACGGGTGGCGGAGGAGTTGATGGGTCGAAGAAAATGGAAATTGTATCAAGATGCGTTGATACCAAAACGAATAGAGGGCGATCAGTCAAGCGACGACGAATCCATGCCTGCCACCGACCACCCTCCCGCGCTCAAGATAAAAACGATACAGCAGATCAACGAGGCGGAGGAGACAGAGGAGGTTGGCAGGAATTCCATCCTGGAGAGTCTGATCAAGCGGCCCGCGGCTGCTCCGAAGGTGGAGCCGGAGCCAGCGGATTGGAAGCCGGCGGACAAGTGCTACTTTTGCGTGGACGGCGAGCGGGGTGAGGCGGCGGAGCCTAGGGCGGGGGGCGCGACGGTAAGTATTAGATTAATAATGGTAATGTTCTTTTTGCCACTCTTTTTGCCACTCTTTTTGGCACTCTTTTTTAACTAGCTATACGCTTCGCGGTTTGACCCGCGTGGCTCCGCTCCTGTTGGTCTTAGCGTGATGATATATAGCCTATAGTCTACCTGGATGAATGGGCTATCTATCACAGAAAGAATTTTTCAAATCGGACCATTAGTTCCTGAGATTAGCGCGTTAACCTGTGACAAACTCATCAGCTTTATAATATTAGTATAGATTAATAATGGTAACGTTATTATTTTTGCCGCATTTTTTTCAATAAGAGCGCGAGTAACTGAGCAGAATCACCTTATGAAATTAACCACCGCCCATGAGCACTCATACGGCTATGACTTTTGTGAAGCTGTTACCGGCTTTCGTAGATGGAGGTATGCTCTATTTTAATGTGTAGATGGAAGAGGTAAGGGATGCTGAAGGAACTGTCTAAATAGCAATTGTAGTTTAATAATAAATAATTGTATTTAAGAAAATGCTTCCCGTGGGTTAAAAAAAACCACGGGAAACGGTAAAGGTGACAAAGAAACACACAATTTTCCTATGTGTAAGCATTTTCTGCAAATTTTCCGGGTACCAACGAAAACAATGTTCTATAAGATAACAATTATTAACCAAAATTACTTAATCCCTCAGCCCCCGGAATGACAGACACAATAGAAAATCTATTGTTTCGCGGATCTGGCTGCTCGGTGGTCAATGGGTTAAATCGGTATAGGTAATTAAGAAGTGATATACCTAAATCACGCGTTACACTAAATGAAATGCTACTTATTAGCTAAATTAATATAAATAACATAGCTTGAAGTTAGCTCCAGATATTTCGTAAAATTCCATGACAACCATTAAATTATCGGAACGCATTTTAACTTATAACTTTAAAAATATTTATATTTATTTGGTGTTGACCTCAATATGAATTTGAAATTACCAATACGAATTTATTGCGGTCAGAGTTTTTTAATGATCAAGAATATACTTTTAAATATATACGTTACATTTCGATATAATAAATTAGTTTTAAGATCACTTTGGAAAAGGTTTTACACGTGTCTCAGGTTAATAGAGATATTCGTTTTTGTCAAGTTTGGTATGAAGATAGCTTGATTAATTTTATAATTAAAAATATTCATTTTCTAATACCTTTGGTTTGGGTTGTGCTTTGATGTCAGTAAGTCAATTATAATCACTTTCGTCAGTTTATATTCAGATTCTGACTAAAAACCTATTTGATATACCTAAGTTTGATATTAATAATCATTTTAATATAGATCTGACCATGACCATCTGTCATTTTTTTATTGGTAACTTTTCATAAAATTGTGAAGTTTCGTTCGAACGATTTAATACAACCAAGGGCTACAAACTTTTAAAATTAGATGAAAACAATTTTCATTCTTATTAGAATAATAGGAAGAACAAGGATTTATCTCCATAAAACATAAATTCCCTCGCATTCTAATGTGTAACTTTATGAAATTATTTAACAAAAGTCCGCGCACAATTCGTTCATTGTTTTAGTTTTAGAATAATAAGCAACAAGTATTAATTTTCTTTTTTTCTATTACTCTTCTAAACATGCTATTGTTCGAATGTTTTTCATTGGATAAAGTTTTTAACGAGGAATGCCGGGGGCATGTGTAGTTAACATGTAGGTAGGGAATTGAGAAGAATATTTTCGAAACAAAAGCGCGGGAAAGAATGAAAAAAAAAAATTAGCTTCTACACAACGCACCTGAAATGGGCAGAGACAAAAATGTTGCGTAATACACGTGTGCCACGGCGGCCATTTTGAAACGTTTTGATAGCCTTTTTTCATTAATTATTGTGATTTTGATAGCGCAGTGAGCTCATGTTGGTTATGTAGAGTTGTCTTTCAAAGAGTATTTTGTTTCCACCTATTCTACTTTCGTAGCTGCTTATAATGTAGCATTGGATGCATAACCAAAGCAGCATGCCTATGTACCTGGCCTGTTTTCTTTTGAAGTACTTATCAATCAAATAAAATAATAATAAAAAATAACTTTTGCAGGAGATTTTTTTACAGGTTTTATTTAGCAGCAATATATATATAGACATTAATTCTAGTCCTAATTGTTTATAAAAAAATATATAGATCCTTGCTCATTAGGAGGTTTAGGTCATCATCAGTCCATATTTATTGTCCCTGTATTGTATTATTACCATCAATTTGAGTTAATTGTATGACTAAGTATAAAGGTATTTTTCTAATATCTACGTAGATATCTTCTCACAAAATCAAGAAGGTTATTACTCACTTTACCGCGAAATAAATTGATTATCTATAATAACAGATGAATCAAAACGGCAACCTTGGCTTTTGATCATGTTAAATCATTACAAATGATTTGATCATCTAACAATGTTGAAACAATAACTTAGAAAAGGTCATGTATGTTATTATGGCTGTTAACACATTGAATAAGATATAGAGATATATTAATAGGTAGATAAAAGCTTATTTAGTTCGTAACTACTGGATATGTTATGTGTAGCTTATCTGTCAGTTACAATTATAAATGATGTATGAGTAGTAATTCATAGTCAGTTAAAACTAGTGCTAAATATTTTGCTAATCTGTCTTCTATGTCTATGTTCACTTGAAAATTTATTTATTCTTTATTTACCGAAATACAATTGAAAAAAGTAACATAGAGTAGGTAATGTTCGATTTACGAATTTAAATTGGAACTATAGAATAGGTTAATATACGAATTTTTATTACCTTTTCCAAACGGCTATGAACTGGGGACCTTCAAGAAAAGAGAATATTCCTACTTGAAAGGCCGGCAACATACTCACAATGTCTCTGGCACTGTGGGTACATATGGGCTACGTGGAGGACTTACCACCAGGTGACGCGTCTGCTCTGTTGCCTCCTATTGCACAAAAAAAAAAAACCACCAATGAAGTACTAATATTACCTACTATTATTTTTCGATTGATTAACTTAGAAATGTATCCCATATAGGTAGGTACTTGTTGGTATTTGCAATGTAAGTTTTATAGTCAATAATAATATCTAATGAGTTCAATATTTAACGGATTTATAAGCGATTTAATACCAACTTAATACAGTTGTAAATAATATTGGTGTTGTTTAAATTCTGAATTGCCTCTAATAAAACGAAATTTCACAATTTAAAATTTAAAAACAATACTTTTCCGCCAATTAAACAATCCAACAACCAAAACTCATATTTTCTTACAAACTAGTCTTAAATTAGCTTTATTTTCACAAAAACTGCATTAATTACTGCATTTATCTTTCACGAGCATTGTTAGTTCTTCCCATAGTACAAAAGAGTGATATATTTTGGATAAAAAACCGCAATTGGCCCAATGTATGAACAATGATCTATACGTCAGTCAAATTGAGGTGTTATTTGTCGTGTTATAAAAGTTCTTATTAAAATATTTCCAATAAAGTATATGGAATATGTACATTAAATATTAAAAGAGTAAACCATACGTTTAGTTTAAGGGAGAGCTGATAACTTCAAAACTTTTAATTAAATTTTAGGTAAACTGTATTATTTTAAAACTTTGCAATAAATATTTTTTCTATTTTCTATTTCTAATTATATGGAATAGCTATATCTATCTATATCAAAACGATTTACGACTTTCAATTTACAATTAATGATACAATCAAAGAATTTTTCTTGTTTCAAAGGTGGTTAGAACTGTAACAAAAGAAAACATTAAACGAATTCGTAAGAAATGTAGAGTCCTTAAGATAAGATTGTCGAAGTTTGTCTAGTCGATTCATATTTACTTAGTATGATTTTTTTAAAGAATATGTTATTAGCAATAATAGAATTTAATAGTGAATTGAATTATCTTCTATGCTATTTAGGTAGAGTAGCTATTATAAAACGAATCGCACTTTTCGTCTGTCAGTTCATCTTCATCCGCTTACACCGTCCAAAGTAAGCCATAGATTTAGAAACAATTTACATCATCACATAGATCATTGTTTCAAGTATACCTTAATACATATTAAATTCAAATTAAAACAAAATACTTGTAAATATACAGCCATTTTGGAATAAAAAAAACATACAAACCCACACCGGATAATTACTCTACAGCAAAGAAACTAAATAAAGCGAAAAAAGAGTAAATTTATTCGCCTATTATTTACAATTAACGCATATGCACGCCAGCTAGATGGTTGTCGAAATAAATATAAAAAATGCCAAGTGTGAAGTGCGGGACATAATAAATAAGACGGTATCTCGACTTTCGGATCATATTTATTGTGCCGGCATGTTTTACACAATTACGTCATAAGGGTACTTTTCACGCGATAGTTAACGTAGATTTGAATGATTAAAAATGTTTAAAAATATCGATTGGTAAGATAACTGTACGATTATAATTAACTAGCTGTGCCCCGCGGTTTCACCCGCATTGCTCCTGTTTGTCTTAGGGTGGTAATGTATAGCCTATAACCTTCCTCGATAAATGGTCTATTTAACACCGAAAGCATTTTTCAAATCGGACCAGTATTTGCTGAGATTAGCTCGTTCAAACACACAAACAAACTCTTCAGCTTTATAATATTAAGTATAGATTATATTCCCGTCGTGGCAAGTTAATTTTTGGAATTCTTTAAAACCAGTTGCTATTTCTTCTAAGAAAATCATTTCAGGTCTTCAAGTAGTTACTTTCCCTCCAGGGCCCATTGAAAATATCCACTCTGTATATGTTTATAAGCTAAGAGATACCAATGTTCTTCTAAAGTAGAGATATATTATATCTCTCTCTCTGTTCTATTTAAAGAAAAGTCTGAAATATTTTGGTAACATTACATTTGCATGCATTAAAATACTTAAGAATTAATCGAAATAATAGAAAGTAAGACGTAAGAATTTAACGTGACGTAATTTCGAGGAAAATTGTTTTATGCAGAGCAGGCTTTTACTAAATACGTAGTAAACAGTCAGATACCAAAATCAGATACCAATTTTAATTTATTATTATCCCGGGCAAATCCGGGACCAGGGGACAGATAGTAAAATTTTCATAAAAAGAATCAACAGCAATATGTTATGCAGTGTAAATTATTCTAAAACATAACATAAATATAGTATATTTAAAATAAGAGGAGAAAAGGACAATATTTAAACTTTAATTTCCCTCCCCATTCTTATTTTAGCCCATTTTGTGTACTTTCGTTTACAAAATTAAATTATTTAGTATATCTCATAATACGTAGGTATATTTATTTGTCAGCATAATCCAAATTCAGAAAGCAGGGAATAATAAAAATCTTGGAAAATAAAATTTTTCTTTCCATTAATTCAGTTGGTCTTAATTCAGTTGGTATATTTGTGGATCGTATTATAAGTTATCACTAATTATTATTTTATCAATTAAGTATTTAATGGTATTTAAGGACATGGCTTGCTAGTTTTTAGTCTGTGTATAGGTATGGATATACCTAATTATTACTCTATGGTTATTTTGAAAAAAAATATTTTTAATAATAAATAAAAATTGTCGGTTAATGAATGAGTTATTTTTGTTTAATAGAAACTCGATAGTTCAGTTGCGTCATGTACATAAATAAATATGTTGTCATGGTAACGACTAATTAATATTTTATATATACGTGACAATTAATTTAATCGCAATATATTAAAACGTGTGATTATATGAATTGCCAATTATTAGGTAGATATATTTGCTAAGAGTTCCTTGTTTAAGAATTATTATATTAATATATATAAATCTCGTGTCACAATGTTTGTCCTCAATGGACTCCTAAACCACTTAACCGATTATAATAAAATTCGCACACCATGTGCAGTTCGATCCAACTTGAGAGATAGGATAGGTTTTATCCCGGAAATCCCTCGGGAACGGGAACTATGCGGGTTTTTCTTTGAAAACGCGGGCGAAGCCGCGGGCGGAAAGCTAGTATTTTAAAATGAATTTAATGGGAACAAATACATTTTATTATATTGTATCTACCATGAATGAGTTAAATTATATAAGTACCGAAGCGTAAATAAAATAAAAATTCCTAAAAATAATATGGAAAATAAAATTATTTAGCAGTATTATTTCACTGTCTATTAAGAAAATAAATTATAATAAAACAGTAGATATTAAAAGCCAATAATTTAAAATACCAAAACAGAGCATATAACACACCGTTAACTAGATTTTTTTTTGAGCAAAACACTTTTTTCATCAGCCATGCTTTTTTTAAAAATTGACAGTTGGAATAAAGTTGACTGCACATTGAGTATTTAACAAAAAAAAAAACATTACGGAAGTTTAGTTCTTTCATTTGTCGTGTTATTGTGATGAATGTACGCTGTTGATGATTAATCAGCAAAAAAATGACATCAGAGCGTTCTCATGATTGAGATACGCGAAGTTTTTTTATAGTACCTACAGTGTATTCGCCCCTTTAATGGAATGTTGCGGGCATGTTTTCTGTTCGCTTGTATTGTGCTGTAAATGCTGGCTGAAAAGTGATGCGTACAATTGTTTGTGATTGTGCCAAATTGTGTTAATTAATTGTGATTTATTAGCCATAAATGGCCTAGTAAAAATGTTTGTAAAATGCTAAATTTTGGTGGCATTTTTACGATTGTGTTAGACTTAGAATTGTGTTGCTAAAAGCTAAGAGAGAAAATTGTATGTTTGGAATCTATGATAATATTTACCTCATATACTAAGTAACAAATATATCATGGACTCTACGTATAAAATTCTTATGAAGATCTAAAATAAATATATCATAAAAAATCCAAGGTTCTTTAGAAAAAGCTGCTGTAAAATCGTTTGATAAGCTTAAACACATATTTGCTCTCGAATCTTCAATAAAGCCCCCGGGGGATCAATGTATACTAGCCACTATGGAGAGCTTCGTCATTTATAATTGCACTCACTAAATAAGGACCGTTCATTATAAAATATTGAAGCATTACTCGTATAATTAATAACGGCAGAGCATCCGTATCAACATTTCTAATCATTGTCTGGCCATAATTACAGTTTATTGTAAAACCCTTACAATTGCAATTATGTAGGTACCTTGTCTAAACCAAGAAGAAGAACGACCAGCGCGCTTGACCCCCGCGATCTCATACAAGCCGGCGCGCCGGGCGCGGCCGCCCGTAGCGAGGGGGCTGACGCAGGCCACGCTACGCTGGTCGGTCGCTAACCATAGTTTCAATTTTCAAAACAATGCCTTATCCATTTGCTGCGATTCCACGTCAAAGTAGAGAGTTGTATTTTGATTAATACGCGGGAAAGAGATGGGGTGCGTTCGCTTTTTGTTTCGTTTTATTTTGAACCGTGTAGTTTTAGGTATAGAGTTGACTTTTGCTAGCGCTAGTTGTGAAATAGTAAGCGTAGGCGTACGGTATAAAAGTAGGCAGTGGTTGGACAGAGAATGGAATAGAGTGGATATTGTATAATTGTTCTTTTTAAAGTCGAGTGCC
Organism: Colias croceus; assembly: GCF_905220415.1. Lineage (NCBI taxonomy): Eukaryota > Metazoa > Arthropoda > Insecta > Lepidoptera > Pieridae > Colias > Colias croceus. Next base: position 1,961,079 of record NC_059560.1, read on the forward strand.
TCTTTGTATGTTTGCGATAATTTTAACAGTGGTGTTATTTACGAATTCATGCTACAAATTTAATTTTACTATTGCAGGATATTGAGTTATTCTCGAATCAAAGGCACATTTTATATCATTTCAAATGCTTAGAGGGACAACAACAAACGCAACATTGTAATTTGAAGTTTTACGAACCAACAAATTGTCTATAAAATCCTGAAACACTTTTTCTATTTTATCTTTGGGTATTATATCAGAGAACATTGTATTTTATCGCCATTTCATTTTATCGTTTTAGTAAGGGAGCTGTGTAATTACACGGCAAAATCACACGATGCATGAAATTAATTCAGTATTCTCTCATTTTTGTAATATCTTAAATTTTCGTGTTATAACACCATTGCATGATATAATGATTTACTGTTCTAATTGTATGTTTTATAACTTCAAATTAAAATTGTAATTGTACAAAAAGTGAGCATATCGCATTTATAAAATCATACTAAACTTTAATTGGTATAAATTAAAATGGGGTTACTATCCACGCTGTATTTTCATTTCAGTCGTTTAAACGCTCATGGAGTTAATGAGCGAAAAAAGTATAATAAATTAATTAACAAATCGAGCGACTCCTATGCACTTAATATCCGATCGGTTAAACAGCATAGGCCGGACAGAAAAGCCTATAGGGGCGGTCCGCAAGGGGTGGAAACCTCGGAAAATTCACGTGTCAGTCCCACCCCTTAGCGTACACGTGCGACCAAATAGCCTCAGTATACGAACGCCTTTACTAATAATTGCCGGTCGTAAAAAAAAAAAGAAAAATGAGCGCGCGTTTTTGACGTTTCGGACGTTTTCGAAAATAGAACGCTGGTTGGAAAAATTTTAAATAAATGGCGCGCTTTCGTGTTTAAGTGGCGGAAATGTTATAATGAAAACCGACGGCTTTGTAGTATAAGTGTGTATTGTTTATTTTCTTTTTTTCGGTGTGAAATGGAAGGGAACAGAACATGAGGCGATTTCATGGTTAGTTACTTGGTGTTTGTTTGGTTGTCGAATTTATTTTGTCATGCTAGAGACTTGATTTTTTTTTGGTGGTAATTTGTCTTAAGTATAAAAAAATAATTGAAAATTTGTGTAAAATAAATTAAATAAATTAAATAATTTCGAATGTATTTATTAAAATTGTCAGAGAAAATAGAAGGAATTTTTAATTTTAATATTCTTCTATTTTCAATTAAGTACGTAGATTTTTAATGAAAAAAAAAACTTAATTAGCCAACATGGAATAAATATTTTTAGAAAAAAAGTCCATAAAATCATTATCTTAAAACCTACATGACATTTTAGAAAATTGTATTGAATTTAAATAAAATTAAACATTTACAAACAGAATTAAATCAATATTTAAAGAAAGATAAAATGTATTTTAGTTCAAATGAAAATAAACATCTCCAAATAATCAATAAATTTTCAGTGAGAAAAAAAAATCCGAACATCATTTATGAAAAAAAAAAAATCTTACAAAACGCCATAAATAGCCTATGAATGATAGATAATTAGGGTCATTGCGCCTGTTCGCGTCCACCTGCCTATTCGCGTCCATTTTGCGGATATCTTTTAGAAAATTCACGAAAATAAGTATACTTTATGTAAAATTGTTATAAGAAAAATTTCCGATAATACCTCAATGTATAAGAGACATGCACACTTATTCAAAATATGCCTGCGCACCGCATATCCTATTTAAAAAAATATTTAATTTTGGCTATTAAACGAGAGAGCTAAAACGCGCGGGATTTTGAAAAAAAAAAATAGTGCGCAGCGTCGCGTTTGACGGTAAGTATCTTATTGTTAAATGTGAATTTTTGAATATGTAACTGTTTCTCTACTTTGCTAACAAAACATGGAATAGTATGGATTATAAATCAGCTTATTTCTTTTACAATTAATAGCTAAAATAAGGTGGACGCGAATTACTACACCGAATTTGTACAACTTCCATTTTGCGTCCACGGTGGGCGCAAACTATACCTATAGTGCATAACAATAGAACATATTGCGTCCACATTGTTTTTCATTACGTAGCAATGAATTGTTTGTTAAAATATGTAATTTATAACAGATTGTAAATTTTTTACTAAGATCACAAGTTGATAATTTAAATTTTCATTCAAATTAGCAAATTTTTATGCTATTTTTTCATTTTAAAATGGGTATACCAAGAATGAGACTAGTATCTTTGAGAATGAGAGTCAATAAGTTTGTGGTTAAGAAAATAATATAAACAAAAAAGAAATTTAATTCATTAGAAACTAAAAAATAGGGTAGAGGTGTAGGTAATCTTAATAGAGCTGATTATTATTTATTTACATAACGTAACGTTGTTTTTTGTTACTTTTTAGTTCTATTTATGATGAAAAGATAAATATAAATAAGTTTTTCCAGTTTCCTTACAGTGAATTATATTAATAATAATGTTGATTTTAGGGTTCCGAACCTCAAAAGGAAAAACCGGAATCCTTGTAGGATCACTTTGATATCCGTCCGTCTGTATGTCCGTCTGCCGGTCTGTCTTTCTGTCAAGACGCTTTTTCTCAGTAACGCGTTCAGGTATAAAGCTGAAATTTATATTGAATACTCAAGTCTACGGTCCCTTGAAGCAGTGAAAAAATCAAACTTATAAGCCAAAGAATTCAAAAGATACAGCCGTTTATGCTGCAAATTTTCGCAAATTTCGACATTCGCAAGGGAATCAAAACCTACAGGGTACTTTACGTGAACACAGACACTTGAAGTTTGGTACGAAGCAACGTCTTATAGCACGAATAAGGGAGATATTGAAAAAATAATCATTTACAGTTAAAACATATGAAAAAAAAACAGGTTAATACGGAACCCTCGTTGTGCGAGTTCCACTCGAATTTGGCCGGTTTTTATTAAATAACTATATTCGTAAATAAATAATTTATTAAAATCTAATTTTTATTTGCATTAATCTGATAAAATATCACCCAATACACTCTTAATTCTTTTTCTAAGCTGGTGGACGCGAACTGGTCCACGGGTGGACGCAAACTGGAATTTTTGGACGCGAACTGGGTAAAACGCCTAATTCTGCTATTTATCTAGATAAATAAAAACCACATGATATTTCCAACACAATTGAAAGTAAATCTTATAATAGACTATGTAATGAACACGTTACATAAATTTTGCGTTGAAATTTGTTCTGGAACATTTTTATTTTCTCCTTCAAACTTTCCAACTGCACTAAGTGGACGCGAACTGGCGCAATGACCCTACATTTATATTAAAAGCCAGCATTCGAAAGTGTTATCAACAGATTATAAATAGCACTGAATAAAAAGTATTCATAGAGTTAAGTGACTAGTTTAAGTGGTCTTACTTCTGCACTAAGTTTTATGATATTTTTTATATTTAAAATTTAAAAATTTAATTATGGACAGTGGGTGTCGTGTTTTCTTTAGATTTTTTGTCACAAAAAATTGATGAACACTTAAATTTAGGTCTAGTTGTCACAGTAAAAAATAATCTCATGTTAAAAATAAATCCACGAATATTTTAAGTTAAGTATCTACTTAAACTAGATTAACGAATATATTTTTTTAGTTTTTTTTTTGCTTTCAAATTTTACTGCACATAAAATTATTGTAACATAATAAATATTAAGATACATGCTTAATTTGATGCCTTAAGCTCGTTTTAAAATACACACAAAGTCACAAATTAAATTAGGTATGAGTTGTAACTGTGTTCAATTTAATATTTTTGTTAATTCAATATCTGACTATAATATTATCTATTATAACAACGAAATATTTTTTTTTTATTTGAACTCACCATAAAAATGTAGGTAAGTACATTTAATAAATAAACTATACCTAAAGCCCAGTCATAGGTGAGTTACTAAGTAGCTACTAGAATAAAAAAATACTACATAATTTTACTAAATACTCATTACTTTTGCAAGTAAAAACAAATAATAGGAAGATATATTAAGTCGTCATACTTAACAGTCCGTTACTTAATATTCAAGGCTAACTTGGTTAGCTAAACGTCAAGGCGAAACTTGTATGCTATTCACAAATTAAACAAGTACATAGATAATTTATCTTACTGGCCTTTGCATATTATTAAAATACATTACTACTTATATGGTAAAAAATTCGTTAAGAACGGGTAGTAATTGCGATGGTAATTAATTTTTATTTCGATTATTTCAATATTAAACAGCTTTGTGCAAATTTTTTGAATAAATATAACTGTCTCCTTCTTTATTTCTGAATGATATGATTGAGATGACTATTTAGGTTGAAAAAAAATTACCTACCTTGAATCATAATTTTTTTTTTTTTTGAAGTGAAACTTCTTTATCGGGGTTGGAAAAAAAATTAGTGTAACATTTTTTCGTTACGCGTGTCATTTTTCCGTTACGCGCCATCTTTTTCTTATCGACATCTTGATTCGACGTATTTTTGTAAAGTAGCATATAGTCAATTATTTTTTGAAAAATAAGGTCATAAAGAAGTATCACTTCCTACGTGTGTACACTAGTACACGCACATATTTTTTTTTTACTAAGTGAAGCTAAAGGAGGTAGAGTTATCATAAATATTAGCATTCCTACAATATCGTTAACAAGTTATCACAAATGGAGATATAAACAACATGCCATAAAAGAACAAACTAACAAGATTAATTCCTATTTATTTCTAAGTTCATTACTAACTCCAATGAGTGTAAAAATACATTTTAACTAAACTAATAACCCGTTCAAACATGGAAAAAAAATAATGGTCATGTCTAATTGGCTGCGATAACCTAATAATGTTTGCCGCCATTTTTCTAATTCCGTTCCTTATCGTTGACAGCCCACCAATGGGAAGCGACCTGTCAAACTGACAGCTATGTATTACTTAAACTTTTTTTTCACAAAACTTTATTAACGGCCAGTGTGAATATTTCCTCCATAGAGTCTTGTTGATACTTCAAACGAAGTATGCATATAATTTATGTGAACAAAATGCGGTCGGCGCGCCCGTTTTTTGTTTATCTAACCAATAGAAGGGTTAGAACCGGTTCAATAGAATTATAAATTAAATAGAATCATAGATTTTACAACAGCGAGGAAGTAATTCACCATCTGTTTAGAGCTCGCTATGTCGCTTGAAACACGGCAGCTGTTAGTGCGCTCCCATTATTTGAACTTGGAACGTAAAAAAAAAACTGGCCACACATAATTTACCGCTCGCCAAATGGTGGGGTTCACATTCTAATTCTAAACTCGCGGCCTCGACCAATGGCGGCCGAGGACGAGTCAACATGGCGGTCGTGAGAACCGGTTAATGGGCCGTTTGAATTTAGAATAGTATTTTTATTAATGCGTTCGTAACGTCAAGAACAATTGGCGTCTTTTTTTTCTAATTTATTATGCAGCCGTCGAATCGGCCAGCTCTATGTAGGTAGAGGTAATTTACATAAGTTATCTAACTGTTTTATTGATTGCCCCGATGTGTACGAAGCAGCAACGCTAATTGCGCGATTCAGGTTTATTTTTCCGTTATATTGCCTAGTGACAAGGCTGCGTTAGTACCTAGAAGCGTTAAAATATTAAGTGAACAAGAATCGTTCTCCTTGCTTCGTGTTTTTAGAATTTCCATCCATTTAACAGTAATAAATCTAGAATATCAGTATCAATTTTGAAATCCATAGACGTACCTACATAAGATCATTCATTCATTTATTTCAAAGTAAATTTCCAAAGCCCAAACTTCTCATTGATTTTAATTCACATCGACTTATAACGTCACGAAAACTGTATTCGTATTGTTGAATTGAAATACCTTGAGGTAATTTTAGTGTGAAATTAATAAAAAATCCATTTTGAAATCGTAAATAATTACGATTAACGTCATATTTCCTTATTAGGGCAACAATTAATTTCGTAGTAAGCGGAAAATTCAAAGATCACGACAGGAAAATCGGCTCTAACTGAACGTTCTACATCCGTGAGAATGCTATTTGTGAGATAAATATTAAATAAATACATAGTTTATAATGAATATTATTTGCTCTATTTCTCAGGGACTTGAATCTTTTTTATTATCAAAGATTAACGTGTTAAAATTGTTAGATATGTATTATGACCTTATTATATTGGAGAATAGATTTATTATATTTGTTAAGTAATTAAGGACCATTCATAATGACTATTTAGCGAAAAAAGGGGAACTAAAATCTAAAAATAAGGTTAGTCACAGGACAGGGGGTCTTTAGGTTTGAATCTAGATAGGTACCTACCTACTAGTTATTAGACAAAAAGTAGGAGCCTTTTGACTGTAACTAGGTAGGCATTATGATCATAAAGAATGCTCATATTAATCACTTTGGCCACCAATTAAATAATACTTATGAATATTCACATAGGGACAATGAAAGAAACGCCACTTACCTACTATGTGACTGTATTATAAACTCCAGGCACATTTTATGTATGAAAGGAGAATTTATCTAGCTAAAGAAGACGATCAAAGGTTGACATCGTAAAGCAGACAAAAATATGTACCTATTCATTTTTTTTTAACATTACAAAAATATTTAAAAAATTCTATAGCTAGATATTATTGCAAATTGCATATATTAAGTCCTACCTAAGTAGGTAAAGTTATCTTTTTCGTAGAAATATAAAAAACCTAAGCAGTTCTGATTTGCCAGAATTTGATGAGACCTTGTACGAAGATTATAATAAAAACTTTGTCTGGCAGAAATCGCTTATTGCGATAAGACCGCCCTCTGAACAGATTATAACTTGTATTACTCATATTTTGTAATCTTGTATTTTTGTGTGCAATAAAGAAATTTTCATTCATTCTTCATTCATTCATTCCTTTCATTCAAAACTCAAACATTTATTAATTCAATTTATATTATGTTTTAGAAGCGCCTTAATGTAGCAATAGATCGATACAAAAATATCATCAATTTCGACGAATATTTCCATTATAATGATTGATTTATAATAAGAAAGGAAATAAAAAACAATAATAACCCAATTATAGAGAAGAATAATTATAATCGTTTACATTAACATAATTAATGGAATTATTGCAATTATTTTACTCCGAATTTTCCATTTATTGTGTTTTGACACGTTTATCGATTTAAAGGTTATTTTTAATTGCAATAATTTATGAATGAAAAATGTCGAACTGTTAAAATTTTTACAAGTTATCTCAATAAATAACTTCCCAATTTATAAATATCTTAACATCCTTGTAACTTGTAAGTGCAGATTAACATTCATAGGTACGTAAGTATTTTAAATAATCAATACCTTAATGAACTAATATGTTATTTCCTTAATAAATCGTTATATTTTGTGTTTTATATAGAATTTATATCTATACTAATTACTAATATTATAAAGCTGAAGATTCTGTTTGTTTATTTGTTTGAACGTGCTAATCTCAGGAAGTACGGGTCCGATTTTAAAAATTCTTTCGGTTTTAGTTTTCTAATCTTTTCGGAGAGAGATTTTGATCCATGTATAAAGGCTATAAATTAAAATATCAATGCAAACATAAAATATAGAACCTTCTTGAAGAAATGTGTAGGAGTCATTTATCGTCCCACATCAAATTTCTTAAGATAAACAACTCGTTTGAAAGAAATAATAAGCACCGGTATTTTCTTGATAAAAACATTCCGCCTACATATTTGTAGATTCGATTCTTAAGCAATTTTAAATCATAATAAAAGGTTCATCAAATCAAAAGTAAAAGCTACAGAATTTTTTAAATAAAAACTGCGAATTATTAACAACAATCCTTACAAGTTTACTTTAAAAAAATTAAGTTCTTCAAGAAATCCTACGCGTTATAAAAACTATTATTTAGCATAACCTTTAAAGTAGGTAAATACTAAATCAAAGACTAGTCTTCTAAAGTATAATAACACTACTGAATTAAGTCTAGATTGAACTTATTCCAAAATATAATATGCAGTTAATCGCGGTGGACTCGCATATGATCAGGGGGCCTAGACAAAAACCAAGCGTTTTCAATGCAAGCGTTTTCCGCTCACGCTAAGGACTTGACATTAGCGTGTTGAAATTGGTAGACAAGTTCACATGGAACGCTGAACGCCCATTCCGCAGCGTTATCCGAAACATTCTATAATTAGTCTATGGAATAGTGTGTAGCAAGTGTCAACTGTCAATTGTCAAAGAGTCAGTAGGTATCTGTTACTGTCAAAGTTCAAACATTGATCCATTTCCAAATGCGACTAAAAGTAAAAATTGCTATTTTAGTAATTATGAATAATATGGCTATTTAAAATGTTATGATGATTAATATAACCTATAAGCATACAAAATAGTATGAACTCAGACGAATTCGGGTATATTTGGTATGGTGACGTTTGTTCTTTGTAATGTCTTAATTTATCACTGTCGTTTTAATTCTTTGCTAATTTTTTTATAGTTTTGCCTCATAAAGGGGATAAATGATGCATCAAAAATTTGTTTTTAATCGTGAAACAGGAAAATATAACTTTGATTCGCTTCCCGGTAACCGATTGAGCTGAAATTTTGTATATGTATGTAAATTGGATAGCGATGAAACATTATCATGACATAGAGCTGATTTGATGAGTTTGGGCTGATTCGTATTGAAAAATACACTAAAAATTATTAAATAAAAATAACTGCGTTAAAAACAACTGACTTCAAAAACGGAAAAGTAAAATATAAAAAAGATTTGATATTATTAATTACTACATATTATTTAGATGTGATACTAAAAAGGTTTGAAGTCGGCGCCAAGCACTAAACACTTAGTATTAACCCTAGAGACATAACCTTCTTAATGCTCCCTTTAAACATAACCATTCATCATATTGATGAACATTTTTTAAAGTATGAAATTTTTACTTAAAACGTTATAATTTAAAACTGTTTACTACGTAATTTTTTAGGGATAAGGGTCTTATTTATAATTAAAACATAATAATTAAAAAAAAGGAAATCTTTATTTACTTTTATTATAGTAACGTAAGGCACTAGTTTTAAGGAGATCGTAGTTGATAAGGTACGTAAAAATTAAAATTAAAAAAAAACAAAACAAAATAAAGCTTTTTTTTCTTTGGCCAAAATAAACTTAGGGCATAACTCTACACTTAAAAAATACAAAAGCTAATTATTCACAGCGTAATTCACACAGAATTCAGCCTTATGTTCACCACAAATTGCAGTGTTACACTTAGAGCAATATGATTTAGTCATGCGTCTCTGCTTATAGGAACATAGACCGCAAACCTTCCTTTTATTCAAATATTGTGCTTGAGTCGGTCGAGGGTCGGCAGTAGACGTAGATGGGCCATCATCCCAGTAGATGTGACTTGTTCATACGTTTGTCTTTTTATAGCGATTTCAGAGTTGGTCCATTTCAATATTTTTTCAAATATCTGATCGGTCATGAACTGATCAAATAATAATAAAGGATCTACCATTCCTCTTACACCACGAGATGGCCTTCTTGCTACATGGACGATATTTATCGCAGTTGTCCTTCCTGATGTACGACCTTTACTTGTGGCCCAAACGTGACGATTGCGACTACGAATGGTACTTTGTGGTAAGGTCAAAATACATGAAGAAGTAGTCTCTTCCAATAAATCAGCAGGTGATTGAGAGTCGGTCTCGTGGTCCCGTGAGTGAGATGGTGATGAACCGTGACGGATTTGCTGACTGTCCTCTTGGTCAGAGGGTTCATATTGCTGATCGCTTTCCACGTCGTCCACCTCCATAAAGTCTTCATTTTCACCATCCGAAGAAGCCGGCAGCGAGTTGGTGTCATCCTCTTCCAACAATAATCGCGCAATTGTGTTATCACTCAGTGCACGTCAAGACTACATGTCAAAAATCTGCAAGCAAATATTTCAAACCGTCACCAAAACTAACACAAACCATAACCATTCATCGAAACGATGAACAGATGCTCAATAAATCAAAAAACAAAATACTTACGCGCTGAACACCGGTGTCGCCTGCAACAGCGCGGTGCACACTAAGTTGACAAGAACAGGCAAGTTTATACGCGCACGCGTTAGAAAGAGATGGCGTATTTAGTACCGCGTATTCATCAGATGGACGAAGGTTATGTTTCTAGGGTTAAGCTGGTGCACCAACATTAATAATAATGTAATTAAGGACATTTTGTATTTGAAGCTTTTTAATTATATTTTGTTATTATTTTTTAAAACTCCTTTTATACTACAAATATTAATTTTATAAGTGCATATATTATTAATAAAACATATTATTTTAAAGAATATTTTTAATTTTTATCTTCAATGGAAATGAAATTTTTACATTGCTTTCACAAATTACTAACACTGTTATACACTAATAATAATAATAAATGATAATACACAAGTAAGAAATACTTTACTTTTTTTAGTACAAGTACTACACCAAATTAGAATTTAAGTAACATAATTATGTTCTGCCCTTCATTCTCAATGGTCAGATAATTTTTATCTGGGGAATAAATGTTGCGGTTTGACAGCTTTTGTATAGATATCTGGCTATTGAAAAATCAGCCCTTATACTATGTATTCTATGCCTAATGTAATTAAATATGATATTTATTCATATTCACTTGTTGCATTCCTTAATGTATAAAATATGTTACAAAAGAATAAGATTAAAACTACATAAACAAAATTATAACTACTACTTACTAATATAAAATTAATTGAACAATAAAATATGCATAGTGTATATTAATATTAAATATTAATGAAACATATTTGACAGAAAATAGGAACCATGTTATACCTTCAACTTGGAAATGAGGTTTTGTTATATTATTACTTTCACAAATCACTTACACCTAGACCATTACACACTAAGTAATACTTTAACTATTACAACTACTTAAAATTATACTCATGAATTAAAGTCTGGATAAAAGATTATTCAGTACTGCCCTTCCTTGGAGTAGCTCACTTTGACTACTAGCAGCACCAACACTATCAGATGCATTCTCAGGTTGAGCATCATCTTCTTCTACTTCCATAATAGATGGAGGAGGTAAATTGGCCTCTAAAGCCATATTATGTAACACACAACAGGCAAGTACAATTTTCCCAGCAACCACAGGATGATAATGCAAGGTCCTGTGTCTTAATAAGTTAATAAACACCTCCAACGTGACTTGAGCAATCCAAAACAGCATTCTATACAATTCCTTGCTTGTACATGTCGCTGAGTATATGTATCTTCAACAGAGCCAGGAATAGCATTTAATATAGGAGTCATCAGCCATGGCCGCTGAGGATATCCAGAATCACCTAAAAACACATAAATAAATATTTGTACTATGTAATGATTATTCGCGAATAAAATGTTTTAAACAAGTGTTATCTAAAAATATACCATAATATTATTTATTAACCTACCTAATAACCACACTTGTTCTCCATTTTGGTGCAATTCTCTCATAAATGTTTCCATTCTGCTAGATGCCCATATGAAAGAGTCATGGGTAGCTCCGCCAAACTTTGGATTTACATTAGTAATTTTTAAATTACTGTCGCATACCTGTTGACAGGAAAAATATTATTTAATAATTATTATATTATATACCTATGTAATTATCTTATGAATGTTTCTGTAAGAGCTATATTATGAAGCTATTTACATAGTTGGGTCACAGACAATTAATGTAAACTTACCATTTGTACATTCAATGAATGATACCCTTTCCGATTAAAAAATAGGTGTTCATCATCTGATGGCTTGACTATTGCCACATGGGTACAGTCTATGCATCCAACTATACCCAGGAGTCTAAACCGCCTCTGAAACCTGTAGTTTTGGAAAATATAATACTTTATATTTTAGTTTATAAGAGGACAGATTTTTTTACTAGTATTTTGAACCTAATGTGCATACGAGGCTACATGAGTCATTTTCTGAGTGTACCTATTAGCCTTAAAGAAAGTATATTGTTTAGTGTAATGTACATCAGGAATATGCTACTAATTAAAATTATTCTAGTATATCTTTAAACTTAAATACTTTTGTCCTATCATAACTTACTCAAGTCTTATTTGGGCTCGTTGTTGTTGCGACCTCGGAAACAGAATCCATTTATTTATAATGGCCGGATGGCTCAATGCTTCAACAACTTGACGAATACACCTACTAGCTGTTCTTTGAACCAAATGCTGCGTTAGTCCAACAATGCGTTGATATGAACCCGTAGCCAAAAAACGAAGAGTACACAAAACCTGAAACATGATTTCATTGAGAAATTACACTAAGTAACTTTATATTTTAAATAAGGTTAGAAGTAGGTATAAAACTTACCTTGATTTCTAAACTAATTTCCTGTGTACCTTTCAATGAGGTTAAACACCGAAGATCATCACAAAGACGCCAAAAACTTTGTTTATCTAACCTAAAACGATGAATAAACTCCAATTCCTCCATCTCCACAATTTGCACCATTTTACGTCGATTTATTCTTGTTTGACGTCTTTGCAATGTTGTTTCAATATTAGCAGCCCATAATAATCTTATATTATGCATTTTCACTATTTAATTTTGATTAAAAACACACAAAAATATCCGTTTACTCGTTAATAGCGTTAGCCACAGAGCAAGTAATGCGTTAGCGTCTGGGTCCGATCTCCCGCTAATTTATCGTGTTGCGGAAACGTCAAAATATCATTGGCGTTTGTCAAAAGTGGCTCATGTCTACCATTTTGATGAACATTTTTGTCGTTAGCGTGTCACGCTCACTTCGACGTTCCTTTCCGCAAGAGGAATATTGACTTTGTCTACCATTTAAGCAGCAATCACGTGACTTCTGGTTAGCAAATGTCAACTCCATACAATTAGATTTTTCCGTTGGCGTTAACGCTTACAGAAAATGGTTTTTGTCTAGGCCCCCAGGCGCACCACAAGCCCGTTTGCCCACTCATATAAAAAAGGAATACAACAAAAAACACATTTAGTTGATCTGGAAAGAAAATCATCCAATTGAAAAATCCTCGCCTCATTATTAATTTTTGACAAAAAGTTAAATCGCCTTCAAATTTTCAGAAGACAAAATCTAAATGGTCCTATAGAGACTAGACAAAAAATCTATATCTAATTACCTGCTTAACTTATAAATCTTAATTATTCTTGATTCATAAGATCTAAAAATTAAACATATGAGAAATGCATAATCCCTAATAACAAGAAATGACTTCAGTAGATAACTATTTCGAATATAAATATACATATTATGGAGCCATAGGAAAAACTTAATGACGTCACACAACACCTGCAAACTACAAACTTGGTCTCAACAAATATAACAATTTTATTATTATTTTATTCATAGATTCCTTTAGATTCCGATAATTCAAGTTTTCTATCAAGGTGATTTTTTATATTGGTTTGCGATTAATTATAGTAATTTTACAGTGAAATATAAGTAAGATTTCACATAATACTGACTATAATATTATTCCATTTAACTAAAGAGCATAATGTTTTAATCGATAAAGAAACGTTTTTCCCATTAAACATTGTTGATTTTCAAGTCAATAAATAAAGAGAAAACACCAAACTGAAAATTAAGTAACTAGGAACATGGAATAACTTTGTAAAAATGTTATACAGGGTTACTTGTAAAACACCAGCAACCTCGCAGGACAAGATAGCTAACATTATAAGAAACAACATTTGTTCTACGACTTTTGATAATTTGTTAGATTTTATTTTCATACAAAAATAAATGTTCACTCAATTTTCCGTTTGAATATTATAAACTCTACGCGCATTCCAAAAATTACGTTAACAAAAGCGAAGGAGAGGGGGAAGGGGGCGACGCGTCGTCCTTTCGATAATGAATAGAACATAGACTTACAAATGTTAGGAGAGTACAATAAAAGCTTAAAAAAATAATTTAAAAATAATTTATTGCGTTATGCCAAAAGTCGTAGAACAAATGTTGTTACATATCTATCTTGTCCTGCGAGGTTGCTGGTGTTTTACAAGTAACCCTGTATATTATCATTAAGAAAACTTCTACATTGATAATATATTATTATATCGTATTTTACTTTACTTCTTTGCTCTACACTTTAAGGCCTTCTGCATTTCGCATCTATCATGAATATCCTACAGGATTATAAATATCGCACAAGGATATTACGCATCACAAAGTACATAGTCTTAGTAATATTATCCTTATTTTTCTGCTAATACTATAAAGAAAATATGTGTTTGTTTGTCTGTTTTTCTCGTCACAAAGCAACGATTTTATAGTATGATTTTTTCTCATATGAAACAGGGAATCAAAAGGGTTGTAGGTGTGCATCCTAATATTTATTTATTTATAACACTTCATTGTACAAAACAGTAAAGGAAATGTGGTAGGTACAAATTAATGAAGTACAAAAATTTTGCACAATAGGCGGCCTTATTGCTACACAGCAATCTCTGCCAGGCAACCTGGTAGGAAAGGAAATGTGAGAAGAATAAGGATAGCGCAAAAAAGAAATAAAAGAAAGAATATATTAAAAAAATGCCTACATACTACATAAACTACATATACTGTACATAGATACCACATAGTTATATAAATATACTTGTATTATACACTACACAAATGTATAATAAACTTATACTTATATCCATGAAATTTCAGGCGAAAAGTTTTCCGCTTAATCTCGAAACTTAGTATTATATTTACATAATACAATTTTCTTTTATTTCAGAGTCCCGCATCGGAATCGGATAGCAGTTCTGTGTCAGGCGCGAAGAGCCCCGCGGGGGGTCCGCCGCTGTTGCAACACCTCTTGCAACTGCAATTACAGGGTCAGAACCCCCAAGCGATAGCACAGGTAAATATTAAAAACTTACACTCTACTCTAAAACTAACTACTTACCTTAAAAATGTTTGGTAAAGTTACTAGCTAAAGTTTAACAATAGGTAAGGGATGAATAAATTG
Organism: Colias croceus; assembly: GCF_905220415.1. NCBI lineage: Eukaryota > Metazoa > Arthropoda > Insecta > Lepidoptera > Pieridae > Colias > Colias croceus. The sequence continues at coordinate 1,976,097 of NC_059560.1, forward strand.
AACATGACTTACATAATATTAGGGACGTTAAAAAATCTGAAATGTACAATTTGTTGTTAAATGTAAGTTGAACGCTTCAAAATCTTAAAGTTTTCCGTTGATTGAACTAAAATTCGGGCACTAATTTTTTGATAAAATCCTACAGCTTTCAATGAACCTATAAGAAGGCATGTTTTTTCAAATAAAAGTAATAACAATTGAGTATTTGAATAAAAAAAAATTATTGATTTTTTTATGTATTTTAAAACCTTATTGTTAATAAGTTAGTATTGATATTTAATGCAAAAAACTCCAAAAAAATTTTTTTCAACTAATTATAAGCAATTAAAAATTGATGAAATTTAAATTAAAATCACGTGACTATAAACGCGCCATGACTGGTCACCATAGATGTGACGTCAAAATGTTTTAGTTGTACCTATACGTTTTTCTATCAACTGCAATGTGTGAAAACTAACATTATGACGTCACACGCGTCCGGGTGACGCTTCGGGAGTTGTCGGTGTGTTTTCGGTACTGGATTCAAAGACTAATTTTTATTTTGAAATAACTTTTGAATTATTGCAAAAAATAGTTTTGTTATAAAACTAATATATCTTTCCATTTAGCATAAAAAAATTTTTTATTCAAATACTCAATTATTGTCTAACATTTATTAAAATTAATAATTTCATTTATAAGGCACAAAGTAGTCACTACTTTTAAGGAGAGTCTTGTAGAGATAATTTCGCAATACTATCTAGAATTTTCCAAGAATCAAGTTTCAACAAAGGTCTACTTGAATAAAATTTACTTAAGATTTTAATAATTTCTTTTATATTGACGTTTTAATCTGAATTATTCCAATTAGCCTAAACCTGCATTCTTTTCCGCGATTTCTTTAAGCTTGCCAATTTAAATTAATTCATATTTATTTTATAAAAACAATTGTTATCATACTGAAGAAAACAAGCAAAATTAGATCAGAGTTCGTTTCTAACGAAAACCTAGTTATTTATATCCAATATTTTGTTTGAAACCTATAGTTAATGTCTCCTAGTGGAGCACTAATGCCCGATTTCACCAATAACCCCTAAACAGTCTCCTAAGTAAGGGTTCCTTAGTTTAAGGGACCCTTCAAATCACTACCAAACCTAACGATTTAGGTGACACTTATCTGTCGGTGAAAGCAAATTTTACGTTAGGTATCCCCTAAATTGACTTAGGTGACACTTAAATTTTACGGGTTGTTAGTGAAAACGGGCATAAGAGACGAATACCATATCACCTTACCATAAAGAAATACCACCATCTATAGCTAAAATATACGATATTACTGAGCACATAGCTATTGCTATTTTTAATATACCCGTTTATTTCCGTCTTCTATCCCCATAAACACATAAAGCACAGTATGACACTCTTTCTTCCCGCCTATCCAATCCCCACAAAGTCTCCTTTGTCGATAGAATCTCTAACTCTCTTGAAATAATAAATCTTTACAATTTCAAACAGTATCTAAACTTGTATAATTACAACGTACGCGTAAGCACACCTTAGAAACACGGTTCTAATAGGAACCTCCCTGTATGGGGGAAAATAAAAAGCATGGTGTTTAACATTTCTAGGTCAATGGGGGCCTTAGATGACGTCAAAGCGAAATACATAGTTTTTAAGGGGTAACAGTCATCAAGGAATATAAGTGAATAAGCGTTTATCTATTCAACTGTATGATAATCGTGACGAGGACTGTTGCTTTAAAGGGGTTTCGAGATGGAATACTTTATTACGCGGTTTTATTTCTTGTAAAGTTTTGTACTTACTCCATTTGAGGTATGGATGGTTGGTTATTCTGTTAATGTTACACGCATTTATTGGAACATTAACTTTATCGGGAATTCATTATTTTTCCTTATTTTGTCTGAACATTTTCAATTGATTCAAGTATTTGAGTTTTCTTTAATCAACGTATATAAGATATTTATTTAGTTTGTAAGTTGTAACTTAATGTCCGGATTCATAAACTTCATCATAATATTTGACTGATTCTAAAAGTTCATTCGCCACCTTCCAAAGCTTTTCTTTTCAACACCACTATTCCCTAGTATATATTTAAAATATATACTTACATAGGTAATTAACACCCCGACAATCACACACATAGCTAACATCGATGTTCATCACACATTTATTTGCCCTTGGTGGGAATCGAACCCACGACTTCTGGCTTCGAAGGCAGGGTCGCTACTAACTAAGCCAACCGGTCAGTCAATAGTAGGAATATTTAAGGAAGGTAATATTTATGGAGGAATCTCTTTTGTATACGCTCTATTCTGAGACTGTGCACTCTGTGTGCATTCTGTGACTGTGTTAACACTAGATATAATTAACATAAGCCATACATTAGTTTCAACAGATGCTGGCAGCGCTTGCAGCGCTTGGCACGGGGCTGGTGCAGCCGGCGCTGCCGCAGGCGTGGATGATGCAGCGGCTGGCAGCGGCTAGACCGCTTGATGGGTGAGTGATGAACACAATTTTATATTATTACGATAAAGTGAGTTACATAAGACAAACATATTAAGAAGTTTTGGAAATATGCTTTTTGGGCTTTTAACTGAAGTTTTTGTCCTGAAATATCTCGTTTTTAACCAACGCGGACGTTGCATACAGGACCTACCTATTGACAAAATGTTAGGCAGACTGCCTTTAAAAGTGTATGTTTATTTAAAGCTTTGGTTCGCTCAACTTACACTATAAAAATTGTTCAAAATATATTTTTCATCAATATTCATTCTTATATACTTACATAATATATCGATACAAAGACATAAATGATGGGTTTTGGGCAGGAAAAAGCAAAGATTGTTAAATAAACTTGAGATTCTTTATTAGACGATGCGCGTAGTACAAAGGGTAAAGACGGAAGAGAGAAATTATAAGATGACACATTGGTATTTGACATACACATTTGTTTATACAAACTCTTTTCACCAACAATAAACGACTATCTTATTAGGTACTAGCTTACCGCCCGCGGCTTCGCCCGCTTTCTCTAAAACGATTTGAGATTTAAACTATCCTATCTCTCAAGTTGGATCGAACTGCACATGGTGTGCGAATTCTATTATAATCGGTTAAGTGGTTTAGGAGTCCATTGAGGACAAACATTGTGACACGAGATTTATATATATTAGATATACCGAAGTGAAAGAAATGTTGAAAGTATATCACGCGGGTTCGCCTAAAGGCTAAAACATTATTTTTATTTAAGGCGAATCCGCGGGCTCTACCTAACTTTCAATAAATAGTTTTAAAAAGCTCCGTAATCCGTAGGAGGGCTCGGTAATCTTAAATCTTAATGAAATACGTGTGACCTAATTGCTTTGATGCGGTTGCATTTGAAATTTTAAACTTTTAATAGCATATAATATGCTGACATATCTGAATTTTTTAAATCTTGCAATTATTTTCAAGTTAAATGCTTTTTTCTTCGATTAGTGGTGAAAAGATTTTATTTTTTAAAGCTTTTAAACTGCACTAATCGTTGGCTATATCATATTTCTATTAGTAAAATACTTTTTTCTTCGATTAGTGGCGAAAAGATATGTGATTTCAATAGCTTTTTATTAAACTGTACCTACTAATCTTTGGAAATATCATAATATAGCTAAGATAATATAAAATATTACCTACTAAGGTATATTAAGGTATCAACAGTCTATGGGAAATTCAAATTAATCTAAATTTTATTAAACAGAAGTCTTGCCGTTACTAACTTACTACATTATTCTTCTTTCATACGTTTTTTCATTAAACTGAAACATTCGTTTTACTTACTACATTAATTACTAGCGGTCCGCCCCGGCTTCGCCCGTGGTACCTACATATTTCGCAATAAAAGATTGCCTTTGTTCTTTCTCAGGATCTTAAGATTGTCTGTGCCAAATTTCATCAAAATCGGTTGAGAGGTTTAAGCGGGAAAGCGTAACAGACAGATAGAGTTACTTTCGTATTTATAATATTAGTAGGGATTGAAAATTGTATTTATCTCATGCAAAATTAGTTGCTAATCAAAGCTAATCAGTTTGATATAGAGTTTAATATACAGTTTCAATAGTAAATCACTATTGACTTAGTATAAGGTCTTATACCTACTAGGTAGGTATATCGAGTATCAAAGGCTTTAACATCAAACATTAATAACTAATAAGGATAAACAGCTTTTGATTTATAATTCAGCAATTGATAAACAAAATTGTTAAATCGATAGACCCTTCTAATGACATTGAAATGTTATGTAGTTTATTTAACGACTGAGACGATGAATTCATCTTTGATAATATTATTGAAGCAATTTTTATGTGTACACTGTACAGTTCGTAGTAGTAATATTTCGTCTAGGTACTTACATATAGGTAATTATCTTGAGTTTAATAAATATTATTATTTTATGATATTCTTTATAACCTAAAAAAAGCTTGGTTTCTAGAAAAGCAAGAAAAATAAAGAGATTAATAATTTTATTGTTTAAAAAAAATATTTCAGTGATACGAGCATCTAATCTAAGCACATAGGTTACATACTTATGAATAGTTATTTTCTTTTCGATATGGACAAGGGATTTTACATTCTTTGATAACAGTCGATTCTGTGGAAAATGAGTATCTAACGTCAAAACTTGTTTACTCTGAAATCATTCTATGAAAATCGCAATTTACACCTACAAACACATCAATATAAACATGCGCTTGCTACCAACGAAGAATACACCGTATTTAGTTGTACTAAAGTACATTTTGCGATGCTAAATGATAAATAAACTTGTACATAAAGATGAATCCTTGAGACGAACGTTGGTTATTCAATACGGAACTGATTTTGCAAGGTTTTGCTTACTTTGGTTAAAAACTTGATTCTAATCTTACATTATCCCTAACGAGGTTGTATACGAATCTTCTAGAAATATTAATGATGAGGATTAGTAAGGATAATGTAATCTATAGTAATATTATTAAGCTGAAGAGTTTGTTTGTTTGTTTGTTGGAACGCGCTGTTTGTTTGTTTGTTGGAACGCGCTAATCTCAGGAACTACTGGTCCGATTTGAAAAATTCTTTCGGTGTTGGATAGCCCATTTAACGAGGAAGGCTATAGGCTATATATCATAACGCTAAGACGATCAGGAGCGAAGCAATGCGGGTGAAACCGCGGGAAACAGCTAGTAACTAATAAAATTTAATATTAAAATATGATGCTTCCGTATTCATTGTATTAAAATATTGTTTTTCTGCGTTCTGTTTAACAAATTGATTGATAAACTTTACAAAATGCACAATAAATTTCTAAATAAATTTCTTGTATGCAAAATCTCAAAATATTCACCTAGTTTTAATTTTCGATACAACAAATACTTGTCATAAATTGCATTGACTTCATATCAACCCAAATACATATTTAAACAGTTTATTTGATTAAATTATAATGCCAAAGGTAATGTTTTCGATTCAGTAACACTTGTCTCGAGATTTCTTCAAGTGAATTAAATGAAGTTAGATTTATTATAATCTTTAGTTATTGGTAAAGGTCAAATGTAGCGCTGACGTTTTGACTTGTAGCAATCTAGCAAACATTTAGATTGTGGAATATCAATTGGTATTAGCATTTGAAATGAGCGCAATTAAAATGTAGATACCTACCTGATAGTGTTTGTTTTAGATGAAGTAATTCTTTAGGCGAGTAGAGAGTAAAATTTCAATCGCGTCATGGCTATACCGTCACGTCATGGAGAATAGCGATTTTGTTTTCTTTGAATCTTGCCAAAGAAGTTACACTTCTGACACGTGTGCTCGCTCTTTTTTTACGTACTTACCTAGTAGGTAGGTTAAATGGTTGTTGGTTTAGTGTTATGTAGGTACCTGTAAACAAGTGTAAAGTAGACGAATGCTCAATTTTTAGGATCCCGTACCTACCTCAAAAGGTTTAAGGTTTTAGTTAGACTTTATAGGACCACTGTCCTTTTTGTAATTCTTAATTTATCAAATCTATTAAGTATAGTTACTTAACAAAACGATGAACGTTGAAATTGAACAATAGCGGAAAGTAGGAACCTTTTCGACGCTTGCCTTTCAATATTATGGTGTTACTAATATCTATACTAATAATATATATAATTTGTTTGTTTGCTTGGTTGAACGTGCTAATCTAAGGAACTACGGGTCCGATTTCAAAAATACTTTCAGCGTTAGATAGCCCATCTAACGAAGAAGGCTATACAGGGTTACTTGTAAAACACCGGCAACTTCGCAGGACAAGATAGCTAACATCATAAGCAACAACATTTGTTCTACGACTTTTGATAATTTGTTAGATTTTATTTTAATACAAAAATAAATATTCATTTAATTTTCCGTTTGAATATTATAAACTCTACGCCTCCCAAAAATTACGTAAACAAGAAGCAAACGAGAGGGGAAAGGGGGCGTCGCGTCGTCCATCCGATAAGAATAGAACATAGACTTACAAATGTTAGGAGAGTACAATAAAAGTTAAAAAAATCATTTAAAAATAATTTATTGCGTTATGCCAAAAGTCGTAGAACAAATGTTGTTACTTATAATGTTAGCTATCTTGTCCTGCGAGGTTGCTGGTGTTTTTTAAGTAACCCTGTATATTATGATTACGATAAAACTGCGTACCACAGCTACTTATAAATAGATATCATTCTTCCAAACAAAATCAAGCAATCAATACATTAGCAAGTGAACAGCACAACTATGTGTCAAGTGAACAGAATCACGAAGCAATCCCGCGGAAAGCCCAATAAAATGGCGCATGAAACTGTGACACATTTCCAGAAGCTTCTATCAAGCCGATATCGGATCGTTAACATTTTATGACAGCTACGTACTTGCCGGAATCGGATGAACTTTCCGATTTAATTGGATTGTTTGATTCGCAACAACTCAGATGTAATAACGAGATACGTAAAAATAGATCAAAGGCTTTGAATTGATACATTTTATAGGGTTTACGGCGTTTTGTCGAGGATTAGCAAGGATTCGACTTCATTATTTTTTAGTTGATTGTGTCGGCTTTTTAATTATGTCTGATTTGTAATGAACTCTACTATCTATGTCTGATAACGTAGCGATTTTAATTTAAATTGAAAAAGATATTTGTGTGTTTTAAACGTATATTCAACAATTTTACGCACCTACAATCATCTAAATTAAAGGTTAGATACTCCATAACACTCATAGGAAATATTCCATAATTGTTGAAGACAAATATTATCTCGTAAAATATATTTAAACTGCATAATATTCAACACCTACATTTAAACAAGACTTTAACTGCGTCTTAAAATAACTAGGTACTCTTTAAATATCAATTCGCAAAACTTATTATCCATTGAATGAATTATCAAAGTATTGATTTATTTAAGACGGAGTGCTTCAAGGTTGCATATTTAGCCCCATTTGTTATTTAAATGTTTACTTTAGAATCGGATCCATTGTTTAACTTGCAACTGTGCCAGTAATTATAATAACAGTGATTTTAACTTTAGCGTTATCTTTTGGGTAGCGACGTATATGGAATATCTGGGTTATGTTAAATTGATTTTGACTAAACTATTTGTTAAGTAACTGGCTGACTAATTAGACAATACCAGTTGATATTTCATAATTACAAAATGCCCGAAGCATACTGTAAACCTCCGTCAAAAATTGCATTTAAAACTCTACATTTTAGACGATATTTAGAAATTGCAAAAGGACTCAAGCTGTAACTATCTAAAGACTACAAAACTACATATAAAATTGCCTTCACAGCTTCCCATGAAAATGTTCGCATCTCCTGATCCCATCTTACCGTCTACAGAAGTGTCTTGAAACATATCACTTTTAAGAAGCATTGTAACGAAAACGACACGATATTTATCCGAAACGATTGTCGCGACGCATCCGTAACGGTATCGTGTACATTTCAGTGCCTCTTAGCCGTTTGTGAAATTGTATTGATGTGTATATTCGTTTCTTTATTGGAAAATGTAAACGTACGGATAAAGTTATGTTAAAAGAAAGACGAAGTTATAATTTAATAGTGGTGATGATAGATTTTGGGAATTGTTCTCACTAGAATTTAGGACAGAAAATGCTGAATTGTAATAATGTAAATTGAAAATTTCAACCATTTTTCTTCCATCGTCTTTTACAGAATCTATAACTTTTGCAGATAGTGCGGGGATATCGAAAAGAATGTAAAGCATTATGTATTAATCTAAGTGTAGGTAGGTACCTATTCATCAATGTAGAGACGATTTTCATCAGCTAGGTAGATATTTTCGTAGTGATTTTATTATTTTTTATTATATTATGAAATAATTACAATTAACTGGATATAGTTAGGTACTTCGTATCAACTCTTTTTAACCACCCTCATTTTATTAGATACTAGCTTACCGCCCGCGGCTTTCCCGCTTTGTCTAAAACCTTATAAATTATATACTAAAACCTTCCTCTTGAATCACTCTATCTATTAAAAAAACCGCATCAAAATCCGTTGCGTAGTTTTAAAGATTTAAGCATACAAAAGGACATAGGGACAGAGAAAGCGACTTTGTTTTATACTATGTAGTGATTTGGACTTCTAATACCAGTTACAGCGAGTTATATTCCTTATTAAAAGATTTCTCTCGTTCATTCATACAGTTAAAACACAACAATTATACTTGTCATCAAACAGTACCCATACTCTTACATCAAAACAGACTTGTGCTATAACCTAAATACGGACAAAAGGCCGACAGTTGAGCATCGAATAATTTCAATATTCCTTCAAGAAACATCAGAACTGCGCACAATAGAATCACGCGGCTTTGTTGCCTCGCTTCTGACACTACAGTATACAATTCACAGCTTTTTGAGATGTGAATTCAATATCGATATGTTTACAATTGTGCTGCTCAATAATTAGTTATGGGAGTCGTGACGTCCGCTCTGCTTGAAGTCTGGTTGTCGAATGAGGATTTACTCTTGACATACTTGTACTACTTGAGACAGCCCTTTCCTGTTTTGTTTTTTTTTGTGGGTTCGGTGCATGGCTTTTTTTCAAACCAGTTGCGCTCCTCGGTTTCACCCTCGTGGCTCCGCTCCTGTTGGTCTTAGCGTGATGATATACCTATAGCCTATAGCCTTTCTCGGTGAATGGGCTATCTAACACCGAAATAATTTTTCAAATCGGACCAGTAGTTCCTGAGATTAGCGCGTTCAAACAAACAAACTCTTCAGCTTTGTAATTTTAGTATAGATTCACTTTTAGTTTTAATATATCCTAGTTCAGAAAATAATTAATTAATTTATGTCTTAACTGGATGTCGTGATCATTTCAGCAGGAAAATGTCGTTCTGAATAAATTTTTAGTTAAAAATATGCATGACACTGTTATGTATCGCGTAATACGATGGCATTTAACTTCTTTTTTATTTAAATACAATGCGTTATTAAAAATGTGTTTCTATTTTCTATAATTGCGTTTCTGTCAAATTTTCTTGAAGAGTATTTATTTAATTTAAAATAAGTAAAAATAGGAGATTGTTAAAAATATTTAGATTTTCGAAAAAAAAAATATGTCGCATATTATGTGTGACATAATTTGTGTGTGTATTTCCAAGTTCGTAGAGCACAACAGAGAACAACATTTTCGTAGAGGGATATTTTCTAAATATGTATTTATTATTATTGAATAGGCAAAAGTAAAACTACGGAAATACAAAATTAATATCAATAATGGGGGTCACACATCAGGGTCACTATAAAGGTATAATCACATATTATGCGTATGTGAGAAATGTGTAGAAAGTTAAATACAGACAATTGCAATCGGTAGCTCTGAGCTTCTAAGAATTTCACAAACATTGAATCAAATGACGGTCATAATCTCTATAAATAGTAATATTGTAAAGCAGAAGAGTTTGTTTGTTTGTTTAAACGTGCTAATCACAAGAACTATGGAGACTATTTGAAAAAGTATATTAGTGTTAGATAGCCCATTTATCGAGGAAGGCTATAGGCTATATATCATTACGCTAAGACCAACAGGAAAGGAGCAATGCGGCAGGGCACAGCTAGTGTAATATAAATAAAATGAAATAATGTATGAAAATGCAAGCGGGTAAAACCCCTAGGCATAGCTAGTGTAATGTAATAAAATCGAATAATATTCGATAACATGACAAAAACCAAATAAATAAAACTTACACATTACTTTAATTAAACAGTTCTTTGGTTTATTAAAGATGGTAAATCGCTTAGTTAGCTTGGTAGATTGAAAATTGACGTGATATAAAAATAAGAACAGAATTTTTTACCGTCTATTAATCAAATCAAAATGTTTTATGTCCATTTGACTAGATAAATTAAATTAGTTAGTGGTAATTAAAAACCAGTAGAAGGATAAATGATAAAGATAAAATCTAATCAATAATTTAGTACTAATAGATACTTAAAAATTTTTTTTTTTTTTGCAAAATATTGCTTATTATTTATTACGTATTGAAATTGGAATTTTATACAGTTTCGATCCGACTCATTTTTCTTTGAACTGAAATATTGGAACAAATCAGGAATGTTTTGACGATAATAATTTTAGTGGGTCGAGATTTCTACGTTTCAAGTAAAGTAGGTATAATGAACCCTTAACATATTAATTATAATTGAATTAGTGTCAAATAATCTAAATTATTTTTCTATTTCGACAATATTTTGCAGAAGTCTAACCGTGCAAAGACAAATCGATGAACATAATATACTATCTATTCTTTTTACTTCAGGTATTTTATAATGTTTTGCAAGGGCTGCTTTTAAGTTGCAGTTTATTATGTAGGGGTGGTAACCCTAGGATACAGTATAATATGACCTAATTCGTGACGAAACGTGCTCGAGACCAACTAAGGATGGTTTTCTTAGGGGCTTTTTGGGTTGCGGTCTATGACCATAATAATACATAATTTGTCAAAATAGTTATTCGTTTGGAATGAGGAATTAAGTATGAGAGTTTAACATCATAAGGCTCTTTGTGAATCTCAATATGAAATAACAGGGATAAAAAATCGCAATATACTTAGACAAAAGCTCTTGGCTTAACGTATCAGATCCTATAGATTCATATGCCTATTTCCCGAAAGACATAACCTAAAGTAATTGTAAAATTTTCTGAAAATAATCAAATACCAATTAGGTGTTCCTAGTTCCTACTATTCGGATATTGCTTTTTATTACAATTTAGGAAACTGTACAAGATAGACATACATAGGTACGGCTATTGGTTTTCTGTATTATTACAGTTTTTTGTATGTGTACACTGTACATCCAATAATTCTAAACCATTTTTCTCCACAGGCTAGCAGACCCGGACAAGGTGGGGGTGCCCCGCTCGTCACCGACTGTGACGGAACAGCCCCTGGACCTCAGCGCCAAGTCGACCTCCAGTACTAGTGGCACTCCGCCGCCGGACCTCAAGGTCCAGGATAATTCCAGGTAATTGTATATTAGGTATTTGAATTTTTGGTGTAAATTCTGTCATATATCATTACTTTTGGAAGTAATAAAGATCTTTAATTTTACTCACATAATATCATTAGAATTATGTCAATTGATTAATAACAGTTCCGTCGTTTATTTATAAACTAGCGGTCCGCCCCGGCTTCGCCCGTGGTACATATTTACGTTTTCTCTACATAAGAACCATCCTCGTACTTCAAGGAATATAATAAAAAAAGAATTATCGAAATCGGTTCAGCCGTTCTCAAGTTATGCGCTTACCAACACATTTTGGGATTCATTTTTATATATAAGATTGTAAAAATTTATAAGTAAAATAGAAGAAAGGAGGCTCTATTTAAAATACAAAGTTTAATTGAAGGTACTTTGAACATCACCAAAAATCACCTGATGCTAAAACCTGAAGGCAAAGAATAACATCACATTACACACAAAAATGTCTACAACTCACAACCTTTTATTTTAACATAGATGTTTGCTCTATCTATACATATAAGTATCTATTTAAAATTATATATTATGTAGGTATGTTTATCAGCCATCTGGTTTCCATAACACAAGCGAAAGCTTAGTATGGGATCAGATCGTGCCGTGTGTGAAAATAGTCCCGAAATATTTATTTATTTATTTTATTTATTTATTTTAACGTTAATTTATACCAAAACAACATAATAAATAACGAAGCTAATAGCCAGCTAGTTAAAAACCTTGAGTTTGAAATAAAATTAGGAGATCGTACAATGATAGTGTTCGCATTAAGGTCGGAGTTAATGTAATCCATTTAGTGAAGTCGATTACCTGTAGGTGTTAAAATATTTGCAATATAACACGATTTGTTTTGATATCGATTTTATTTAAATAGTTAGTATGTTTTTTGATCAAAGTAGTACTAAAGTAGTAGTAGTAAGTAGTAGGTAGGACTACTGTACTGAGACTAGTAGTACTGGTAGACTATAGTACTGAGTTAGTAGTGTGATAAACTTGAGCATTTTTCCAAATATAGAGATGATCACAATATGTTGCTCATTTCACGATGTGAGATTAATAAAAAATATTGATCTGATTCACACAAATTGTAATAACTTTACGACTGTGAATAGTACTTAGCAAAAATTATATTTTTGATAGGAAAATTGTAAAAGTCGAAAAATATGAAAAGATAATATTTCTGTTTGCAGTTGTAACCATGACATCCTACACCTACACAACTTATTAAACTTTACCCTACTAATCCAAATTTTATCTTCATTATATCCACTATCTCTCTTACATCCACTGCAAGAAAATCGAGACAAAATTTCGATGTCTATCTCACAAGAAGAGGCTTAAAAGGTGTCAAAGAAAATGGATTTTGAAAAATATCCGTTTGATGCAGACACGTTGTAAGGGCCCTTGAATCGTGACCGCGCCTTTAATATGCAATGAAGATTAAAGATAACTATCGTAGGGTTTTTAGGTTAAATCTATGTCTTATATTATTATTTTTGAATGTTATAAACCACTGAGAATATTCGTGGTAGGTATAGTGGCTCAAATTCCAACGCAAACTCAAAACTTATTTCCGAATTTAATTTATTTGTATACGTAAGTAATTTTATTTTGTATGTATTAATGAAAATATATATTCCGGTTTGTTAAACGAATGTTAAAGAATTGATATGAAAATATTGATTTAAAAAAATTATTGAAGCTCTGGGTTATGAGTTATGACCTACAGGGTAAAACCCTAAAGGGTACCATTCACAGGCGCACCCATCCGCTGGATTTGTAGCTGGCGACAAGTCCGCGGACAAATCTGCGTGTGTATGTGTAGTTGTGCGCGGCTCGCGGCTCGGCGCGGCGCTCGCCGTCTGGAGACGGATAGTGATAGACGTGTAGTGTGTGGGTGATGACGGATTTGTCCACGGATTGGTACGGCTCGGGGCTCGGCTCGCGGCGCGTGTAGTGAATGCCGGGCTTAAGACTCAACTAAAACAAAGACGGAGAGGATTAACATTTAAAGAAAATTTATCAGAAAAAAACAGTTGAAAGAAAATATTTGTCATAAGTATTTATTAAATATTTAATAGAACACAAGAAATAAATTGAGTAGCAAACTTGTAGGGAAACAATAAGAATTTGACACGGTCAGCTACATTACGCAGCTCAGTATATTGACCATTATATGTAAGGCTTGTAAGCTAGCATCAGCTATGTTAAGCTATAACTAAGATAGTAATGAAGGTTAAGTGAATTTGGAAAAATGAGTGCATTTTATAGTATGGTTATGTCATTAAATTATGTTTGAAATAAATCATTCCGCTTTCTGATATTTAAATATGGTTTTAAAATATTTTTCTTTAACCGTAATGCCAATTTACCTCATTGTAAAAAAAGACGCCTAAGCATAATATCCTGGATTTCTAAATATCAAAATAAACTGCCAAAATTGCCTTTTTTTTTGGCAATTTAACGATACGGTCTACGGCGATACAAATCACTACAAAATTACTATGTGACTTGTGTCGCCATACTTAATCCCGAATACTTTAATATTCACATGTCGAACAACGAAAATATTTGATGTACATTACATGTTTATTCGTAATTCAATTCCATAAGAAACCTCACTTTTAACACAAAATTGTAGACAATTTCCGACAAACCGTTTAACAAAATCAAACTATTACTAGCTTCGCATATCTTCACAGTACTGGTGTGCAAGCCTTACAGCACCATGGCATGTCACTTCCTATTGAAACATTGCACCACATAGCAAACAATGGCATGTGAACGCACCCATTAAACTGCGAAGTTCATGAACTCTAATCATTCCTGAATCTTCTATAAATCTAATTATTTGCATGCTTATGCAATATGGCAGCTGATAGTGATATTAAGGTTGTGCAATGTGCATGTAGGATGGATAAAATTGTAGTTTCTTTGTGATTTTGAAGGAAAATCTTGTAGTAAGGAATCTTGTTGAAAAGGTCTTAGGTTCTTTTGTTGTTAGGTTATAAGGACATAAATAACACTTTAAATATGTAGTGTCCAGGAATATTTTTAAAGAACCGATTAAAAAAAATACAAGTAGTTTAATTTTTTTTTCATGAAGTAGATAACATAAAGATGAATTACAAAATATGTAGGAAGACATTTCAAAATATGTAACGTGCTTGTCATTAAAAAAATTGCGACTGCTCGCTCTTATATGAAAAATAATTTAAAATATGTTTTAAAATAATTTGGAAAACATAATAATGTCATGATAGTGTTATCAAAAACATTAAAACATATAGATATTGGCACAGGGACAAACGATTGGGCGGCTCGCCAGCTAGGGCGGGACACATAATATTCTAAACTAATATTATAAAGCTGAAGTGTTTGTTTGTTTGTTTAAACGCGCTAATCTCGGGAACTACTGGTCCGATTTTAAAAATTATTTCGGTGTTGGAAGCCCATTTTTCTAGAAAGGTTTATATATTATCATCACGCTACGACCAACAGGAGTGGAGCCACGGGGGTGAAACCGCGCGGAGCAGCTAGTATATATTTTGTAACTTATAAAACTATTTTGATAATGTTATTGAAAACTTTGAAAAAAAAAAATTAATAAGCAAATTAAATTTCATGTTTTTACCTAAATTTTTTTTATTTTTAAAAGCTTCTTCAATCACGCAGGATTATTTGTACCTATTACTTGCGCTATAAATGGTTAAATCTGAGGCACAAACATGAAAACTAATCCCCATAAAACCTCAACATTTTTTTAAACTCAAATTATTTTAAAACAGGGAAGCCGTCAGCAAATAATTAGTGCTCTTAGCACTAGAAATGAGTCTAGAAATGAGCTTTCCGTCTAATACAAAATTGGCTCTAAATCAAAGCACTATGACGCCTAGACATCATTGTTTTACTCCCAGGGGGCCATGGGGTCGTTTTCATCACGCTTTTTATTATTTCAGTCTAGTAGCTAATAATAATCTGTGGAAAATTACTAATAACTCAGTTGGGAGGCTTTTCATTTATTAGAACTGCACTAATGATGAATATTTACTTCTATCCTTTAAAAATCATCATTCATACTATAATATCAATAATCGACTTATCCAGATTAATAAAAACATAATGTACCTAGTTTAAGTAACAATATTGTAGCAACTCATCGTAAAAAGCAACTAAAATTATATGGGAAAATCATAAAAATCTGCGGAAAATTACTAATATCTGCTCCGACTAGACGAAAATTTATTAAATTAATCAAACATTATCTTGATGCAATTAACTACTTACTACTTACCTATACATGAAGATAAGGAGCAGGGCCGTCTTAGACTATGCCGGGGCCCTTGGGCACACAAGAATTGGGGGCCCTTTGAAATATAAAGAAATCAAACTAGGTACGCAAATTTTTTCCCACAATTATATATGTTTTTGCCCTAAATTGAAACTTAAAGAAGTAATAAGAAAACTTAAAGAAAATTTCTATGTAAAATTTTTGCTCCATTTTTTTATACATTTTACAAAAAAGTTACTTCTGACCAATGTTGTATTATAATATGGTCTTTTGAGGAAACTTTTTTCCTTATTTTTTTTTATATAATTCATTTGAAACGCTGCTGCTGTAATGGCGCTCCAAAGTTGACTTTAATTAAATTTAATTAAGAAATATTTTACGAATTACTTTTTCAAATTACCTTTCTCTTTGAATTTATATTTTAGGTTTTATGGCACTCAAATGCTTTATAAATAAAATATAAATTCAACAAAAAAGGTCGTGTTCCATCGTTACAATATTGTATTCACTGAAAAGTGCTTCATATTGGTTGAGATGGTTGTTAAATCATCTCAATAGATGGCGTGCGGTGTGTCCCTTAAGACACATAAAACTGAAGGAATAGAATAAATTCGATTGCTCCGGCGGGTCACGAGTGGCTGAGTTGGTCAAGCATCCGCCCCGGAATGGCGCGAAGGATGCGGGTTTGAGTCGGTTCGGTTCTTTATAAATTTATACCTTTCTCTTTTTCAAATTTATCTTTTTAATTTGCATCTGGATTTTTTCTTTCGTAGCCGTTTCATATTGATCAAAATTATTGCGTGCGTTATTAACATAATTTATTCAAAGCCTAGGCAAATGGCAAAAGTCAAAACGCTTGTCATCTATTCGTATAGAAATGGTCCGGTGTGAACAGAGTTCACTAAATTCTAGGACCTTTAAAACTACAAAATTTCATATCCAGCAGAAAATTAGTAAAATTGTTCAAAGGAATAAGGATTACTAAAAATAAAATTCAAAATTAACTGTCATTCCGGTACGTGAATTAAAAAACATATTCCAGGTTATAAATAAATAAAAAAATAGGTGATTTCGCGATTTATACTGAAACGATAAGTTTTATCATAAAATCATTTAGGTGTGAAGTGATTTAAGAAACGTGTGCATATTATAAGGATGGAATGAGTTTATAAATCGTTATATCTTAGAAAATGGTAGGAAGCTACATCTTAGGAAAATAATGTATAGATTCTTTTGTATAAGTAGATAATTTTATGATCTACAATTTGGGTAAAAGTGGTTATATGATTAAACTTGCCGTTTCGGTAAAAATCACGAAAAACCTATATTAGCGGCCTTCACACGTACAGTTTGGAATGCCGTTCCTGGGACTGCGCGCCAATCTGCGGATAAGTCTGTGTAGATTCGACCGCGCGCTGATCTGTTCTTCTATTTTACGCTATAAATGTAACTTCAGTTTGAACCACGGTTCAAACTATCTATTACGCTTTCCTGCAGATAAAACTGTACGTATAAATGCTTTTCGAGAGTTTGGATCGCAGTTTGGACTGGTGCGTGGAATGTCTTACATTTTAAAAGTTTTCTTTCAGTTTTGAACTAGTAGAGTAG
The DNA here is from genome assembly GCF_905220415.1 of Colias croceus. NCBI lineage: Eukaryota > Metazoa > Arthropoda > Insecta > Lepidoptera > Pieridae > Colias > Colias croceus. Next base: position 1,993,522 of record NC_059560.1, read on the forward strand.
AAATGGATGCACGTCTGGTGATAGCATTAGCTGGTTTCGTAGTGAGTTTTAATAATAATGTAAAAAGGAGACGTGTATGGGTTATAATATAAATATAATGGTTAATAAGGTATAATTATACCAAAATCACATATTTGGGTTTGGTATCGATCCAGTAACACCCCCTGCTATTTATTTTTTCAACATTTTCAATGTACAGAATTGACCCTTCTACAGATTTATTATATGTATAGATTTGCCATAAGCATGGATGTTCCCGATTTAACCTTATAAAACCCGTCACTGCTTCCACGCTCCAAACCGCCATTTTCTAATATTTTCATTATTTTTTCGTAGTAACAGAAGGTCGGGAAATTTTAATATATTTTTGAAGTGAAACTTCTTTAGGCGCGTTGAGAGTAAAATTTCAAGGTTGCATCATAACAATACCGTAACGTCATGGAGTAATTCAACGATTTTGGTATCTTATAATCTTGCCAAAGAAGTGGGCTATTTAGCACCGAAATAATTTTTCAAATCGGACCAGTAGTTCCCGAGATTAGCGCGTTCAAACAAAAAAACAAACTCTTCAGCTTTATTATATTAAGTATAGATTGTGTTTTTAATAATTTCACCAAATTTCGGCTGGATGGGAATTTTGGTCGTGGTCGTCGTCGTCCTTGGTAGTGTGACCGAAACATTAGCAAAACGTCATAAGCTTATATCAATTAGTATCAATAGTGGATTCTATTCTCTAGCGTTTCTGCCACTTGTCTAGAGGCCCAGAGGTTAAAGTTTTGTCACAACGCCCTTGTATGCTATTCTGTAAACTTAGACTTGTTAGTAATTTTCATAAATCTCAAAATGATTCAAGTAAAAATATATTATATTACGTTAATAAGTAAATAAATAATTCGAGTAAATGTCTGATAAGTTAATTATAATGGTGTTCGAATCACTCGAATTATTCCATGTAATAACCTTGTAATAACATAGATGTTTTGATTCGAATAAATCTGAAAATGATCTGACGTTCTGGCATTAAAAAGCTGTATTGCTTTTTAATAAAATATTTTGAGATTTATGTGAGAAAAATTGTCAGTCCTACATCTCCTCCAGGGGGGCCCCCTGACGATGGGGGGCCCTGGGCACTGGCCCCCTGTGCCCCTATGGTAAAGACGGCACTGATAAGGAGTAGAATCTTCAAGCTATTAATAGTTTAATCATAAAAATAAAACAAATATATTGTTACAAAAATCATTTAAACTCCATTAAAACGCAAGATAAGTCATTACATACATTTAAACTACAAAGAAAGCATTATCAAATTGGATGTCAAGAACCGTTTTATTGTGCCATCGCTCCGTGACGAATGGTTTGCGAAATACATCGAGTTATCAGACGGACATACAAACTTTTATTTGTTTTGACGCATTCATGCCAATGACCAAGATATGCGAAATGAGATTATGAAATAGTACGTATGCCAAATATGCCTATGTTTAGGCAGGATAATAAATTATTACTGGTTTTTAAAACCTACAAGTTTGCCAAATTTTTCGTACCTACAATAATTAGCTGTTCAGTGTTCACCCCATATACGCCTGGGCCATGACTTCATAGAAACAACTATAATGCCTAAAATACTACATCACTTATTTGTAAATCAATTTTACGATCTTAATTGTATCCTGATTATGTATGTAAGGTATCAATTGCTTCATCAGGTCATTATTTTAAAGGAAATTAAAGGCCTTTCAACATCACAATCCGAAAACCAATTACCTATATGAAGGTACCCACAATTGTGTTGAATAATAAACCAAATCATCTTTTTCATTCAAGTCCTCGATTCATTGTTAATTTCCTGTATTATCCAGACTGCAGACATAAGATTATTTGCCGCTTAATCGAATCATTCTGTCTTTGCATATATTTCTTGTTATAGTGCAAAATGTTTTTGGGTTACATTAAATTATGACAAATCTTAGCATATCTATTTTAAAATTGGTTCTTAATTGCATTTGTATTCTTATTAGCTGTAGTTTTTAGTTATTGTGAACCAGTCTGGATAAACTGTTTACTATCTAGGTCTTTCATTGTTAACAATAACGAATTCCGATACACTTTCCTGTTACAAACGAACCAATTTCATGGAAAATCCTTTTTACATATTCCACAGTTCATCTAGGCAGCGTCTTCTAGTAAAATTGCGTCTAAGTCATTACCCAAGTTCATATGCAAACCTAACAATGCCCTCTCGAGGGAGCACGTAAAAAATCTTCTCACCTCCTAAGAAATGGGGTGTCAAGGAGATTGTGAAATTCATACATTCTTCCCGCCTCGTGGAGAATTGTCGGCATTTCTTGCTAAATAAGCCAACGGAGGAAATTGTGAGGATGTGTATCGAAAATCGTTTTTATCGATTGCAATCTAACCTTAGCTTAATATTGTTTAAATAGGATATGGAAGATGTAAGATGTACCATTATTCTCGATCCAAAACTGAATTCTATCACCATAAGTTCAGATTCAATTATCCTACATAAAACGTAGCCATCCGCAAATTTTCACAAAGGCCATATCATTAAGTTATATGCATCGGCGAACAACATCGGACGCTCGTTACATCTAAATTTCACTACATCTCAAAGAATCTCGAGTCGACTGAACGTCTCGATTTCAGCATCGATATTATGCGCAATATCAAATCGATATCTGAATAAATTCATTCGGAGACCGCGATGTGGGTCGTGTGACTCGCCAAAACAAATAAAAATGCATCGATAGTCGACGGTGCATCGACCTTGCATCCTCGCCGCCGCGCCGATAAGGGCGACGGAAAAAATGACCCAAAAGCTTAATAATAAGGTTTCATATTCCGTGTCAACGGTGGCGAAAAATAAGAAAGTCAAATGCAAGATGAAACCGAAGACTATCGATTCGACGCGAACGATTCTAAACCGTATAATGAAGGTTCAGCGTTCAAATTCGATGCGAATAGAATCGGAAATAAAAGACGAATGGAAAAAGATAAAGATGCATTCTTAGTAGACCGTTATCGGGTGGACAAGTAAATATTTCGCATTTCGCGTTATCTCCATAATACGGGCACTGTTTTGAAATATTGAATTTAAACGATTGCCGGTTGTTGACCAGCTGTTGACCTATATAATACTTTTATGAATCATTTTGCAAGTGCATTCTTTTGTTTTGGAATTATATCAACATGTCTGTTTGCGCGGATTTACAAATAAATTGAGCAAATAGTCATATTAAAGTCAAACAATGTAATGCCTTTGTCGCTCTCAAACGCTATGTGTCACGGTTTTGTTTTGAAACTTTTTAATTATGGCTGCAGAAATGAAATTAAAACTAGGTCACGGTAGTTTATGAATTATAATTGATTTTATTTTAAGTCTTTGATTGCTATAAATCTAGATGAGACATCTAATAATCTGCAATAGCAGTTTTGGTTTGCAGAGGAAGTATTAGAAGTTAGGATGGTAAATATCGTAATTGTAGTCATAAAACAACATGCTGCTATGTACAATATAAATTCATGATTTGATGATATCATCTAGAACAAAGTAGAAAATAATCTTAATAATATATCTTAAGAGTATATTTTGAAGTGTTTGTTTGATGCAATTTACATATTTAAAATCAAATTATAGCTATTTGCCTACCTCCTAAACTTCAAGTTATATTCTTTCAGGTTACTCTATCTCTCTATCTTGGAATTAGGTGCAGGGAATAAAAAAAACAGATTGATAGTTTTACTTTATATTGCGTACATACATAGATTACAATATAGACTTAAAAGTTGTGCCCAACTGAAACGTATACAATACTCTAATATTATAGTCTCTATGTTTTGCACATTTTAAACGTATCCGTCACTTGTTACAGATTAAAACGTTCCGCGCTAGATGGTGCCGGCAACAGCACGCGACGTAACTACACGGAAGACGAGCTGCAGTCCGCCCTCAGAGACATACAGTCGGGGCGCCTCGGCACGCGCCGCGCCGCCGCCGTGTACGGCATCCCGCGCTCCACACTCCGCAACAAGGTCAACAAGCACGGCCTCGCGCCCGAGGCTCAGGAGTCCGACCCCGACAGCGACCCCGAGAAACCAGAGACGCCCTCCTCCGTCATCCTCAAAATACCCTCCTTCCCGCCCCCCGACGACAAGAGCTCGTCGCCCGCCACGCCGGTCACCACGCCCGTGACCCCCATCACCCCGCTCCTCCCCCCGCAACCGTCGCTCAACCCGCCCTCGCAGCTGCTGCTCCCGCCCTCGGTGTTCGCCGACCCGCCGGCCTCGCAACACCTTCTCACGTCCATCAGCGACGTCATCGCCAAAAGCATAAGCCAAAAGTTTCAACAGCCTCTCGATAGGCCTCCCCAACTCGACTTGTCCTACATGCGAGCTCCCGACCGACACGTGTCGGTGATCAAGACGCCGCCGGACAACCAGAGAAACTACGCCGTACCGAGCAACTCGAAGGCGACGAATAACGGGCAGCCCGCGACCGGCGGCAAGGGCACGCGGCCCAAGCGGGGCAAGTATCGGAACTACGACAGGGACAGCCTCGTCGAAGCGGTCAAGGCCGTGCAGCGAGGCGAGATGTCCGTGCACAGAGCGGGCTCCTACTACGGCGTTCCGCACTCGACCCTCGAATACAAAGTGAAGGAGCGGCACCTGATGCGGCCGCGAAAGCGCGAGCCGAAGCCGCAGCAGGACGCGAAGCCGCAGCCGCCGAAGCCGCCTATGAAGCCGCCGACGAAGCCGTTCACGAACGGGCTCAACGGGCCCGAGGCGCCCGGCTACCCGGCCGGCTACCCCTTCTGGCCCGGCGCCGGCTTCCCGCCGCCCGCCTCCGACCTGTACACGTCGCACATGATGCGGCGGCTGCGCGGCGAGGCGCCGCCGCCCGCCAACGGCTCCTTCCTCGAGGGCATCATCCGCTCGAGCCTCGAGCGGCCCGGCGCCGCGCTGCTGCAGCGGCTCACCGCCGAGCCGCGCGGCGAGGCGCCCAGCCTGCTGCGGCGGCTGGCCGGCGAGCCCGACGACGAGCCCGCCGCGCGCCGCCCGCGCCTCGACTCCGACCACCAGCTGGCGGCCGAGATGCGCGAGGCGGTGCAGCGGCTGCGCGCCGACAAGCTGCGGCCGCGCAACGGCACGCCCACGCCGCCCGCCGCGCCCGAGCCGGCCCGCTCGCCGCCCGCGCCGCCCGCCCCGCACCCCGCGCCGCACCCCGCCCCCCACCCCGCCTAGCCCGCGCCGCCCCGCGCCACGCCGCAAGCCGGCTAGCCCGCCCCGCCGGCAGCTCCCCGCCCGGTGAATGTCAGTGCGAATCATTGTGTACCTCTCGCGCGTGTTTCACGCTAGTTCACCTCGAACTACCCTCGTTTCGGCGATTCATTTTCGGTTACTAAACTGTACCTCGTTTTCGATAAGTTTTTCAATGATTTCCCATCGAAGGCCGGAGCGGGCCCCGGGCTCGCCGCTCCGCGGTAGTAGTGTACATTCCGTAGCCGGTAGCTCGGCGCCTACTGTTGTAGTGACAATAAAGTTTCTTTTTACTCGATCGCTTTCCCGCTTCCCCCCGGCGTTCACCAAATATCACAATAGTTACCTATGTCACAACCAGTTCAATACACAGCTTTACTAATGCGATCACAATTAAATAGTTTAGACGCCCGTGACGGGTAGGTCGTCGGGTTGGTATCGCGCGGCACGCAGCGTTATTCCGAAGCGAACCGTTCGCGAGCCGTGAGCTCGCCAGCGCGCGTGTCCATACAGGCTGGGCCGGAATACTGCCGCGACGCGCGGAATGACGCTGCGAGTCGCCCCTACAGGTTGTCCGAAATTCACCCAAATCCGAATGCCTCGATTTTTGAAATTGTTTAAGTAAAAGACAACCAAAAGTTAATGTTATGAAATCAACTATTTAAATATTTTTAAGTAATAAAAAACAATGTAACAAATTAATTATAAAGCTAGCTATGAGTGTAAATGTTATTAAGTGAATTATCGCAAGTTTTGTGCGGTGTTTTTATAATTAGATAGGTAATATATTGAATGAAATTATAAGCTACGGCGGGAACGGTCACCGGTCTCTCTCTGTCGCGGCGCGCGAGAGAGAGACGGACACACTTCTGTGAGCTTCGACGAAAGCTAAGTTCGGACTTATGTGCAATTATTATTTTGTAAAAAATAGTAATTTTAACTGTGTGTAAGCTAGCACGTGGATTTCCATATTACTGAATGTGATATTTAGGTATTACGGATGCGGTTTGCGTCGGCCCTTCGGCCATCATGCGCGTACATAAATACATACTAGTGAACTTATATATATATTTTATGTACTATTATTGTATCTTAAGGAGATATATTCTTATTTTTCATGGTCCAAGTTTTAAATGTTTTATCGACTATACAAAAATATGAATAATCATTAATATATTCTTGTCGACTTTAAAAATTAGCGCAAAAAAAAACCTCAAAAAAATTGATATCTTCAAATTTGTGACATTTTTTGGTGTTCAATCGAAAGTATATTATGGAGGTATGAAATGTGAAAATGTATACGCTCTCCGACATAATGTTAGATAAATAATATTTGGATATAAATTATCATACGACTACTTATTGTAAGTTATGTGTAAATGTGAGCCTCAACAAAATTAAGAAATCTTTGTATTGTGTATGTAACTAAATTATACATATATTATATACAAGTTAAAAAAAAATATTGTCGTACATTTTTTCTTCGGAGACCACGAGTGATGTAAAAATAGATGTAGGAGCTGGACTCGACATTTCGACATAGATTACCTTTTTTTTGGGGAGAAATTATTGTTTATTTGATTGGGGACTTACAAATATCCGAATCGCCATACATATCCAATGCCGAGATGTCGACATCAGGCTCTATAGAAAAATCAACAAAAATTTTATATTCAAAATTTTACTAGTCGAGATCATGTGTTTTATCAGCCCTTTTTTATTTATATTTCTCATTTTTTAACGTTTTTTGCTCGTAAATATTTAACAATTGTTATTTGCATTTATCGTTTGTAAAAAATCGTGTTAATCACAGCCCACCAGACCGCATTTCATAAAAACATCAGAAGAAATTTAATTACGCGAAAATCTCTCAGATATAGACATTTAAAATGATACTAAAAGTTTTTTTTTATTTATTTTCGTGTATGGCAACAAAAAGTCTTTTCCAGTACAAAATGTGTCAAATTTTCGCGGCATTTTTCCTTCGTTCCATGTTCTAAAAAAAGCGAACAATTATTTTTTTATACGTACACAAATCTGTGTGTCTAGACATTCGTTGTTAGCTAAACGTTATTTTGTATAAGTTTGTACAGATAATAGGATGGGACAATTTGCAAAGAGAATGTAGATATTAATGAACATTCCGTTTAGAATGTTAATAGATTTTTTTTAATTATAATATAAATACTTCGCGCATCGGGAACAAATCATTATGTTGTTTAATCTTATTTTGTAACGTTAGTTAATTTTTAAGTGGCTTTATTTCTAAATAACCTTATATTATATTATAATATTATATTGAGATGTTATACATGTCATTGTTTTGTGCAGTGTTTGGGGTTCATTGCGATTAAAGAGAATTGCGACTGATATGTAGAATATGCCATGTGCTTTTAGCGCTGGTCGGTCTGTACAAATGGTATACGCCGCCTTACAGTAAATGTTATAGACAGTGATCTCCGTAACGCTTCTGTTTCTCTTCACGAAACGCCTCGTGCCGTTCCAAATGACATTTCATAGCGCCACGTTCGATTCTCCGTCAGAGGTCACTGGATTATTAGTGAATCATTTATTGTATATTGTTCGATCATTTTTCCACATAGCTTTTAAGAATTTTAGTTAATATCGTAATGTAACATTAATAGTTAGGCGGTAGGAGTTTAATATTTTGTTAATTTTTTTTCGTATTAAAATCAATAAGGGTTAGGTTTAGTCTTGAGCTGTCATCGGCCGCTCTAAGAACAAAAAGACAATGAATGGAAGTTGCATTTTTTTATTAAAATTTAATTGATAGATACGAGGTGGTTACTGTGTGCAATCATTTATCCCTATACGCATTTCTCTATGAGACTCGTTTGTAACAAATACTTGTCTTTTGGTTTACCACGCTCTGTATTTTTTACGAAAAAATTACCCGCGCAATTTGTCACGCAAGACGCGTAGTGGAAAACAATTAAAAAAAATACAGAGACCGTTGTAAACCAAAAAAATGAAACGAAGATTTCACTCTATCAATTCTTAAAAGACATTGCCAGATCTTATTTCTAAGCATTCGTAAACACATGTTGTTTGTTTGTGTGACTGTATCTTGTATATAAATGTCGTTTTTCAATCGAAGATAATTCAATTCAAATCGTTGTAGCCCGTCTCCGGTTGCAGAACGACACGTAAGGTTATGTTTATTTTTAAATGTAAGCTTCACTAATTGTTTTCCATTTATATCTGTATGTATTTCTAGAAAATTAATTTTAAACAAAAAATATTGTACTATTATTACAATACTTTATACATTAGAATAATCGTGAGATGAAAGGTTTTTGTAACGCAAGTGGCAGACGTCGGACGAGAAATGTTGCCGCGTTGAAAAATTATGTACAACACAAAGCATTTAATTTTAGACATATTAAATATAATGTTAACTTTATTGAACTTATAGTGTAAAAAAATTCAAGATATTTTCATGGTGTATTTATTTGATAAACGCTTATAGAATCACATCACATTGCTGGGGAACTTATTCTTCATTTGAATGTTGTCTTTTGTGGAAAAAGATTTTATTTGTGATTGGATAGAAATATGAGTTAGGTAATGGACCAATGTATAAGGTAGAAACTGTTGAAAGCTCATGTTTTTTTTTTAATATTTTATAACAAAAAAGGAACTAACAAGATCAAATTATAATATTGTTATTTAATTATTGAGTATGTACAAGTTTAACGGAATATTTTTTTCAATATACATTACACGCCTTTTTTGTTATTTTTGTTCCTTTAGTTTTTATTATTGTTTAGTTTACAGATAGAATTCGCTGAGCGGCGACTCCATTACTTTATTATAGATATATACATATTGTTCACTTCCTCAGTAAGAATAGTGGTGGTTATTATTTCTATACACAATTGGCGAATATAATGCGATTGGCTTAACATTTGTATTGAATCTAGTCAAATTTTTAGAAAAAGTCTTTGGAAAGCTAAGCTTACGATTCGACTGACATTTTGTAAAATGTTGAAAATTGTATTGACGTCCAAATCAAGAGTCGCTAGGCGACGAAAATGGAGTTGATTGTAGATCGGAATTGTAACTACACAGTTGTGTACACTTTCTTACGTATAACTATGTATCTTGCGTAATCACTTGACGTGGAGAAATGTTTTTCATATTATGTAATACCTTTACCTTAAGACGTTTATATTTTACGTTAATATCGTAACGAAATGGCTGGTTAGGCAGGAGTAAGAATGTGGGAGGATGTTTAAAACCTGTATACAATAAATTTCTTTCATTTGTTGATTTGTTTTGTTTTATTTTCTTTTATCACACATTTCCTGAAAATGTAAAATACATTTTTTTTTACCTTCTGACAATATTAAATTGATATAATATGAGAACAATTAAGTCTATATGCCTGACATAATGACAAATTTTTGACCTTTTCGTTCAAAGACTCATCACAATATATTGATATAGGAATCAAACCCATGTCCTCTGTTTTATGTTTTATTAATTTTGAGATGGTAGCTGAATATAATATAATAATACCTAGCTACATTTGTGAAATATAAAGTTTATTAATAAGTACCCAAAATATGTAAAGAAGCTACATAATTCACTATCTTTTCAAAAAAGAAAGTGTTTTCTAAGTTTGTTCAGGCGTTTAGATGTAACTTAATATACCTACTCATTACTCATACCTATAGGCGAAACATACCTAGCTAGTAGCTACACAATTCATTTAGAAAAAGATTTTAACGGATTTTAAACGCGATTTATTAATTTTATTATTTTTCCGAAAAAATTAAAATCCGTTAAAATCTTTAATTTCTAAATAGGTATACCTAAATTAAACACTAGAAAATACAAAATTATTCATGTTCACACAATATGTACCTACCTATGCTTTTATTTCGCAATACAAAAACTATTCGATCGATTTTAAAAAGTCTGTAACCGTTTGAAATAGGTAGGTTATATTTTTTTATCACAGATCAACCCGGGCGTAGCAGAGACATCCGGCTTAGGAAAACAATATTTTATACATTTCAAAATATCCAATCAAACTCCTGTAAATAAGTATATTAAACCTAGTAAACACTTAGACTTTAGTTATTCAATTAGACTTCTCCGAGATGCAATTTTTAATCGACATTACCTACATATTTTTAACATTTTCCACCGATTCGGAAAGCAGCTATGGAGAAGAACCGGCAAGAAACTCCACAGTTGTACAGTTTAATTTTACTTAATATTATGTTACTACATAATTATTATAATAACTATGCCAAATAATTTCATTTTACATGTAACCTAAGTATGTGTCGTTTACATAGATATAAATACCACACTCAAACTAAAAAAACACAATGTTCATTATCTACAATTCTACACTAATCTACACTAGGTATAATATTATAAAGAGGAAAACTTTTGTTTGATTGTTTGATTGTAATGAATAGGCTCATAAACTACTGGATCAATTTTAAAAATTCTTTCACCATTCGAAAGCTACATTATCCACGAGTAATATAGGCTAGGTTTTATCCAGGAAATCCCACGGGAACGGAAACTATGCGGGTTTTTCTTTGAAAACGCGGGTGATGCCGCAGGCGGAAAGTTAGTCTACAATAATTTGCTGACAGTGGGAATTGGACCCAGTCTTACGCAATCATCTAAATTAATTCAATTTTTTTTTCTAAACCATAGATTCTTAGTTACTTCCTATTTTAGGCGTCACGAAAATCCCCTATTGGTATCGATGTTCTCTCGTAGTTTTAAAACATACATATACATACCTAATACTTTTTTAACACGCCGCGCCTTTACCTGTATGTTCGTAGGTATGCTGACCATTTTGCACCACATGGACAGATTTAATACAAACTTTGTACACTTATGAAGGACTAGGTTTAGTAATTTCATTAAGCATGTTTTTTAGTTTTTGATATATGTATCTACTTATACATTTTTATACTATGCTCTAATTGGGTGATATTTTTACTGTAAAAAGTGCAAAATGTCGGGTGGGTTGTTTATTTGTAAATTTCTAAATTCTCATACGGGTCAAGAGTATTCTTGTAAAATTCCTCGTAATGCGACTCTACTAACTTTCATATACTTAGGTAGGTATACCACAGAGTATACTAATGTTTTTCAAGCAATAAGTAAGTAATTGTTAAAAAGTTGTATTTCTGAATCTATACTAATATTCTAAAGCTGAAGAGTTTGTTTGTTTGTTTGTTTGAACGCGCTAATCTCAGGAACTACTGGTCCGATTTGAAAAATTCTTTCGGTGTTAGATAGCCCATTTATCTAGGAAGGCGCTGGCTATGTATCATAACGCTAAGACCAACAGGAGCGGAGCAACGCGGGTGAAACTGCGGGGCACAGCTTGTAGAGTTATGAAGTTCGTTGTTGTTGTTTGGAACTGCACTGTTGTCTATGGTGGCACGTCGCTCTGCAAGTACGAAGACAGCAAGTACCTAATTTTTTGTCAAATATTATCTACTTATACCTATAACTATAACTAAAAATATAATATATTGTTTATGTTTATATAAAAAGTGAAGTTAGTCGAAAGTTTCGAAGTTTTATTTAATAAAGTTGTTTTTTCATATAAAGTTGTTTTATTTATGCATACCACAAATTTCTATTACCTCCTATAATTACTTAGTTACCTATATCAAATTAGTTAGATATAAAGCATTATTTAATAATTTTTTTTGTCTTCAACTCCCAATGTGTTTGTATGTATTTAAATTTAACTACCTATAGATAGACTGAGAGCCAAGCTTATAGCATTTCAATTTATTTTATAGCTTTTCCTCTTACCGAAACTCTACCTAGAGTCCTAACATTTATTTGCATACTACTTTTAAAAATAAACTAGCTTACAGCCCGCGGCTTCATCCGCTTTTTCTAAAACTTAATAAATGATATGTATACAACCTTCCTCTTGAATCACTCTATATCTAAAAAAAAATATCAAAATTCGTTGCGTAGTTTTAAAGATAGAAAAGCATAGGTACATAGAGATAGAGAAAGCGACTTATTTGGTGGTGATGATGATGACACACAAATTAGGATTCTCAACACAACCTAAGTATAAATAATTAGGTACCTAAGTACTTAATTATTTTTTATGTTTTACTTTTATGGAAAATCCTACTGAATTTTTGAATTTTCAAAGAAAGTTTGTGTCGATGGATGAATGGATGTTTGTTACTCTTTCACGCAAATACTACTGCACCGATTACAATTAAATTTTGTATGTAGGTAGCTGAAGATCAAGAATAAGGCAACTTTTTATCCTTATAATCCTATATGAACGGGAACTATGCGAGTTTCTCTTTGAAATTGAAATCTAGTAACAAAATATAGACACACGAACATATTTAAGAAATTAAGTACCTATAAAAAACTATATTTAAATAAGTTTTTGTCTTTACCCAAAGCAAAATGGTTCAACGAGCAATCGAGACCATGTTGCAGATATTATCGCATACCTACCTATAATTTAATGTTTACATTGACTTAACAAAGAAGGACGGGTAGCGACAATACTAACCTAATAATACAATAAGTACCTAAGGTATGAGACATTCATTCACGTGACATCTTACAGTTAAAATAATTATAGTTTATATTTATATCGTGTATCTACGCATGCGTCGACAAAGAAACCGCAAGAACCGGTTAATTTATTACGTCAAAAGCATTATACTTTTAACCTCAAAACCCAATTTTCTCGTGAAAATGTACATGACAAAAGTTATACGCTAATTTGACGGCACATCCACCAACTGCCACGCTCCATACAAAAAATATCTACTGAATAACAAGTTAACCGAAAATGTACAAAACCAAAAACCACAATATAACGTACTTATTGAAATAATTTCGTTTTTAAACAATATGCATGTCCTCGGGCTGTAGCAATTGCCTTCAAGGCTGAGGTTTCAAAAAAAGTAAAAATTCAAAATGGCGCTGGAGATTCGCGATTGCCGCCAAAACCAGTCTGGAACCGGGCTCAATTTCGTGGGCATTTTTGTCGAGAGTAAAAGCGAAGTTTATTTTTAAACTGAAATTGAAGAGTCGTAAACAAGCGGTGATTTTCTTTGCAATATTAACTGCGTTAAAGCTAAGGGCGAGCTTATATAAGTTTGACCATAGGTATAGGGACTTATCCATGAACACTAAAAAATCTCCTTGTTTGTATTTTATTGATACTATCATAATATACCTACAATGAAAATATTATGTTGTTTGTGTACTTATAAAATTTTTTTATAGGTATACTTACTTATCCTAAATAGATGTTATATGTATGACCTTTCAACCCAATATTTTAAAAGTTTACTTTTATCAAAGAATGAATCACATACTTTTTGTTAGACTGCTCATTAGATTAACTATAAATGTAACAAAACCAAAAAAAAACTGCAAACAATCACAGGAAACTTCATCAAACCGGCAGGACTTAGTTATGTAAAACCGCGAAACAAAATTTTATCAACCCAAAGCTCCGACCCAAATATGTTTAGTAGGTGTGTCAATGTTCTAACACTGCCCCTTTCTAAGCAAAAACCGTACATAATACATATAATAAAATACAAATCGTACAAAAAATCCCAACAAAGGCCTGCCGCACCAAAAAAAGAAAACGTGCGCAAACGCAGACGAACGAAACCGAAAACATCCGAATGTCAAAAGAGTTAACCATGACCTTACTCACTTGCTCTTGACTTACTTGCGATGTGTATGTGTGTAATTCGGGGTTGTTTATTGTTTTATTTTCAAGGGCAAAGATTAAATATGATAAACAAGTCGTAAATTACACTCGGTTAACGAGCCTCTGGGAGGACAATTATATCGAATTAAGGGTTTCTACAGAGAATCGTGACGCGTTTTATTGCTTTGCTATAAATTGAGTTATGTACTTAATTGGTAGAGTTCCGTTTGTTAGCTACATTAAAATATGTGAGCGGAAAATTGCTATGAATTATTACTTCCTTTAAGTTCAAATTATTAAATTAAATAATATTTACATGTATTACAACAATAAAATTAGGTACGATTCGTCGTTATGTCGTATCGTTTCTAGCACCTATTTATTAGATTAGATCTGTTTATAATTATATAATTATGTCATACAGGGATATCTATTTATTTATGTATTTTATTTGTTGTAATATTAACTATATCGCATGATTTTTGACAAACAAAATATAACCAGGATTTTCTCGCATAATCTTTGACGCACAATTCGGCCACTTTTTACAGCCGCACACATGCACGCGCCGCGCGTGTGTGCGTGCCTGCATTACTGTGTAAACACGTATATTTGGTCGTGCACTTTGGGCAATGCACTCCACAATAGCACTGAACACTGACCTTGGCAACGCAGCTGCATTCGTGGGGGGACAGCCCGCCAATTCGGTATTGGCGCGCTCGGAAATTGGCGGCTTTTTTGACGTTTTTTTTTTTTTATTTTTATGTGGGCTATGGAAAAAGTTTTTTAGTTGATAGGTATTTTTTTTATTAAAGAGGACATGAGCATCTGATGGTAAATTTATTTCGTTATTATATTAACTTAATTATTAGGTAATTTAAAAAACAATAACTACAAATCTAAGTAAGTATTTTATATTACAAAGTAGGTAGGTACCTAAAGTCATTTATTATGTGCCTAAGTTTGTCAAATTATTATCAACTATGTTTTCGCCCGCGGCTTCGCCCGAGCAGTCAAAGAAAAACCCGCATAGTCCCCGCTCCCGTGTGTTTCCGGGATTGCGTCATTTTCCTGGGATAAAAAGTAGCCTATGTCCTTTCTCAGGTATCAAAATATCTCCATACCAAATTTCATGAAAATTGCTTCAGTAGTTTAGGCGTGTTTGAGTAACAGACAGACAGACAGAGTTACTTTCGCATTTATAATATTAGTAAGGATTAATTATTGGAATAAACCAATAAACGCACCGGGAAACGGAATTTAACATTCAATGTCAATTGGTAATTTATACAAACTTTATTCAATTGATTATGAATGTAAATATGCCCCAGTTTAATTTCTAAATTTATAAACTGTGGGATAATCACGTGGGTTTTAAATAATTGTACCTTTTTTTATAGTGGGGAAATCTTCCAAAGATACCCACGGCCCCCGGGGAAGGAGCCGTGGGTTATGTCGGATTCTTACCGACTAAAACCCCACTGTGTTCCGTCGAGCCGCTTTAATGATGGGGCCGCGGGTATTGATTAGAATTCTTCTGCGACAAATAATTGTACCTGCTTTAATATCCTTTTTAATATGCGAGTAATATTATATTTTAGAGCAGTATATAGTTTAGAATATCATTAATTAGGTAGATATATTTATAACTAGCTGCTCCGCGCGGTTTCACCCGCGTCGTAGCGCCGTCGTTGGTCGTAGCGTGATGATATATAGCCCTATAGCCTGCCTCGATAGATGAGCTATCTAATACCGAAATACTTACTTTTTCAAATCGGACCGGTAGTTACCGAGATTAGCGCGTTCAAACAAACAAACTCTTCAGCTTTATAATATTAAGATAATATCATTTTTATTAGGTAAGTACCTACTTATAACAAAATAAAGTCTCAGATGTCACATGTGGGACACCCGATTGGCGATTGGAACGAATTTCCTTTTGTTTTATAATACCTAAGTCCATAGGTACTAATATTATAAATGCGAAAGTAACTCTGTCTGTCTGTCTGTCTGTTACTCAATCACGCCTAAACTACTGAACCAATTTGCATGAAATTTGGTATAGAGATATTTTGATACCCGAGAAAGGACATAGGCTATCTTTTATTGCGAAATATGTACCACGGGCGAAGCCGGGGCGGACCTCTAGTAGGTAATAATAATAAACGTTAAGGGTTAAAATTTAATGATAAATGAAATGAAGGAATGCTAATATAATACATACTTATAATATATATATAATACATACAATAAATAAATAAAAATTCAAATTCTTTCTTTTCTTTTCTGTTTTTGCATTGTATTCTTATTGTTTTTTTCTGTTTCTGTATCTAATAGTGTTAAGGAAGAGCGGAACCTCCTAACACAAGCATTTTGTTTGCTTACTAGGAGTGTTCCAATCACAAATTAGTTAAGGACATATTGTAAAAGGAATAAATAAATAATTTGAATTTGAATTTGAATTTGAATAATAGGTATCTGTAGCTGGTACACTTTTGCTATAGTGCGTAGCGTTCGCAGAAGTGTCGTGAGGATTTTTCGTGACGCTCGAGCTCGTTCCAAAATTTTAGATATTATGTACCAACCTACTGAACATGAATTGGCATTAGAAAGAAAGAAAGAAAGAAAAAAACATTTATTCCTAGAAAAAGGTACACACACAAGAAGAAAACACAAAATAGAACAAGAAAGAAAGTACGATACATAAAATTAGACATAAAATTAGACATCATGTACGCTGAGAATTTCGTACTGTGTGTGCACTGCATTTCCAGAAAAGGGTCTTGACTCAGCTTTCTGCCATAGTCGCAGCAAGCTGCGACTACAGCGCTGGTATTCTGTCAAGACCGAGCATTAGTTAATACCTATTATGATTATACAATAAAAACTGAAGTTATTTATCAGACAACTCCAGTCCCAGCTAAAAGCTAATCGTTTATTTGAACTGATAAAAGCCGTTGAAATTTGATAAAAATATATTAATCGGTCACGCCTCCATGCACATAAATTGTAAAATATATTAGTAGTAGGTATATTGCGTGACTGCTGTTAATAAAATAGTTAAGGTAAGTAGTTAATAAGTTTACTATTAATTAATTAATTAATAGTAAATTAAATTAAATTTTTAATTTACTATTTCGCACATTGCCCCATCATTATCTGCAATTTTTTAAACTCGTTTTCTGTTTAAAAGATTACCTACATGATTTTCTAAACATCCAGCGTGAATTTGTACACACACTATAACCAAGATGCAAAGATCGTTGTAGAAGAATCGTCGCCTTACTCCATGACGTTACGGTATTGCCATGACGCGATCTTGAAATTTTACTCTAAACGCGCCTAAAGATGTTTCACTCATATTAATATTACGCAAATTAAATCATTTCGACCTTCGACGAAGCCTTCTTCCATTACACCATTTATGGTAATTATTTTTGCATGCTTGTAATGGCTAAACATGTTTGTGCTTTATTAATATAATTGTATCACCATTGAATACCATGTTTAAAGCAAAATAAAGATTTTATATATTTATTTATTTATTTATTTACACTGAAATTAAAACTAAACTAAACACTCATAAATAAAGAATAAATAAATGTGAATATATGTAAAATTATATATTATTTTTAACTGTATGAGCAATAAAGGCAATATTTTTATTACAATTTTCTTTTATTTTACGTTTAATAACAGTTTTGAATAAAGAAATCATGCAATCGAAGTAATCCGCCCTAGCGATACTAGCGCGAGTGAGTGTGATGTCAGAGGCGCTTCGAATCTACAGATGTTTCGTCCTGAAATATGTAAACTTCAATAATCTATATCTCAGTCATTTATTGATGGATTTCAAAATTTTTTTCGGCCACTGATTAGTTTTGATCTATTTTTTAAGACTAGTAAGGTGAATATACTATTTTCTTTTTTTTTAAACTTTTCCATTTTTCCATACAAACAAAATTTACGTCATTGAAAAAAAAATTAAATACAAATAAATTCAGTATTTTCTGATTTTTTCCTTTGTACACTCACTATTACCTAGTTGATTACAAAATTTGAACTTTCTAGGTCATCTGGAAGTGGGTTAGGTTTTGTATATGTCTATAAGTCAGTCTTAAAAATTGCGATTTTTGGATATTAATATCTACGCAACTGTTTAATCTGTATTTATGAAATTTAAGGTTCTTGTTTATCTTGAGGTCCTCTTGATATGTATCAAATTTGGTTTATATAACTTTAATAGTTTTCGAGTTATAAGGGGGTGAAAAGTGGCTAGAAATGGTTCGTGTAAATATACACACGGCTGCTGCTCGCCTGTTCTCTTCGCTTGAACTCGGCTTGTCTAGATATTATTATAAAGGCGAAAGTTTGTAAGTATGGATGTATGGATATTTGTTACTCTTTCACGTAAAAACTACTCAACCGATTAGATACAATGAAATTTAGCACACATATAGAGGGTAACTTGGATTAACACATATAGGATAGTTTTTATCCCGGAAATCCCACGGGAACGGGAACTATGCGGGTTTTCCTTTGCAAACGCGGGCGAAGCCGCAGTCGAAAATCTAGTTATTAATTATTATAGATAGGCTAAATTTTAGAATGTAGGTATACAATATTTTTAACATGCTTCACCTGTATGTTTGTAAGTTTGTATGTGTCCCTCCTTAAGGGACCCCCCCTTACCTACAAAGCTAAATTACCAATCTTCTTAGATGATACGTGTAATATTCAAGACCAAATGTAGAAAAACAAATATAATATATCAACTAAACGATATTCAAAAAAAAAAATTAAAATTGACTGTATAAAAAACATCTCGAAGTTGCCTCTAATTTTCACACTTTTACGATTTCTGCTTGACATGGTTAATGGTTATATTATCTATTATACTTAAAACATTTTTGGCTTTTTTTATCGTGATAAAACGTTTGGTTTGAAAAGCATTGTATTCCGAGTTATATATAGGAACTGAGCGTAGCCAGAGCTAGGGAATAGTAAAAAATAAAACTATGACTAGGTATTATTTTAAAATATCTTAACGGTTCTACCGCCTACCTTTCTAATTAGCAGACCCATTATAACTAAGTGCTACAAATAGATTGTATTCCTAAGTCCAAGAAAACATTCTCTCATTGTTTTTGTTGCAATAACAAAAAAAGTGTTTTGTGAAAAATAAGAAAAATGGACGATCACAAAAATTACACCGTTTTTTCCCTTTTGTTTCGAAATCATTTTTACTTCGATGACTTTGCAGTTTGCTCCCCAGACGTCACTTTGTAACAATGACAGCTAGCTGTTGGAAAACGCGGGAAAATGAAACAATAATAATTTAGAAATTAATGAATAGACGGCTCTTAAACATTTTTCCTTAGTAGATAAGTACCTACATAATTTTGAATGTAAATGTTCAAATAGACTCGTTTATTTTATCATAGGTATATTTTATAGAGAAAGCGTGAATATGTATGTACCACGGGCGAAGCCGGGGCGGACCGCTAGTAGAAAATTTAGGTACCTCTACGTAATACAGCTACACCTGAAAATCAAAAATGTTTATTTATTATTTATTAAGTACCTAGGTTTATTAGTTATTCTATAATATAGAAATTATATACATTAAGTGATTAGGTAAACATTATAAAAAAAAATATTTTTTTTAATGATTAACTTATAACCCTTTTATATTTTATAATCGCCTTTACCTAGGTACCTATGTAGGTATTTAAAGCTATAATAAAACGAAACTTAATCCAAATCAAATAAACATACAACATAATAATAAATAGGTTTATTTGGAGCCTCAGTGCGCGAGTCCGCGAACCACGCTATCCAATGGTGAAAACAGAATGAAAAACGGTGCAGTATTTTTTGAGTTTGACACGCATAGACAGATAGATCGCAGAATACGTAGGTAATGTACAATATTTAAATACAACACATTTATAATAATATCTACCTACCTACTATGCATGAAAAAAAATTACCTATTCCAAGGCTTTCAGTCTTGCTTTGTTTTCATAACATAAACGAACAAATAGGTATTCCTTGATTTTATTAATTCTACATCAATGCCGAAATTAATTACATTAAAATTTAAAACTTACCAATTACCATCACTCCAGAAAGCATCACTTTCCAACATTCACAAACCTTGTAGAAATAGGTTAAAAATTTAAGTAGGTAAGTCCAGGAATCAAAATGCTCCTAGGGACTAGGGTCATAAGCCTAGGTCATTGTAAATGTACCTACTAAAACTTTAGTAGTTCTTGTGTGTAAGGTTTCCGGTGCGAGCGTGACCTAATTTTTGAGGAAAGCATGCTTCAAGTTTAGATTTAGGTTAGTTTTACGCAGTGTACACGCAGTTGAGCCAAAAAAGTTTGAACATTTTTAAAATATACAGTTTTGATAATGAGAATGTATAAAGTGTCACTAAATTAGGTTCGAGAAAATAAACTTCAAAATATTCAAATCTGGGGGTAGCAAAAAAATAAAGTAAGTAGGTATACCTACGTCTTAATATCTACATGAACTAACGATAACGTAACTAGTTTTACAGATATACTTATTTTGTATTTTTTTTTACAATCTACATGCATTTTAAAAATGTACACACACATTTTTTATAGTTTTCATTATAATTATAATTAACTACTTACCAAACTACTTTACAATAGTTTAAAATCCCAGTTCTTTTAAAATATAAAGAGTTGTGGTAAATAATAAATATGTTCGATTTCTGTTTAAATCAGAAAGTTTATAATATTATATTTTAAATTAAAAAACTTCAATACTTTACAAACTGACAAAATACGACGACGACGATTCACAATTCACGCGCCTTTTCTTGGCCTATTCAATGCACTAGCGACATCTAGTGAAAATATTAAGAAACGAATGTAAAAGTGACACAACCTTGACACAACGCTTTGCAATCTGTACACGGCATCTATAAATTTAATAAAGGAACATGTTTTATTTAAATAATACTCATTATTTGAATAAAAGTTAAAACTCGTTATTTAAATAGACCTTGCATAAATTAAATTGAATGTGATGAAAAATGTCTGAAATTTTGCTATTTTTTATCTTTTTGAAAGAAATATGTTTTTGACGTATTCTATTGCATCTATATAAACGTCAAAGTTTAATGTTGCTATATAAATTTTATTTCCCGATTTAATAGGGTGATTAAGTTTTAATATTTTCCGGATTTGTACATACATACTTCAAATTATTACAGTAAAACAAAATAAAGACATTTACTAATATGCAACTATAGCAATATATTTTAGAAGTAATGTGTATCTACTATTACTCATATTTATAATCATTTTCATTTCGGATAAACATTATGTGTATTTTAAAGGTCTGTAATATTATAATATGCAAGATAACATTGAATAAAAAAATTAAATAACGTTACATTCACAGATATTATGACGATGCGTGGAGTTTAACGTTTTGTGTTATGGGCACCCTGACAACTAGTACCGTACGGATTCTACACGACGCACGACTATTTTATACATTCGTAATAAGTTAACAAAACTCGTTGAAAATGCATTCATCAAAATGGTAGAGTCGTTGCAAATGTTTTTATTCCTTTTCAAATCAAAATACAGACGAAAATGTTCTTGGTTCTCGCCCTTTTTGTGTTCAGTTCTCATAGTGTTATTGTTTTGTAATGGTGTTCTATCAAGGTGTAGTGACCACAACTGTGTAAATGGTGTGTGTAGAAATGATACTTGCGTGTGTAATGAGGGCTGGCAGGGTCCTGAGTGCCAGCACTGCGGCGGGAAGATCAAGTACGTAGACCTTTCTTTACGTTTACTTGAAAATTTCGCTAGTTCAGTGACCTTATTTGACAGCCAGCATGCCCAAGTAGACTGCAAAAACATCAATACAGGATCATCCAATTATATACTTTGGCTTCGTTATTTCCTTCTGAGTGAACAAATAAAGGTCGTTACAGCTTTCTAGGTTAGATCGTGAGTTATGTGTAGCATATAAAATGTATATCGTTTATATTTTTCTCGATATTCTAGCTGTAGTGCATTGCGGCTGATTGGCTTAACAATAAAGATTGTCCACAACTTTAATCTCCCTATGACACACTTTTAGAGTAATTTGAAGTATGACTTCACTAATGCAAAAATTGTCTCGATTTTTTGCTCCTTTGTAATTTTTGTTGGGATGAATGGTGCTTTCATAAATAAATCAACTAGTAAAACTTGTTTAAATTGATATCTTGCAACATGTTCAAATGAAAAATGTAATTTTGGTCTGTTAATACTAATTAAGAGGTATTAAACTTGAATGATAATTAAATTACTAGAAGATAAACAACATCTTATATATTGTTATGGGTTTTCTTTTAATATACTGCATATAGGTATTAATCACTTGCATAATCAAATCTTTAGAGATTAACAATCATTGAAACTGGGCATTGAAATCTGTACTAATATTAAAGCTGATGAGTTTGTTTGAATGCGCTAATCTCAGGAACTACTGGTCCGATTTGAAAAATTATTTCGGTGTTAGATAGCCCATTTATTGGGGAAGCCTATATATCATCACACTAAGACCAACAGGAGTGGAGTACTGCAGGTAAAACCAAAGGGAAAAGCTAGTAAAATATATATTTAAAACAATGGGATTATTGCTAAAGATATTAACCACACAATACATTAGGTTGTAAAGTCTAGGCCGTGGATTAGTATTACATAAACTCTTACTATTCATCTATGTATTATAATTTACTAGCTTACCGCCAGCGGCTTCGCCCGCTTTGTCTAAAACCTAATAAATTATATACTAAAACCTTCCTCTTGAATCATTCTATCTATTAAAAAAAACTGCATCAAAATCTGTTGCATAGTTTTAAAGATTTAAGCATACAAAGAGACATGGGGACAGTGAAAGCCACTTTGCCACTAACTACTAAGCCACTATGTAGTGATTTATAAATTCTATAGGGTTCCGATGTACTCTTTTTACGGTGGATAAATTCCAAATATATTCACACAGTTCCTGTATTATTCCTGTATTTCAAATTCAAGTTAATCTGCCTTAGTACCGCAATTCCATCCCTATCCCCTTTTAATAATTACACTATCCAGATGTAACTATTAAACCTACATTTAATGAGCCCTCTATTATTTTTGCTTGCATGTGTTGCATAGTTTTATTGTTTGCCTAGCAAAAATAATTTTTATAAGCAAACTATTCCTCTGGGCTCTGTATAGTTTCAACACTGACTATCTGTGCCCTGCGGTTTCACCCGTGTGACTCCGCGCCTGTTGGCAGGGCCGCGCCGCCCCTGTGTGCGAAGTGTGCGGCGCACACAGGCGCCAAGACAATAGGGGCGCCGCGCCGCCACTGCCACCTAAATTATTTTTGTTACCTATATGATTATGATATGATTGTTTTTTTTTAGTGGAGT
Source organism: Colias croceus (assembly GCF_905220415.1). Classification (NCBI taxonomy): domain Eukaryota; kingdom Metazoa; phylum Arthropoda; class Insecta; order Lepidoptera; family Pieridae; genus Colias; species Colias croceus. The sequence continues at coordinate 2,016,978 of NC_059560.1, forward strand.
ATCGACAAGTAAGTAGGTACAATAGGCGCAACATATGCCTTGTAAACAAGAAAACATCTCTATCGCTTATTGAACAAGACTTTCAATATTTAATGTTTATTATTATTCACGTTTATGGTTTCATTTTACGTTTAGGGTTTTAGTTTACATTCCTTACGAGCTCAACGTTAAAACGGCGGCAGTTCTTTGAACCAGAGACGTAAAGGCACCGAGTTTGTATGAGTATGAGTGAGTTTCTGAACGCAACCCGAAGCGGGGCCCGGGCGCGGGGTGGGGTCACGGGTATTCCCCGATTTAAACGAACGAGATAGCTAAGGCAAAACAAAACAAATGAACAATCATTTGATTGAAAGTGTGTGTGTGTGTAAGGTGCGCATTGAATTTTTATAATCATTGTTTGGGTAGGTTTTACCTACTGATTGTTTTAACGTGTTTTCACGAGGAGTGATAGTAATCATGATAAAAAAAAGAAATTATCTGGTTACCAGAATCTAATAAGGAAAAGAAAACAAGAAGAAGAACGTAATAAAAATGCAACTAAAATAAGTAAATATTTTACGGCTCAACCATCCACTTCGACACAATCATTAGAGACAGAAACCAGTTAGGTATGTTATCGATGAAAGTGTTATTAAATCTGATTCAAAAAACACTTCATGTAGTGGTGTGTACTTTTTATGTAATTTTGTATAAAATAAATATTATAACTTCTGTTTGGGATATTTAAAAAAATTTTTTTTTTTTTCAATTTTGAATAGAATTTTTTTTTCCGGCCGTTCTTAGAGATTAGACGGAAGGAACAGACAGACAAAAATTGTAAAAAATTATATTTTATTTTATGTACTTTTTACTGAATGCGTACATCCATAATCGGTAAAAAGCGGTTATTTTAATATTACAAACAGACACTGCTAATTTGTATAAATATAAATAATTATTCATAGATAGATAAATCAGTTTATTCAGACAAGGAGATACATAGATTAGACTCATGTGAACAATATTATGTATTTGTTTGTCTGTTATTAATTTAAGATGATGCCGCCGAAGTTACGTCTGTGCCTGTGCCTGATACACCATCGTCACCGTTAAGACAATTATCATCACCAATACCAACTTTTTCCAAAGATGATCCTGGAGCCTGGCCAGAAGTTTAAACGCTACTTTGATCAGCTTCTTTGTTATTCATATTTAAGTATTAAATTTTTTGTATTAATAAAGCATGTTAAAATTTTGTTCGAGTTTTATTTTTCGCAGTAATTGGCAAGCAGAAGCGAACGGGATTTACCTATTTAGTATCCTAATTCCTAAATGTTCCACAGTTTTGTACACATAGATATTAATGATAATATTATCTAAGTACTGTAAAATTGGAGAACATTTATTTCAGTCAAAATTAACAATTAAAAATATTCATTCAAAAATTAAATTCGTTTTTTATGATGATTCGTTAAAAAAGAGGCGCTTCATAGGTTTCGCACACAGGCGCTGCCGGGGGTCGGCGCGGCCCTGCCTGTTGGTCTTAGCATGATGATATATAGCCTATAATATAGCCTTCCTCGATAAATGGGTTATCGAACACAATGCATTTTCAAATTGGATCAGTAGTTCCTGAGATTAACACATTCAAACAAACAAACAAACTCTTTAGTTTTAATATTAGTATAGATCAGAAATATTTTTTTTTTGTATTCCTACTTCAATAGTGATTTTAATGAGTGGATTGTTTCCTTGCAGATACAATAGAGATCTACACTAAAGAATGCTTAAGATCTTTCCTAGTTTTATAAACATTATTTCAATTATTTGTATCCACAAAAACAAACAAACTAAAAACTGAAATTCATAATTAATACACTTAACACATGCATCATTCACATACTTATACTTAATTTACACATATTGTACACCAAATGCTAATCAGGCTTATTATTTTAGTTTTCCGGTGGTAATGAATATCTGTGGGCATCTGTTATTTCTCTGTTCCGTTTAATTGTTTAGATAATGTCAAGGTCGCTGCAAGGCATTGTGCAGTGTTCTGTAATAGAATACTGTGTGACAGATTAAAAATGTAGATTATATTCATAATTATGGAACTTATTGTTGTATCATGTGATACAGTGATGTTGTTATTACATATGGATAACTAGCTGTGCTCCGCAGTTTTACACGCAGTGCTCAGCTCCTATTGGTCTTAGCGAGATGATATATAGCCTATAGCTTCCTGGATAAATGCACTACCTAACACGGGAAGATTTTGTAAATCGGACCAGTAGTTAGTTCCTGAGATTAGTGTGTCCAAAAAAACAAACTCTTTAGCTTTATAATAATAAAAGTATAGATGTCTTTCAAATGGTCGAGATAGTTTATAATTAAACAAGCTTTCCTCCCGCAGCTTCATCCACTTGGTCTAAAACTTAACAAATTATTTACTAAAACTTTCCTCGGAAACCACTGTATCTATTAAATAATAATGCCATCAAAATCTGATGTGTAATTTTAATAACTAAGCATGCAGACACACATATGGTGGAAAGCGACTTTGTTGAACACTATGTACCTAGTTTAAAGTTATTGTATAGAATATTTAAAAATTGAAAGGGAACTATTACTATTGCAAAATGTTGCTAGGTTTCAATTAAAGTTCATTTGAACCAATAAAAAAAGCAACAAACGGTGCATCTAAAGTATCAGCGTCATCCTTTCTTTTTTTTATGTCAGAGCAAGCAAAGCGGCAGGTGGGCCGTTAAATGTTAAATGGTCACCAGTGCCCATAAACACTTGTTAACACTAGAAGTGTTACAGATGATTTGCCAGCCTTTTATGGACAAATAAGCTCTTTTCTTGAAGACCTCAATGTCGTAGTTGTTCCGGAACACCGTCCTCCATAGCGTCTAAAGCAATGTTATTAATACAAAATGTTACCAGTTTTCAAATATGTAATCTTCCACTGCCCATTCCAGGCTGACCGAACCGACGGGCATCATAACAGATGGCGCTGGCAATTACAGCGTCAGTACACAATGCTCCTGGCTGATATCTCCCCCGTGGCTCGGGCCAGGGCCGCCCGCGATACGGGTGCGGCTCGAGAGCTTCGCGACGGAGTGCGGGTGGGACCACATGTATGTTTATGACGGGGATAGTGTTAGGGCTGAACGGTTGCTGGCCGTTTTTAGGTGAGTGAGTGTTAATAGAGTACTTTAGAATATTATAGATATAAGAGTTAGGACCGTTGTGGAAATTCAAGTAGTCAAGAAATGAAATAGTGAACTGAATCTGCTGCTTCACCGAAAGAAGAATATAGTCCTCATTTTGATAAACAAAGTTGGTATTATAAAATGGACTGAATAAAAATAAGCATCAACCTTAATAAGATTAAAATGAGGATTTTGTTCTTAGATTATATCATTTGAATTATCTACTTAATGTAGGCATACTATGACATTGTAGTAGAATAATTTTTAGATTTAAGTTTAAATTAGAAATTGTGCATTTCATTATATAATTATTATTTATTATTATATTATTAAAATTCACATAACATATAAAGTGCAAGATTTTTATTTCTCATGCATTAAAAACTTAAAAACCTTTCTCTAATACTTGTGTCAAACTTTTCCAAAGATTTCCATCTCATAATCTCTATTTTCAGCGGCGTCCTCGAAGAAGGCGAGTCCGGTTGGAGCCGGCAAGTCATAGCGCGCTCCGGCAGTGTGCTGATACATTTTTTCTCAGATGATGCGTACGCTATGGAAGGCTTTAATGTCACGTACGCGGCGTATTCATGCCCGTCGAACGATCATCGTACTAATTGTTCTAGTGAGTTTTATGAATTATCGATTTTTTATTATTTTAGACGGAATTAATATACATCAAAGACTTGCATTTGAGTTAAGTTGAATACCAGATGAGCTAGCAATTTATAGTAGAATTAGGACTCATAAAGAGATAGTTTTAAGAGAAGTATGTTCATGAAATAAAAAACCCTTTAATATAATTTTTTTTAAATTCAAGATGATGAAGTTATGAAACAAATCACTTATGTAATAATTATTTCATTAATAAAAATAACAAACCGTTAAAATACATTTAAAACAACATTAATTACTTAATCAATATTTGTGTGTATAATTGCTTGTTTTCATCAACATAATAATATTATGTCCTATGTCATTTAATATTTTTATCAGTTATTACATTCATTTGTTTTGTCTGTACTATTATTTTATTTTCATTTTTATTTGATTGAATTTCTACACAAAAACTTCTTAACCGATTTCAAAAATTATTCAAGTGAGACTTCTTTAGGCGCGTTTAGAGTAAAATTTCAAGGTCGCGTCATGGCAATACCGTCACGTCATGGAGTAATGCTACGATTTTGGTATCTTTGAATCTTGCCAAAGAAGTTTCACTTATGACACGCGCGCTCGGCACACACGCTTCTTTTGAGAAGTAGATAGCTTTATTATTCACATAGGTTATATTTCTCCACTTGACATAGGTTATTTTTTTTTTATTAAAAGAGCGGCTGATTTTAAATAATAATAATTTTAATACATTTTCAGATCATGGTGAATGCGAGGAAGGTACTTGTCGTTGTGAATCTGACTGGATTGGAGTGGCCTGTGATCAGCCTCTATGTCCTGGTATGTTTTATTTATATGATTGATTTCAGGAGTATCTTTAACACTAAACTAGTGGACACACGCAACTTCTTCTACTCTCAATGGATATAATTGTGTGTTTTTTCTATCTTATTTTATTGGAATCAGACATTAGCACGTTTTATCAGAAAAATATACAATCTCTTAGTGTAAAGTTTGTTTGTAGGAAATCAAGTTTGATGACATGTGAACGCATTCGTTGTCTGTCAATGTCATATTGTGAACGCATCTTTTAATCTGTAACTTCTCCCTCTCTCTCTATTAAACAATCTGTCATGTAAAGAACGCTCCGTGTTTTATTTATAAACTAAATCCTAATATTAGCTAGCCATCCGCTATTTTATACATAAGTTTTTATCAAAGTTCAATGAATGCGTTTTGTCAAGATTATTACATGAGATTACAATGAGTTTAATATTCAAATTATTCGATTATACAGACAATTGCAACGCCCAATACGGCGCCGGGCAGTGCACGCGCGACGGTTGCTCTTGCACGCCCTCGCGCCGCGGGCTGAACTGCAGCCGCGACGCTTCGCTCGCTTCGTGGGCGTGGGGCTGGCGGGAGCGGGGCGAGGGCGGGGAGCCGCCGGGGGATCAGCCGCCGCCCGCCGCAGGACACCAGCTGCTCGAGTACGGGGATGATTTATTGCGCGTGGGCGGCGAGACCTTCGCGCCGGCCGAGTTTGTGTATAGGTGAGTGAGGGGAGGGGAGTGTGATGATAAGTGGGGGGGTGTAGTTAAGTGTTTTTAAAGCGATGGGGGGGGGGTAAGTGTGTTTATAGGGAATGTGGGGGGAAGTGTCTAAATAGCGCCTGGGAGGGAGTAAGTGTGTTTATGGGTCCACGGTAGATGGGAAAATGTCTCTATAAGTGAGCGGTGGGCAGTCGAGTGTGTCGGTAAGTCTGCTTCGTGGGCGTGGGGCTGGCGGGAGCGGGGCGAGGGCGGGGAGTCGCCGGGGGACCCGCCGCCGCCCGCCGCAGGACACCAGCTGCTTGAGTACGGGGATGATTTATTGAGGGTGGGTGGCGAGACCTTCGCGCCGGCCGAGTTTGTGTATAGGTGAGTGGGGGGAGGGTAAAGTGTCTTTTAAACGCAGGGGGGGAGGTTAGTTAAGTATGTTTATAGCGATGGGGGGGGGGGTTACTGTGTTTATAGGCGAATGGGGGGATGGTTAAGTGTGTTTATAGTGAATGTGGGGGGGGAGTGTCTTAATAGCGCCTGGAGACGGGAGTAAGTGTGTTTATGGGTCCACGGTAGATAGTAAAGTGTCTATAAGTGAGCGGTGGGCAGTCGAGTGTGTCGGTAAGTCCGCTTCGCTCGCTTCGTGGGCGTGGGGCTGGTGGGAGCGGGGCGAGGGCGGGGAGTCGCCGGCCGACCCGCCGCCGCCCGCCGCAGGACACCAGCTGCTTGAGTACGGGGATGATTTATTGCGCGTGGGCGGCGAGACCTTCGCGCCGGCCGAGTTTGTGTATAGGTGAGTGGGGGGAGGGTAAAGTGTCTTTAAAACGCAGGGGGGAGGGAAGTTAAAATATTTGTTTTACAAATTTATAGCGATGGGGGGGGGGGGGTTACTGTGTTTATAGGCGAGTGGAGGATGGTTAAGTGTGTTTATAGTGAATGTGAGGGGGGAGTGTCTTAATAGCGTGTAAGAATGAGGGGTGGGGGTAGTTAAGTGTGTTTATAAGGGGGGGGGGATTAAGTGTGTTTATGGGTCAATGAGCGGTATGAGCGGTGGGTAGTCGAGTGAGTCGGTAAGTCCGCTTCGCTCGCTTCGTGGGCGTAGGGCTGGCGGGAGTGGGGCGAGGGCGGCGCATCGCCTTAAATTTGCATTTAATTTTGTTGCACTTTCTTATTACTGTTAGTCGTGTTAATAAGTTATCCTCTGTTAATACTTCTTCGACACAAATGCATTTCAAAATATGTCCTAACAAACATCAAACATGAATATGTATCCTACATACATATTAATATAATATTTTTATTGCAGATACAAAACAGCCAAGCGTGAGTGGGTCGCTATGGAGGCGAAAGGCGAGATCCCAGCTCTACGATTTGCCCACTCTGCCATTATTTATGGCAATGAGATCATTGTCTATGGTGGAGTGGTTGCGTCTGATGAACCAGATAGAGGGTGAGGGTTTAATTACATTTGTTTCTACAAGGGTAAATATATAATAGGACGAATTATATAATATATGAAATAACAATTTATTGTGCGTGTGTGCGTGTACACGTGTTAGAAGCGAAACTTCTTTGGCAAGATTCAAAGATACCTAAATCGTCCCTTTACTCCGTGACGTGACGGTATTGCAATGATGCGTCCTCGAAATTTTACTCTCAACTCATCAGTAGGAAAATGAATACCGGGAATTTGGTTAAGAGATAGAATAATTTAACTGAAACAATGTTATAATATGCATGTTTGTAATAGTTTTTATGGTAAAAAATTAAAAATGTATTACTGTGCACATGATTAAAATTTGGCGAATGAAAGAAACTATTGAATAATCAAATTGTATTTATATTTCAATTGATTGTATAAAATACACTACAATATAAAATATTTTTTTTATATATTAACAAAAAAATTGCACCAAATGCTAATAATATTTATTTATTGCACACAGAAGAAATAGACATACTTACATAAAGAACACAATAAGATAAATATATGTACAAACGGTGACCTTATCGCTAGATAGCGATAATATTGTTTAATAATCAAAATTGATTTTTTTTTATAAAAAACTATTTTTTCTCCATAGCGGAGGCCTAGCCGGCGTCGAGGGACGCGGGGGCGAGGTCACGAACGAGGTGTGGCGCGGGCAAGTGGACGCGACACACGTGACGTGGCGCAACGTGACCCCCACCACGTGCTCGCCGCACAGGCAGCCGCCGTTCAAGCACTGCGGTAAGGGGAACTGGGAAAAATATGGGAAAAAAGGGATAAAAATCACAAAAAAATCACAAAAAATGAAAAAAATTTTTTTCAAAAAATGTTAAAAAAAGGTAATAATATAGCTGAATTACTAGAAAACTAGTGTAGAAGTTCGCTGTTTATACGCTGTAGGGCTTTGATAATAAATATTTAATAAGAAAAAGAGGTTTGGCGAGGGCTAATAGATGTGACGCACGTGACGTGGCGCAACGTGACCCCCACCGCGTGCTGAAAAATGCATATATATGCCGTTCAAGCATTGCGGTAAGGGGAACTAGGAAAAACCCCTGTTTTTCCCTGAAACAAGGAACACCCCTGAAAAAAGGGGATAAAGAGACGAAAAAAATCACAAAAAAGTGGCTTCATTACTGGAAAACTAGCGTAGACGGCCGCTGTTGATACGCTGCGGGTTTTGCCTCTGGTAATATATGTTATTGAAGTATAAAATGAGGTTTGGTGAGGGCTATAATTTCGTTAAAAATACATTGCCCAAAATACACAGTGACAGTCTAGTCTATGCGATGCGGGCTTTTTATAGTCGATGGCAATAAATATTTCACAAAAAAACGAGGTGTCGCCTGCCACAATGCTTGCAAATACTGAAGAAAAGGTTAACTAAGTATATATATTATAGTCTTTATTGATAATTCCAGGTGGATTGCACCTGTCCGGACACACAGCACTTTTCGTCCGTCTGGGCAAAACTAAGAAACCAGTGATGTTGGTGTTCTTCGGTCATTCACCGCACTATGGATATATGCATCTTGTACAGGTGATCATTATTGAAAATATGATTTTATTAAACTGCATATTCATAATAAACTAAAGTTAGGACGACCGTACACGGACTGCTCAAGCAGTTAAGGGCTGAGCGACGTACACGGACTGCTCGAACGGTCGGTCGTTGACTGCTCGAGTTGTCGCTACATACCGCGCAGTTGAAGGCTTGAAGCGGTCGCGACTGCTCGAGCAGTGAATGAATGTTTATAATTCACCGTGCTTTCGCGTCTTCAAGCCGTCGGTCTCAACTGCTTGAAGCGATCCGTGTACGGCCGCCCTTAGTCATGTTGAGCAACAGTTGATCAACAATTATGCTGGAAACGGATTGGCGTGAAAGGATGCGGGTTCGAGTCCCGCCTAGTGATCTAATTTTTTCTATTCATTATAAATTAATAAAACCAAGCTTATTGGCATTATTTTAAAGTGTATTCCCAAAAACATAACGAAAATAAATTTCAACAATCGAATTAACTTGATTTCTAAGAGATTTTAACAATTTTAACTGAAATGAACTTATTTTTAGGAGTTCTACATAGACGAGGGGGTGTGGTCAGTGTCCCAGACGAGGGGTTGGCCGGCGCGGGCCGGGTTCGGTCACACGGCCGTTTTTGACCCACTTTCCAAAAGGGTGTATGTACATGCTGGTCTAGTGTCCGAGTCGGAGGCTACGCAGGTGATTTTTGTAATTTTTTTTGAAAAAAAAAAAAGATTGAGGTAGTTAATTTTTTTTTCAAAAAAATTTCTTAAATTTTATTACCATATTTATTGTGAAATAGAAGAGATGAGAGGAAAATATTTGAAGCTGTAAATTTCATTCAAATAAAATTCCATTTAATTTAATCGAAAAATCCAATCAAAATAATGATATTATTTTCCATAATAAATTAGTATTTAATATGTATTTAATTATAATTTTACAGGCGCCATCAGCGTCTCTATACGAGTACGAAATAGAGACACGAATATGGCGGCCATTGCCGAATGCGCCTACGCCGAGATATCTGCATTCCGCTGTTTTTGTGTCACCAGGTAATGTTTGTTTTTTATTTTATTTTTGTGGGGATTTCTTTGTTAAATTTATGTTTAAATCCATACTATATATTATAAATGCGAAAGTAACTCTGTCTGTCTGTCACTCAATCACGCCTTAACTACTGAACCAATTTGCAAAAAATTTTATACATTGATACCCGAGAAAGGATATAGGATAGGTTTTATCTCGGAAATCTCACGGGATCGGGAACTATGCGGGTTTTTCTTTGACTGCGTTAGTATGCAATTTTTGTATGTTCCTTTTGTTAGCCGTACTTAGAGCGCTAAGCTAAAATTTAGTTACAGTGCCACAAACTTAACTGACCTGGTGGCAAAAACTGGACCTACGTGCCGCCATTTTTAAATGTCGCATTTTCACAGACTTTTCATACGGAATATTTTGTATAAATAAAAAGTTACTTATAAATGTTAATTTACACCATTGGCAATGACATTATTTTTACCCTTGCATCCGGGGAAATACTATTTAGCGGCACTAAAATCGACATCAGTGACACCGTCACCGGGTCAGTTAAGTTTGTGGCACTGTACCTACTGATCAACTTAATACGTGTAAACCGGCCATAATGTTTGGAGAAATAAATATATTCAACCGTTATATTGCCTCATTTTTGAGAAAGAGATAGGAGAGTTTATTCGTAACACTTTTTTCTTTTCGCGACGGTAAGAGTTAGTAAGAGATCTTTTCTCAACTGTTTTTCGCCCTCTTTTATAATTAACATCGATTAATTATCACTTAGATTTGTAAAATTATTATGTGAAAATAAATTATTTATTTATTAAGCTATTGCATAGCTTCTATCGCGGGCCTTGAGCGCAGGGACGGAATCGAGAAATTCCGTAACGAAAAAACCTCACGCTCCCCACTCCGACGGGCGGAGGTGTGGCTTGAAGGCATAGCATGCAATAGCTTTACCGCGGCAGTCCCCGAGTGATACACGTCGTTTTTTTTAACCGACTTCAAAAAAAAGGAGGAGGTTATCAATTCGGCCGGTATATTATTATTTATTTTTTTTTATGTATGTACACCGATTACTCCGAGGTTTCTGAACCGATTTACGTGATTCTTTTTTAAAATTTTATTCGGATAGGCCCAGTAGTTTTTATTTTATGAGCATTTTTGTCTGTAGGTATTTGTAAATTTTGCAAGTGCAAGTTTGAAGTCGGTTGTTTTTAACGCAGTTATCACTTGTTTCAGGTGTAATGCTAGTGTTCGGTGGCAATTCACACAACGATAGTGCAGTGGCGACGGTGTCTAATCCGGCGAGCGCTAAGTGCTTCTCTGGAGCCGCTATGTTGTATGATGTTAGGTAAGTGTTTTTTTATTTGTTTTTAAAGGAGTTACGAAAAGGAGGTTAGGTACAAAAAACACGTACAAACATGTAAAAAACACGTACAAACATGTACGTGTTTTTTGTGTGTGAGATTTGAGGATTGGCGTAACCAACATTGGCATTGTATTGATATTATTCCAGACTTTTTTTTTTTTGAAAATGTTATATTAAATATTTAAGTATGCAGCAGGTTACTGATGAATATTCGCAATTTTTTGTAAGTTAGTTTGTAATGGCTCAAATAAAAAATTATGTTACAGAAAGCTACCGTATGACGTATCTTGACTAAGACAATAGTTTAGTTAAGTTTTTACCACAGTTTCTGGGGTGAACTACACTATTTTACTCAAACTAGAATTTATAATTTTTGTCACATGTTAAAGTCCAAAATTATCTAAAATACTATCTTTCTAATTGTGTACCCATTATTTAATTTCGTAATTAATGTATTTCCAGATGTGGTGTATGGTTACAAGCTCCCAGTGGTCCGTCATCCGCTAGAGTGGCGAGTGCGGCCACGCTATTGCCACAGACAGACAGACGAACAGCTATTATATATGGGGGGTGAGTTATATGAGTGTCATTAATGAAAAACAAAAAAAAGAGCCTGTGTGCCGAGCACACGTGTCAGAAGTGAAACTTCTTTGGCAATATTCAAAAGTACCAAAATCGTCGCCTTACTCCATGACACAGTATTGCTATGACACAACCTTGAAATTTTACTCTCAACGCGCCTAAAGAAATTTCACTTCAAAATATGGATTTTTTTCTAATTATACTCAGAAGATTTTGTATGTGAAGTGTCGTTGGTGTTTTGTATATAAACAATAATGTATATAAATGTATATAAAAAATAAGTTAAATTAGAAATAGTGTTTCTGGAAAAAAAGAGGTCAAAATAGTAATAATACTAACTAATGCGATGAGACATAAAATTTGGTTCGAAATATATATTCTGTCGCATATACATATACATATATTTTTGTGAATTAGTCTACAATTTCATACAAAATATGTAATCTTCCTCATTATTTTTATTTTTTCTTCCAGTTTCGACGGGCGTCTCCGTTCCGACGCGTTAACGTTCACAGTGGGCGAGAAATGTTCGACACGCACAGACGAAGCCGCGTGTTTAAACACTGCGCAATATGGAAACGCTTGTGTGTGGAAACCAGCAGATAGTCTGTGTGTCGCTGTGAGTTTGTTTCTTTAGTGAATCTATGAAAAAAATGCGGATTTTTTGGTATTATTTTTCAATAGCTGTTCCCCGTAGTTTCACCCGCATGGCACCGCTCCTGTTGGTCTTAGCGAGATGATAGCCTATAGCCTTCCTCGATAAATGTGCTATCTAACACCGAAGGAATTTTTCAAATCAGACTAGTAGTTCCCGAGATTAGCGTGTTCAAACAAATTCTTTTTAGCTTTTATAATATTAGTATAGATTTATGAAAAAATACGGATTTTTTGTTATTTTTTTTATTTAAAACTAATTAGGAGCGCGTATAGACGGAGCCGCGTGTTTAAACACTGCGCAATATAGAAATGTTTGTATGGGGAAACCGGCGGATATTCTGAATGTCGCTGTGAGTTTGTTTCTTTAGTGAATCTATGAAAAAATGCCGATATTTTGTTGTTTTTTGTTATGATATATAGTTTGAAATGTTACGTTAGGTACTTATGTTTAAACTAAACTAAAAATGAAACAAATAATTTTATAACTCAGCCCCCGGAATCACAGACACAATAGAAAATCTATTGTGTCGTGGTCCGATCGGGCCGCTCGGGGCTCAGTTTGTGTTTTATTTCAGATCGAGGAAGTTGGTTGGAAAGAGTCATTCGATAGTTCTGTAAAGGCTTGCCTTGCACCACCTGTTTTTGGTAAGTGTGTATCCATTGTAAGAATTATAGTGCTTAATACAATTTTTGTTTAAATAAAATGTGTTTGCTAATTGGAAGTAAGTGATTTTTTTGGGATAATGTTGTTACATAATCTGTTGTGGTACTTGCTATAAGTTGTTACATAAACCATCGTGTTGTAGGCATTATGTTGTTACACAGTATGTATCCTATCCTAATATTATAAATGTGAAAATTACTCTGTTCGCTCCATTCTTCACACATCTTCACACCCCAACCACTGAATCGATTTGGCTTTAATTTGGTACAGAAGCTTGAGATCTGAGTAAGGACATAGGATAGGTTAAACCTATCCTGGAAAAATTCGCGGGAACGGGAACTATGCGGGTTTTTCTTTGACTACGCGACGAAGCCGCAGGCGGAAAGCTCGTTGTTTTTTTTATTTCTCTTTCGTATAAAACAGTTATTTTCCGCCATCTGTATGCTTACATCTTTAGAATTACACAACAGATTTTGAAGTTTTATTTTTATTTTTGTAATATAAAAATAGAACATGTTGTGTGGTCATAGTGAATTTTAGAACTTTGTTATATTAAATCATGTATGACTGTTGTGTTCTTATACAAATAAAATAAAATAAAAAAATATTTTATTTTTTATTTTGTTGCGAAACTATAATTAAATTGTGTTACACGCAGACGAGCGCCGCTGCAGTACGGCGGAGTCGTGCGAGTCGTGCGCGGCGGCCGGCTGCGCGTGGTGCGGCGCCTGCGTGCCCGCGCCGCTGCACTGCGCCAGGCACAAGCACCAGGTGAGCAAGCGTGACACGTGACACGGGTAGTCGTGACACGTGACACGGGGAGTCGTGCCACGTGACACGGGGAGGCGGGTGGGGTGCGGGATACGTGCCACGTGATACGGGGAGTAGTGCCACGTGACACGGGGAGGCGTGCCACGTGACAAGGGGAGTCGTGCCACGTGACAAGGGGAGACGTGACACGGGGAGTAGTGCCACGTGACACGGGGAGTCGTGTCACGTGACAAGGGGAGTAGTGCCACGTGATACGGGGAGTCGTGCCACGTGACACGGGGAGGCGGGTGGGGTTAACCCGCACCTCACCCGAGACCCGACGGACCCGAGTGGCATGAGGAGTGGGGTGGGATGCGGCATGCGTGCCACAGGCGCGTGCCACGTGTCATGGGGAGTGTGGTGGGGTGCGGGATACGTGGCACGGGCAGTCGAGCGAGTAAAAAGAGCGTGTGTGCCGAGCACACGTGTCATAATTCTTTATTTGAGATAAACATGGTCTCTTTAAATGTTACATATTTACTTATAGTAGGTACAACATGTTTAGCCATTTTTCAAAGAACAGCATGCAATTTTTTTTCATGTCAATGTTAATTACAAAATTATTAAACATATAAAATAAATTAGTTTGTCAATCATAATTTTGTCAGAAGTGAAACTTCTTTAGCAAGATTCAAAGATACCGAAATTGTCGCGTTCTCCATGACGTGACAGTATTGCCGTGACGCGAACTTGAAATTTTACTCTCACCGCGCCTAAACAAGTTTCACTACAACAAAACGACCTCTTCTACATCATTATTTTCCACATCAACACACCTAACACAACACTTTGACGTTTTCACACACAAAAACTTTCACACACATAATAAACGAATTATAAAATAATTTCCAGATGGCCGTCACAGTAGAGGAGTGCGGTCCGAGCGGGGTGGGGGGGGAGGTGTGCGGGCGGTACCACTCGTGCGCGGCGTGCCATGCGCACCTACATAGACATCCGCATGTGAGTACAATAATTATTCTATTAAAACTTTATTTGAAGGCATGTTTAACCCATTGAGCCCCCAGCGGCCCGATCGGTCCACGACACTAGATTTTCTATTGTGTATGTGATTCCGGGAGCTGAGTTATTACGATAATGAATTATCCTGCAAAAGCTTTATTTGTCTACATGTTTATTAAGATAATGACGTCATCAAGGTGACAAAATCTCACATGAATTTTTATTGATAATAATGCTATGTGTTGAGTTTTGATTCCATCGGTGTATATTCAGTAGGTAGAATTACTGTTTTTGTCACATTTATATGTGTAATGCTTCATAGAAAACAATCGCATATGTTTTTGACAACAAATATGTCATTAAATCAAAAATATAATCGCATAAATTTTGTAACTAGCAATAACAGTTAAAACTTCAACCTTACTATTTTTAAACACTCTTTCAAACATCATTTTTTGACAACAATATTCGGTATTGACAAGTAAAAAATGTATATCTTTACAGGGTACAGAAGAGCTGAGCCAGCGTGCATGTTACTGGGATTACGACTCTGTGAAATGTCGCCCCGCTAACACTACGACTGATATAAGGTAATTTTTTAACTTTATTAACTTAATACGAAATTTGGTCCTTCGAGCCGGATTATGGTTTTTTGCATATAAAAAAATATGCGTTAGCGAATTTCAGTTTATATAACGCGCATATATATACAATTTATTGTAAATCTATAGTTTTTTGTATTGCAACTGTTTATTCAGTCCAGAAAATGCTGTTTTTTTCTTCTTTTTTTATTTCATCAATAGTAGCGGAATGTAAACGCAAAATGAATACGCTTGTAAAAATGTAAAAAGATGTCTCTACTTTTATCGCTATAGTTCATATTTGCAATTTGTATGTATGTTTATCAGGAGCGTCGCAAGCGCCGGCGGGGGATGTAACGCTGCGTGCGCGACGCTAACGACGTGCGCTAATTGTACCGCTGAGGAGTGTATTTGGTGCGCGTCCACTGGACGGTGTGTTGATAAGGTGGGTGTTTTAATTGTTTTGATGTAATTTACATGTCTCTTCGTAGCTTTTTAGTCATTGATAGAGAGAGATAGAGCAAAATTTTCCTTGTTCTTGTTTATTTTAGGTACATTGATAGAGAGAGATAGAGCAAAATTTTCCTTGTTCTTGTTTATTTTAGGTACATTAAATTAGACTAGACTGTTAAAGGAAGGTTATGTTTTTCGAGTTAATGTTTCTTTTCAACGCTCTATACATCAAACTGCTAAACGGATTTTGACGTATGAGGTCGTCGGTGTAATCATCAGAATTATTGTGTTAGTGATATTGATTATTGGCTACATGCATTAGCGGCCGGGTTTTTGCTTTTACAATCATATTCTTGTCTCTGTCACTATTATAATTTCTTAACCTAACCACGATACCAGTTATTAAACTTATTGCATTTCTTTTCTAACCGTATATTATAATTCTGCACAGAACGCATACGGCGCGTCGTTCCCGCTGGGCGGTTGCCGCGCGTGGTCAACCAACGGTTGCGGCGCCGCTACAGCTACATCGGGTGCGCACGCTGGCGGGTGCGGTGCACACTTATCCTGTGCATCGTGCCGCGCGGAGCCCGCGTGCGGCTGGTGTGACGACGGTGCGGGGGGCGGGCGGGGCGCGTGCCTGCCCGGCGGGGAGCGCCGCCCGCACCACCCGCACGTGTGCCCGCACCGACGGTGAGTGCGCGACTGACGGAGGGCGGCCGGGGCGATGCTGACGTTATTACTGATAATTGATAAAACATGGCGGCGCGGGCGTGACGTCATCCGTCACAAAGAAAAATGAAACTACGGTGAATGAGAGCAGCGTGCGCGTCGTGCCAGGCTTCAGTGCTATATTGACGTCACCAGGGATACTTGAAGTTGAACGATACGGCGTGACGTCATCCGTGGTACTTGACAAAGAAAAATGAAACTAGGGTGAACCACAGCGTGTGCGTCATGTGACTCCGGTGTGAGGTGACCATTGACGCTCGATAGAGTACGAATGAGGTTACCCGCTAAAATATCTGCAAATGCAGATACTGCATGTGTACCTGCCAGGGCTCGGAACCGGTTTGAAAAGAGCGGTTAATTTAGATTATATACCGGTAAATATATCGTTCCTTCATTTACCGGTTAAACAAGTGAACTGTTTATAAGTAACCCAAATGATTAAGGTTACCGGTTACTTCTGCACAAACGGTTTTGACACCCAAATTAACCGGTTAATTCCTTTATTATTTTTGCCTCATTTTTTAACGCTCGTCACAAGATATAGTGAATCTAATATCTATACATATAATAAATCTGTAGAAGGGTCAATTCTGTACATTGAAAATATTGAAAAAATAAATACCAGGGGGTGTTACTGGATCGATACCAAACCCAAATATGTGATTAAAAAAATTTTTGTCTGTCTGTATGTTCAGGCATCACGTGAAAACTAACGGTTCGATTTCGATGAAACTTGGTATAATTATACCTTATTATCCTGGGCATAAAATAGGATACTTTTAATCCCGGAAAAATACGTAGAAAAAAATAAATCTTAATTTTTCCGCGCGGACGGAGTCGCGGGCGGAAGCTAGTATCTAATATATCTAATATATTCTATTCTAAAATATAGTTTGTAAGTATAGATGTATGGATGTATGGATGTTTAGCACACATATTCGATCGACTCGATTGACAATATATAGAGGGTAACTTGGATTAACACATAGGATAGTCCCGGAAATCCCAGAAATCCCACGGGAACGGGAACTATGCGGGTTTTCCTTTGCAAACGCGGGCGAAGCCGCGGGCGGAAATCTAGTTATCAAATTCAAATTTCAAATATAAACTAAAATTGCGAACTTGAGTGCGATTAAGAATTTTGTAACTAAATGACTTCGCAACGTCCAGGCCCGTCGAGCGAGGGTAGCGGGGGCCGAGGATCCTTATGTAACTTGGTTTTAACCGGTTAATTTTCACCACCAAAACCAATATTAATGAAAAACCGGTATTTCGCATAAACCGGTAAAAACCGGTAAAGTGCAACCTTTAACCTAAATCAATTTCGGTTTGGGGTCAATGACCGAAACCGGTTAAGAATTTAAACCGGTTTCCGAGCCCTGGTACCTGCAATGATATCAATGTTCGTTACCAGGTTAATGATTTATATCTACCGACTAACAATATTCTATTTTATTTTTAAAATTGTATCTTTGTATTAACAAATTGGTCCTTTGAGTTATCGATAGTTTTCTCCAACAGATGGCACTTCACGCGCTGCCCGGCGTGCCAGTGCAACGGGCACGCGGTGTGCGACGTGTCGGCGCGCTGCGTGCAGCCGTGCGCCGCGCGTGCTGTGGGTGCGCACTGCGACACGTGCGCGCCCGCGCACTGGGGCTCGCCGCTCAACGGGGGCGCGTGCCAGCGTGAGTAGCGTGTGTGTGTGTGTGTGTGTGTGTGTGTGTGTGTGTGTGTACGTGCGCGGCGCGTGCTGTGGGTGCGCACTGCGACACGTGCGCGCCCGCGCACTGGGGCTCGCCGCTCAACGGGGGCGCGTGCCAGCGTGAGTAGCGTGTGTGTGTGTGTGTGTACGTGTGTGTACGTGCAAGGGCGACGCGTGCCAGCGTGAGTAGCGTGTGTGTGTGTGTGTGTGTACGTGCAAGGGCGACGCGTGCCAGCGTGAGTAGCGTGTTTGTGTGTGTGTGTGTGTGTGTGTACGTGCAAGGGCGACGCGTGCCAGCATGAAAAGTGCGCGTGTGAGTGTGTACGTGCAAGATAATGCGTGCTTGGGCGTGTGCTGTGTACACACGCGCTCACGACCACACACGCATTACATGCTTAAGAACGCGTTTACGTGCAAGGGCGGCAGCGTGGCGAGTGTGAATAGTACGTGTGTATGTATAAACAGAACTGGTATAAGAGCAAAATACTATGTATACTAAACGTCACATTAATAAATTTATTTATTTTCACATATTTCCTCATCACAAATGAACAATTAACATTGACATTGTCAATACAAATCAATATTGTGACATCATAGCTGTTATTCAAAAGAATTAACACGTGAAGTTCATTGACGTTCCTATTTATTATGTTAACATATACCAAGTGAAAGGTAAGACGTTAGACGAATTTAGACAGGAGCTTCTTCTCATGAAACTGAACAACTTTTGTTCTACAACTTTGCTGAATTTGTAAAAAAAATTGGACTTTGAGGAAACTTCGCTAATCAGCTGACCGATTTCCATACAAAGTCCAAATTTTTTTCTACGAATTCAGCAAAGTTGTAGAACAAAAGTTGTTCAGTTTCATGAGAAGAAGCTCCTGTCAAAATGCGTCTGACGTCTTACCAGTCACCCTGTAAAATGTTAAATTATGTTTATTATTCGGTTGCAGCGTGCGAGTGCAACGCGCAAGCAGTCTCCTGCGCAGCGGACACGGGGCGGTGCTACTGCAGCACCAAGGGGCTGGCGGGCGACCGCTGCGACAAGTGCGACAACACCAACCACTACCACGCCGACCTGTACAACAAGGGGTGCTATTGTGAGTGCGATACAGTCGGTTGTAGCGTGGCAAACGTTTGATCCGGTTCATATGCTATTGTGAGTGCGATACAGTCGGTTTTAGCGTGCCAAACGTTTGATCCGGTTCATATGCTATTGTGAGTGCGATACAGTCGGTTTTAGCGTTGCAAACGTTTGATCCGGTTCATATGCTATTGTGAGTGCGATACAGTCGGTTTTAGCGTGGCAAACGTTTGATCCGGTTCATATGCTATTGTGAGTGCGATAGAGTCGGCTTTAGCGTGGCAAAATTTTGATCCGGTTCATATGCTATTGTGAGTACGATAGAGTCGGTTTTAGCGTGGCAAAAGTTGTGCGACAACACCAACCACTACCACGCCGACCTGTACAACAAGGGGTGCTATTGTGAGTGCAATACAGTCGGTTTTAGCGTGGCAAACGTTTGATCCGGTTCATATGTTATTGTGAGTGCGATAGAGTCGGTTTTAGCGTTGCAAACGTTTGATCCGGTTCATATGCTATTGTGAGTGCGATACAGTCGGTTTTAGCGTGGCAAACGTTTGATCCGGTTCATATGCTATTGTGAGTGCGATACAGTCGGTTTTAGCGTGCCAAACGTTTGATCCGGTTCATATGCTATTGTGAGTGCGATACAGTCGGTTTTAGCGTTGCAAACGTTTGATCCGGTTCATATGCTATTGTGAGTGCGATACAGTCGGTTTTAGCGTGGCAAACGTTTGATCCGGTTCATATGCTATTGTGAGTGCGATAGAGTCGGCTTTAGCGTGGCAAAATTTTGATCCGGTTCATATGCTATTGTGAGTACGATAGAGTCGGTTTTAGCGTGGCAAAAGTTGTGCGACAACACCAACCACTACCACGCGGACCTGTACAACAAGGGGTGCTATTGTGAGTGCGGTTGTATTGTGAATACAGTCTGTGAATACAGAATTGTGAGTACAAGGGGTGCTATTGTGAATACAGTCGGTTGTAGCGTGGCAAACGTTTGATCCGGTTCATGTGCTATTGTGAGTGCGATAGAGTCGATTTTAGCGTGGCTAAAGTTGTGGGACAACACCAACCACTACCACGTGGACCAACAAGGGGTGCTATTGTATGTGGGGATTTTATTTTTAGAGTAAAAAAAAGTTTTGAGGTAGAAGAAAATTTGTGATTATTTTGGTGGCCCGCTTTGAATATGTTGTCATTTACATTTTTACATGTATACTATGCAATTAGAGAGATAAAAAGTAATTACATTATAAATAATATATGTATACTAAATCAACTTTTTATAATGTTAATGTCCAGTTCTAAATAATGTTTTAAATTTTATGACGCGATTTCTGCAGTGTTTTAGACAACAAATTTTTCTCTGACATCAAAAAATCAACTAGATTATTAAAAAAAAACACATATTGAGAAATTACTTAACATATTTTCAGACGATCTCGCCGTCGACTACCAGTTCACATTCAACCTGTCCAAAAAGGAGGATCGTCACTTATCAGCGATCAACTTCCGGAACGCGCCGGTCAAACCGGATGTGGACGCGGATTTCAGTATCACGTGCTCTGCGCACGCGCGGATGAATCTCACCGTGCGAACTCGGGCTGATCCAGCGGAACGGACGCTGTTCAGTGATGTTAATTGCACTAATTTTAGATACAAGTGAGTGTACACACTTACAAACGTACAAATTTATATATACACACACTCGCACACACATGAACCCAACCATGCTCGATTTATGGGAAATCCGGAACAAGTGAATTTCAAAAACGTTTAAAGTTACATTCAACTACAACTTTAGAGGACAATTGAATACCATATGAGCAAATGTGTACATCACGCACACGCAAATACATACTAAAATGTACTTTTACTGTACCAACTTTAGATAAAAATGCATGATCCCGCAGAATCTTTTATTTTATATCTCCTTTAAGCGGTATTAAATAATTTCCTCTTCCTTCCCAAATCCGTATTAAATGATAATACAGTTATCGTTTCGTATCGTTAGCAACTATGTTTGCATGATACATATTTATACCCCGCGGTATGTAAACTTGTCTTAAAGCTTTGGCCTTCTATTAAATTATTCTATAATGCCCTTAACCCACATTAAAAGGGCCAAAACGCCCCCTTTTCACTTAGAAATGTTAAAACACCCTTAACCTGTATTAATACGGTATAATAATGTTCAAACTAGCCTTCAACCCGCATTATATTGGTCCAAAATACGGGGGGTATCTTCACTTTTACAAACAACAAAAAATATTCAGTTGCAGACCTATAAGTGTCTTAGAAATTGTGATGTACGGGCTAGCCGTACATCCTGACTCAGCGCTTTACACGATCCTATTTCATTACGGTGACAAGAACATCTTCACCCAGTCAGTCTGCGCTCGCGGCTCGTGTAAAGCGCTATATCAACTATCAATTAATATCATCAACTATCAAATATCATTAATCATTTATACCATCACTAGCTTTCCACCCGCGGCATCGCCCGCGCAGTCAAAGAAAAACCCGCATAGTTCCCGTTCCCGTGGGATTTCCGGGATAAAACCTATCCTATGTCCTTTCTCGGGTATCAAAATATCTCTATACCAAATTTCATGCAAATTGGTTCAGTAGTTAAGGCGTGATTGAGTAACAGACAGACAGACAGACAGAGTTACTTTCGCATTTATAATATTAGTATAGATTAGTTTAGAGTATCAATCAACAATAAAGTAGTGATCAAAAGCAGAGGCGGCTCGTGACAAAATTTTATGGGTGTTCACTTGAAATAAAGCACTGAAAATACATGGTGTAAAGCAGTACCTACAATTTATTAAAATATAACTTATAAATTAAATGGTACCGAGATTGTGAATGTTTTTTCATCTTGATTGAAAGATGAGCGAAGTCGTCAACGCCCGTTTCAGTCCAAGCACTCTCACCTCCGCCGGCCGCGCCCGCTTCAAATAAAAGACACGGAAAACAAAATAGTTTGTTGCTTTCATCACAACCACACAACCACGGTGTTTTCAGTTTTCACATATTGTTCGGATTTAAACACACGCGTATATTTTTTTGTTTTTGTCGTACATTTTTGCGTAAGTTCAAGTTCAGGCCGTGGCGGTCCCTTAGCTTTCAGTTCAAGCCGAATTTGTAACGTTTTAACACACTTTTTAATGAACGCCACATTATAATTGTCCATTTTAACACTCACAAGTAATAGGTACTGATAACTACAGGCTATTTCAACAGTCAACATTTGTATTCGCACGCGTGCAGTCAAGTTGACTCGAGTCCGAGTGTTTAGCGCGCAATCGCTGTCCTGTGTGCCCGGGCGCGCGGTAAAAACGAACCGGCAACGTTTGCGGGAGCGGCGCTCCGAATTTTGCTATGTTTTCATAGAAAATCTTCTGTTTCACGCGCAGGACTCACTGGCAAACTTTCTCTTTCACTCCTATTGGATTTCGTATTAGGAAATGTTTTTTCATTGGAGCGCAATCGTGAGCGCTCCGCTACGCGCGTTATATATAATACAGATACAGTATTAACCTACAGGTGTATGGGATGATGGAATGATGAATATATTCATTGGTATTGCCAGTAGTTTTTTACGATTACAATTGATTTTAAATAGTAATAATTAATATTAATAATGAAATTTAGGAGTATGATTTTATTATAATTATTTATGGGAGTTCACTGCACCAGCGCTCCTTAGGGCGAGCCGCCTCTGATCAAAAGCTATAACTGGTTTTACATCATCCTATCAAACTATCAATCTATCAATTTATCAACTAAAGGAGTGTATGGGATATCATATCATATCAACTCAGCAGCCCATACATGTGCACTACATTAAAATGTTATAAAACGTTCCGTATCCGTGTCTAAAAGTGCCAAAACGCTTTTAACTCGCATTTAAGTGTTCCAAAATATGTTCCAAAACGTCCCCCAAACACTTAAAACTGTTTCAAAACGTCCCCTAATCATTTAAAAATGTTCCAAAACACCCCTAACCTGTCTTAAATTGATCCAAAATGCCCTCAATCTTCACAAACAACAAAAAATAATCAGTCGCAGACCGTTCCAATACAGATTCGCGAAATCGGAGCACGCTTTCGGCGTAGAGGACAACGTCACACTGACCACATTCTTCGTGTACGTGTACGACTTTAGACCCCCGCTGTGGATACAAATATCGTTCTCGCAGTACCCTAAGTTGAATCTGCAGCAGTTCTTCATTACTTTCTCCTCGTGCTTTCTATTGCTACTGCTCGTTGCGGCTGCACTGTGGAAGATTAAGCAGGTGCGTGGAATTTGTGTTTTTTTCTTTGGCAAACATATTTATTAAAGAAAAAGATCGGTAATATGTAAAAAAATATTACTTTTTACAAAAGGAAAATATTACTTTAAAAAAAATAGGAAAACTCCTTATTTCAAGCACAGAAATTCATATAAAGATCATCCATATAAAATTTTCGATAACATGAAATTTTAAGTAACTACAACTTTATAATTTTTTTATCGTAGATTATTTAATTACAGCAATATGATGCAATTTACCAACGCATATTTTCTTTATTACGTCAGTAAGTATCAAAATAATACACTAATCGATTCTTCTAACTTATTTATTCCTAATAAATTTCAGAAATACGACTTATACAGAAGAAGACAGCGGCTATTTGTCGAAATGGAACAAATGGCGTCGCGTCCCTTCAGCCAAGTGTGTGTCGAGCTTGAGAGGGGAGGGGCTGGTGAGTGTTGTTTTATTTGCTAGCTGACTCGAAAGACCAAAAGTTATGTACAAGGTGGAAACATTGAATGCGCCCTGAAATAAAGTAGATAAAAATGTTTAATCCAAGGAAAAAAAAAAATTCTTTATTTTTGAAAATTTGTAGCGTGTATATTGTACGTGTCAAATTTTGTGTATATTCATTGCACGGGCAGTGGTGTACCCGCGTCGGGAGCGCTAAGGTTTTTTTAATGTTTATTTTTTAATTTACACATATATAACCATGCTGTATCACTGTATGTACGATACGCGTCGGACGTGCTATTTGGAGGTTTATAAATGTTTCTTTTTTTGTTTGCATATTGCCACTCTGGTAACTTGACATCATATTTTGTGTGTAATAAAGTATATTCCATTATATTATCTATACTAATATTATAAAGAGGAAAGGTTTGTATGTATGTATGGTTTTCACGCATAAACTACTGAACCGATTATAATGAAATTTAGCACACATATAGATGGTAACTTGGATTAACACATGGGATAGGTTTTATCTCGGAAATCTCACGGGAACGGGAACTATGCGGGTTTTCCTTTGAAAACTCGGGCGAATAGCTAGTATATCATATATATTGTGGATAAGTTTAATATTATAATATATTTTATATTGTTAGACGTAACTTTTGATTTAATATTTTTGTGGATGAATAGTTGTCAACATAGTTGTCATTATTTCAATTCTGAACATGCTTAGCTGTCGAATACTATAAAAAGCCGCTTTCCTTTGTCTCGTGGCGCATTCGTACGAATCGTGCCTAGGGGCTCGGACGTTGTTTATACGACGTTCGACCCAACTACCTTCACTTTGCTAATAGTCGTTGACTTGCTGCGTTTTGTTATCAACTACCTACATCAATTAGGTAGCTGTGTAGAATCGCAGTACATTTTTATTACATTCAAACTAATATTTAACCCGGCCTCGCGTGTTATTTCTTAGAATATATTATGTTCTCTGTACGTACAGGCGGCGGTGTCCCAGCCCCGGTAGCACTAGAGCCGTGCCGCTGGGGCCGAGCCGCAGTACTGTCACTGCTGGTGCGCCTGCCGACCGGCGGCACGGGCCGGGCGCCGCCGCTGGGCGGGCTCGCTGTGGCCTCCGCGCTCGTCACGCTCGGACACCACGAGCGGGATAGGTGAGTACACACACACACACACACACATAAGTAGACAAGTGCAGTGTGATAGGATAGCGCGACACACACACACACACACACATAAGTAGACAAGTGCAGTGTGATAGGATAGCGCGACACACACACACACATAAGTAGACAAGTGCAGTGTGATAGGATAGCGCGACACACACACACACACATAAGTAGACAAGTGCAGTGTGATAGGATAGCGCGACACATACACACACATAAGTAGACAAGTGCAGTGTGATAGGATAGCGCGACACACACACACACACACACACACACATAAGTAGACAAGTGCAGTGTGATAGGATAGCGCGACACACACACACACACATAAGTAGACAAGTGCAGTGTGATAGGATAGCGCGACACACACACACACACACACACACATAAGTAGACAAGTGCAGTGTGATAGGATAGCGCGACACACACACACACACATAAGTAGACAAGTGCAGTGTGATAGGATAGCGCGACACACACACACACACACACACATAAGTAGACAAGTGCAGTGTGATAGGATAGCGCGACACACACACACATACACACACATAAGTAGACAAGTGCAGTGTGATAGGATAGCGCGACACACACACACACACACACACACACACACACATAAGTAGACAAGTGCAGTGTGATAGGATAGCGCGACACACACACACACACACACACACATAAGTAGACAAGTGCAGTGTGATAGGATAGCGCGACACACACACACACACACATAAGTAGACAAGTGCAGTGTGATAGGATAGCGCGACACACACACACACACATACACACACATAAGTAGACAAGTGCAGTGTGATAGGATAGCGCGACACACACACACACACACACATAAGTAGACAAGTGCAGTGTGATAGGATAGCGCGACACACACACACACACACACACATAAGTAGACAAGTGCAGTGTGATAGGATAGCGCGACACACACACACACACACATAAGTAGACAAGTGCAGTGTGATAGGATAGCGCGACACACGCACACACACACACACACACATAAGTAGACAAGTGCAGTGTGATAGGATAGCGCGACACACACACACACACACACACACACATAAGTAGACAAGTGCAGTGTGATAGGATAGCGCGACACACACACACACACACACACACATAAGTAGACAAGTGCAGTGTGATAGGATAGCGCGACACACACACACATACACACACATAAGTAGACAAGTGCAGTGTGATAGGATAGCGCGACACACACACACACACACACATAAGTAGACAAGTGCAGTGTGATAGGATAGCGCGACACACACACACACACACACACACACACACACATAAGTAGACAAGTGCAGTGTGATAGGATAGCGCGACACACACACACACACATAAGTAGACAAGTGCAGTGTGATAGGATAGCGCGACACACACACACACACACACACATAAGTAGACAAGTGCAGTGTGATAGGATAGCGCGACACACACACACACACACACACATAAGTAGACAAGTGCAGTGTGATAGGATAGCGCGACACACACACACACCCACATAAGTAGACAAGTGCAGTGTGATAGGATAGCGCGACACACACACACATACACACACATAAGTAGACAAGTGCAGTGTGATAGGATAGCGCGACACACACACACACACACACACATAAGTAGACAAGTGCAGTGTGATAGGATAGCGCGACACAAACACACACACACATAAGTAGACAAGTGCAGTGTGATAGGATAGCGCGACACACACACACACACACACATAAGTAGACAAGTGCAGTGTAATAGGATAGCGCGACACACACACACATAAGTAGACAAGTGCAGTGTGATAGGATAGCGCGACACACACACACACACATAAGTAGACAAGTGCAGTGTGATAGGATAGCGCGACACACACACACACACACACACACACACACACACACATAAGTAGACAAGTGCAGTGTGATAGGATAGCGCGACACACACACACACACACATAAGTAGACAAGTGCAGTGTGATAGGATAGCGCGACACACACACACACACACACACATAAGTAGACAAGTGCAGTGTGATAGGATAGCGCGACACACACACACACACACATAAGTAGACAAGTGCAGTGTGATAGGATAGCGCGACACACACACACACACACACACACACACACATAAGTAGACAAGTGCAGTGTGATAGGATAGCGCGACACACACACACACACACACATAAGTAGACAAGTGCAGTGTGATAGGATAGCGCGACACACACACACACACACACATAAGTAGACAAGTGCAGTGTGATAGGATAGCGCGACACACACACACACACACATAAGTAGACAAGTGCAGTGTGATAGGATAGCGCGACACACACACACACACATAAGTAGACAAGTGCAGTGTGATAGGATAGCGCGACACACACACACACACATAAGTAGACAAGTGCAGTGTGATAGGATAGCGCGACACACACACACACACACACATAAGTAGACAAGTGCAGTGTGATAGGATAGCGCGACACACACACACACACACACAAGTAGACAAGTGCAGTGTGATAGGATAGCGCGACACACACACACATACACACACATAAGTAGACAAGTGCAGTGTGATAGGATAGCGCGACACACACACACACACACATAAGTAGACAAGTGCAGTGTGATAGGATAGCGCGACACACACACACACACACACACATAAGTAGACAAGTGCAGTGTGATAGGATAGCGCGACACACACACACACACACACACATAAGTAGACAAGTGCAGTGTGATAGGATAGCGCGACACACACACACACACACATAAGTAGACAAGTGCAGTGTGATAGGATAGCGCGACACACACACACACACACATATATAAGTAGACAAGTGCAGTGTGATAGGATAGCGCGACACACACACACACACACACATAAGTAGACAAGTGCAGTGTGATAGGATAGCGCGACACACACACACACACAAACAATCAGAATCGTAGTAAAATACAAATAAATATTTCACGACAATTTTCACACACGGCATAATCTGATCCGATACTAAGCTTTCGCTTGTGTTATGGAAACCAGATGGTTGATAAACATACATTTATCATTTTTACCGACCTCTGGCTTTGAAGGCAGGGCCAACCGATCAGTCGAATACCACCTCACACATATACACCCACGTACACTGCGGTAAGAGAGCGCGGCACACATACACATACTATACATTTTAACCTGTATATTTGCACACCGCGATCACGAAAGGTAGGTCCAATGTTAACCTACTGCACGACCAATATTATAGTACAAAAAAAATACAGAAAGTTCATACTCTCTTATTCCCATTTGTATATGAATTTCGAAAAAAAATTGTCCATGGAATATTTGTAAAAATAATAAATTTGCCAATGGAGTACTTTGCTGATCTGAAAATGTATTCTATGTTCTTATTTATAATCTAAATCAGACATATTCATTTCAGGCCACGGAACCACAACCAGTGTAAATAACGAATGTAAGTGTAAATAGAGACGGTATTGCTCAAGCGCGCTTCGTATGATACTCACAGTGTGTATATGTAAAAACTGTTGCCTCGTAAATATGTTAATATCGGTATAGACGACTAGATGGCGCCACTAGTATCATAATATAACGTGATAAACTTCATACTAACGGTCAGTACCAAAGAGTATAGTAACTATGTATAAGGAAAAGAGAGGCATCTTGCGTGATAAAACGAGAACCCATGAACACTAGCGCCCCAAGCGTATGGCGGGCGCATTAAAAGTGCTATAGATACCTATACGTATATCTATATACGTGCCTATAGGTATTATTGCTATTCTGATAATAATTTATATTGCGTTACCTTTATCACAACTGTATTATTGTGTCGATCTGTTATGCCGCGTACAATCATTGTATGCGTGATATAACCAACCCAAATTTAGAAAGAAGAAAGAAAGAAAGATCATTTATTTGACTCCACAATAATAGACACAGAATACAATAATTAAAATTAAAACAACACAACGTGAAACAAAACAATACAAGTACAATGACAACAAATGAAAGAGTAAAATAAAATAAAATGAAGCCGAAAAGTGGAGCCAAATCAGGTAGCACAATTACACAATTACACAATGCATATAAAAAAATCTAGTTGCGTAATAAATTGGTGGCTGGACTTAAAGCTAAACATTTCCAGGTGATAAAAAAGATAACAACAAAACAAATCACTTGACACATTTGAAAATCTAAAGATAATTGGGCCAGGTAAAGAAAAACGCTTTTAAATTAATTGGGAGTTTATTCATTTTTTTCCACACTATATAACTAGCATTCTAGTAGCTTAAGATTATTTATATATTATATATGTATTTGGTTAAGCAGTATAATAACACAAACATAACAAATAAAATAACAAAGTCAAGGCCAACACTTTTTCTTCAGCGGTATAACGTCTTCCTTTAGGTATTTTCAGAGCTTGTTTAAATTGTATTCCAGTAAAAAAAATTCCAGCTTCTGACATTTTTGCTGTGACTTTATGAAATGCCTGACCAGCAACTAATTTTCGGCATTGGCAATTTAAAACTTCTCTCTTTAGCCATACTTTTCTTTAACTTCAATTTTTCTGTTCAATTTGGGACTTTATATTTTTTTACTAAGTATTCATCACAATGTTTTGTGCGACCTATAAAGAAAATAAAAACTTTATTAAAGATATTTTTTTACAAATGAAATCAGTACATTTGAGAGACAAGTGATGTTGTGTCTAAATTTCTGCTTTACTTTATAATACCAAGTTACAGAGTTACTTCAGAATAAACCCACCCAGCACAGTAAATGTAGATTAATACAAATGTTGAACATATAACCCCCCAAATTGGATGTATCTTAGGACCAACTTATCACTCACCAGATATTTTGAATGAGATTTTAAGTATCTTATATTTTGATATGTTACATAATTGCTTCTGCCCATTTAGGTGAAAAGAGCAGTAAAAAAAATAGTAATTATTATACCTTTATCTAAAATTTGCTGATTTAATGGGGACATCATTATCTTCATTTGCCCTTGTCTCATAAGGCCACATCCTTGGCGGAGAATAGTTATGTTCCATGTAAACTGCTATACTCGCAGAATGAAATATACCTGTAAATATTATTAGTAGCAAAGTCAAAAATTACGAAAGATAAAATTACAGAATGTATCATTTTATTTATTTTTTTACAATAAGCTTGCAGTTGAGCTTTTTTGGAATGAAAACTGGTTGAAGAAACTAAAGAATAGTGGTAGAGCATTGACTGGTGCTCATCAAGCTAGTTAGTCTACCACTGAGGACTCTGTTACTAAAAGCTTAGTAGTGTTTTACCAGTAGAAATAAGTACCAGTTCCCTAACTAAAAATAGTGTGGTATAAATCCTGTATATTATATATAATAATCCTACCTAAGATAATGATTAATTTTAATTTGATAAATAAAGTACTAACTATAGGTAATATTCAAACTCACCACTAGTAGATTGATGGAACAGATAAATGGAGTAATCGGTGACCTGAAACTTTGTGCTCAGGCTTGAAATGGTAATCACAGTCTCTCTTGTTTCTTTAGATCATGTCAGGCTCAAGATCTTTTAGTCATTCACCAACAATTGACATCCCGATAGCAAACAACTCGTCGTCTTGAAGGGTGAGGGAAACGATGCATAATTGCTCCTGTAAATACATAAAAAACAACCTTTACAGTACAGAAATACGCAATAAACGTTGTGTTCTCCATATTTAATTATTTTTATATACCTAATATATTCAAATAATAAATATACTTATAATTAAATATGTAATACTCAAATATTTAAAATTTTTATAATTTTTGTAAAATAGTGATAATATATGGTTATATGCAAACAAAGATGTTCTGCGGCCATGACCGAAACAAACAATAAGGGATACGTACCTACTGGTAGCATCAGTTCATTATAAATAAAATATAATTTTGAGAAAACTTACCCATTTCACTACATCCAAAAACACAATACACCTTCCTCCTAGAAGCCATTTTAAAATTAACAACAAACTCAAGAAATCAAGAATAATTCAAATTTCAGAAAACAAACGGATTATCCTGTGACCTGTCATATCTCGCATTGGACAGGGTTGCCTTTTTCCAAAATTAAAAGTCACTAGCAAAACTAACAAAATCGAAAACGAAAAAAAAATTGTTGGGCACATCGTTTCTTTCAGAATCAGTATCAAATCGACCAGTATGGCTGATTTGATACTTTCTGCTATTTTCAAAACGTAGCTAGACGTACCCTGAATTTGTTTATCCCCCAAACGTTCCCCTAAATTCCCTAGATTGAGACAACGTTCTTAGAACGGCAACACTGGTACTGACACTTATGAGAGAAAACGTTTCATTTTCCGCTGTATATAGCACTTAAAAATCGTTTCATCGAATAGATTATATATTTATAAAAGCAATTGAATTTTGTTCTAAATAAAATGATTTTAGTTATTTTTATAGCCATTCTATTCTTTTTGCATAAAAATTTTACGTTCTGCCATCTTCTGAGGAAAAAGTTAATTAAATAGTGCTGCCGAACAGTCAATAGATGTCGCTAGTTTCCTTGTATAATGTACCATACTCTAAGTTTCACCCCCCTGGTCAGTACGCGTCCAGCGCTCGAAGCGGACGCATGTGTGTTCGCTCCGTTGATAAGCTCTAGCGGATTACGAGTGTTTTTGAAAATAGAACGGTTTTTGTTTCGGAATATATTTTGTGTGATAGTTTGATGTTTATTTGTTGGTTGGTTTTTATACAAACGGAAATTGGTTTGGGCTTGCACGTTTAGATGGGAAAATAGAACTACCCAAAATATCAATGAGCTTTTTTATCATTTCTGTTCAATCCTTAAAAAGTGATGTTTTTTGTTACGTGACTTGTATGAAATACTTCTTTCTTTTAGATCGTTGAATTTTGAAATAACTACCAATTTATACGTAACTAATTGTTTTTGTATTGGTAGAAAAACTGTGTAAGCCCAAACTATATCAAAAAGGAGTTATAAATTTTATAACGAAAAAAAATCATGTCAACATTTGAATTATTCGTAGAATCTTACCATAATAAAATTAGCATTTTTTAAATCATGACATAGCATAATTTTTATTTTATTATTTTACTATATACAATATGAAATACGTTATTATTTTACTATTAATATAAACTCTGTTTTATTTCGAACAATTATTTTTTTTTATTCCCTAGGTTACCTAGGTTATAATACCCTAGGTCACAGTGTTTTTGATCTAGTATTAAAATTAACTTCCTAGGCAACTAATATTATTTCTCATGCAATAAAAATTGTAAACTTTAATATTTTAAACACAGTATAGATGCTTTTACACGAATGATATAAAATTTAATACAAAAAATATTATTTTAGTGTATTTCTACGCGAGGTGATTTCTACAGAAAAAATATTAATTTTTAAATCTTTTGTAGTTACGTAAAAAAAGAAAACATTGCTGTTAATGAATTTATTTTCCTTATTCCATTAATTTAATATAAAGTATCAAAAATGGTTAGTCAGCTATACGCCTCGCGTAGCAATGGACTATAACTCTTAAGGTCATAGTAATAAGTACGAAAATGTATATATAACGCAGCTATGACAAGTATATTTTGAATTTTTGATGACTGATGTGTAAATCGTGTATAGGCTTGCATTTAAATAATTGCGAAGTTTAAAATGTATGGATATTGGTTAAATATATAAAACAAGCTACCTACGTTGGTTTTACATGCATCGATAAATTTTAAAAGATTATGCATGTACAAAATAATATGTACTTTATATTGTACATGCATAAGAATCGATAGTTATTTTAAACTAGCTTACCGCCCGCGGCTTCGCCCGCGTTGAATTTGAGTTTGAGTTTGAAAAACCCGCATAGTTCCCGTTCGCGTGGGATTTTCGGGATAAAACCTATCCTAAGTGTTAATCCAAGTTACCCTCTATATGTGTGCTAAATTTCATTGTAATCGGTTCAGTAGTATTTGCGTGAAACAGTAACAAACACACACATCCATCCACCATTAGTAGGATAATATATTTTTAGTGTAGCCCTACGTTATATTAATATGTTTCATAATATACCTATGCATTTTTTCAGTTACCTTGCAAAAGTTTCAAAATTACCTTTTTTTCATATTATGTTATGTTTTTTCATTTTTGTGCTTTTTAATTTTATACGTGTTTACCATATTTTAATGTCAATATCTGAATACATTTTATTCTTCGTAATACATTGGTTTTGTGTCAGATTAATTATGAATGACAAATCAAATTTTAATTTATTTATTATGTTTATTTCAATTTACTAAATACCGAAAAAAAAAATGTTCAAGGATTTTCGTAATAAATCAATATAATAGGACACAATGCCTTATAAATATTAAATTAAATAACATAGTCATAATAGTATAGTATTTTATTCGAGTTTTAGGATATATAATAGGAGTTAGGTTATCATTTTTTATGTGATTTCCTACCCTAGGTTCAGTGTTTTGGGTTAAGTGAACACGGAAATTTCTAAATTGTGATTCTTGAATTTATATATTTTTTTCTCTATTCATTTATTTAATAATTAACGAAAATCGAGAGTTTTACTTCTGCGTCAAAAAATAGACTGCTTGACTTACTTTTTTTCTTTACTTATACTATATACTATATTTCTTAATATCTACAATTATCTATGTCTATAGCAAGCATATTATATAAGACCTATCTACATATCAAACTTCACCCATTTTCGTTTAGCGATTCTGATGTTAAAATATGACAGATGAACAGAAACTGTTATACAAAATTGAAAACACAGTTTAGAAATTACCTTAGTTTAGTATTTATCCCAATGCACTAGATGTCAAACTGCCAATTACCTCACTCATTTCATAAATCAAAATCATGCTAGGCCAATTTCGATGAGATTTCACCACTTAATCATTCCCCATTAAATTAATTTTATGCATGAATATCATTTTTTCAAAAATGCGTTCGACTTTATGACGTTACGATAAGGTTGAGTTTCTCGCTTCGCTCGCGTTTGGCGACAGTTATTAAAATGGTACTCATGTCCTTAAGGTGCAATCCATCCTTAATATTATTTTAAATGAGTTTTTCTTCGTTCAGTTTTATGATACGATTTTCATGTCAGTTAGCTAGAGAATGAATGTTCATTCCCATGAGAATTTTATTTGTTTACGCAGGCGAAGCCGCATTCGTAAAACTAGTCTAACTATATGTAAGTTCCGTCTAAGGCTATAGACCAATATAAAATTGAGAGAGATTTAAAGTCTTTTTACACCTGAAGATCTGATAGTTTTATAGTCATAAAGTTGAACGCATATTTCATAAAAAACTTCACTTAAATCGTGGGGGGCTAATTTATCAATAAAATACGCTAATAACCTTGAATCTTTATAATTTTAATACTTTTTACATTTCTTTTTTTATACTATACTTAATAAATGGTAGCTCCCCTAAAAAGAAACTCATACATCACTGTAATATCAAGTCAATCTCCTTTGATCTCATGTCTACTCTTCCCATTAGATACTGCCACTAAAGCAATCCCTTAGTTTTGACAATATTAGGCTAGGTACACACGGAGGCACGGCATGCATTAGGGCAGCTACAGACGTGCGTTTTTGTGTAAAAATATTGTTAAATTGTTATTTTATTTTATGTATGGTGCACTTAAATAAAGTGCTATTTATCATATAGCTGAGAAGAAAATAAAAAAACTGACTTCCTTTAATCTATACGACAAAATGCATAATAAAGACGCTATTCCATACAAAACTCACTCATGGTATATACGTAAAGGTAAGCTCACTCATGTCTACCTCATATTATTGTCCCTTATAAGTTGTCAGTGTCGTGCCTTCGTTATGTTTGTGTGCATTTCGTTCCCATGTACGTATATGAGTGACTATTGATCGAGTATGAATGAGTCTGAGTTGTTTGAGTGAGTCGACTTTCTATGAGTTGGAAAAAAATATAAAAATGTAGTATTTTAAGTTATCTCGGCTGAATAATTTGAAATTAATATGCGATTAAAATTTTATTTGTCACACCAGTGAATGAAAATGTATTTTGTATGTTTTGTAACGTGAAACAAGTCAAAAATATTGAATGAGTTTATTAATCTTTATTTTTTTTATTGTAATAGTTATTGTAGCTGCTTTTAAGACATTAAAAATATCAATAAAATACGTATAATATGATATGAATGCAAGATCTTTAGCATTATTTTTTTTAATAAAATTATGCATTAATAAGTATGAATGATTTAATATTAATCGCTTCCAAATTTTATTTTACATTCTTGTTAAGGAAAGAGCGCGCTATATTAACTACATATGCCTGATAGTAATGTTAGAGAGAGATGCATATATTTTTCTTAGTCACTATCTCAAGCCAGTAAATTATTTTCATGCACTTTTCACAATTTTTATTCGATCCTGATGAATGTCACAATTTAATGTGAATATTTAGGAATTATGTTATTTATTATTTTTTATTATTATTATGTTAGATTTAAGATTATGTTGTAGATTTTCTAATGGAATGAAATAAACGATTTTTAATAGCCTTGTGAAAAGGAACTAAAAATAATGTATTTTAAAATATTTCTGTTTTGTAATTTTAATTAGAAATGAACTCCAGTAATCCAATGTTATTATTATTTTATCAAATGGCGATATATTTGAGTATTGTGTGACATGTAAACAAATTTAAGTAGATTTTAGTTAACTCATCACAATTGTATTTTTATATTAAGCTAAACTAAATATTTATTTTGTAATTTCTCAATTTTTCAAACACACTTATCATAGTATATACAAGTATCACTCGGCTGCTATTTTGTTAAAAAAACACGTGTTAAATGTAATAGTTCGATTGTCGAACTTTAACGAACTGCCCCGTTTAAGGCCGTTTATAGTGTTCTTATTAAAAGAGTGTGGGTTTATATCCATTCAAGTTCATATAATAGTTGCCAAACGAACTTTTGTATTCACAAATAACTATTTTTGTATTATTATATGATTAGATGCCATATAGATGTCGTAGGGTTTTATATTTTTTACCTTTGTTCGTGTAGGTCCTCAATGTTCGAAATAAAATTGTTTAGTATTATTTTTAAACGTTACATCATGTTTTCCAAGATTAATAAGATACATTTAGCTGTAAATACGCTATAGTTGCAATAATACAGTATTTGTAAAATATTTTATTGTAAAATTAAGGTGTGCCCACACTCGTGTATGATAAAAATATCGAATAGATGTGTAATTTTGTTGAAATTATATATTATTAGTTAAGCGTAAACGTGTAACGAGCGTTGTAAATATCCTGATATATAAATTATTGTATTTCCTAATAAAATTTAACGAACATTTATTGTAGTTTTTTTTTATTAGTACCTACCTAAACTAACAATGTGGTAACATAAAATATGTCATATGCTATTACAAACAAGATTTTATCTGAATAGGCACAGTTCTTTTTGGGAATACTTTTTTCATCATTTTCATCTTTCGTTTGGTTAGCTTTTAAATCGGACCAGTAGTTTCTGAGATTAGCGCGTTCAAACAAACAAACTCTTCAGCTTTATAATATAAGCATAGGTTACAGAGTGTGAAGAAGTATTAATGAGTATTAATGTGTCATGCGTGGGTTCGATTCCCAATCCACTAATTGCTTTTATATACGTTATTTTTACTTTCCGTAGTACAAGCATAGTTTGTGGTATAGATTAATCTATGTACATCTAGTAATTTCAGGAAATACCTTTTTATTATCTATTTATATGATAGTTTTGTGGTAAACAAAAATGACTCATGCAGCGATAGGAGCACGATAGGAGCGATAGGATAGAGACATTCTTAGAATCTATACATATAATAAATCTGTAGAAGGGTCAATTCTGTACATTGAAAATATTGAAAAAATAATTAGCACTGGATTGATACCAAACCCAAATATGTGATTAAAAAAGTTTTTGTCTGTCTGTCTGTATGTTCAGGCATCACGTGAAAACTTGGTATATATACTACATACATACTTTATTATCCTGGGCATAAAATAGGATACTTTTAATCCCGGAAAAATACGTAGAAAAAAATAAATCTTAATTTTTCCGCGCGGACGGAGTCGCGGGCGGAAGCTAGTAGTGTAATATTTTTATTTTTTAAAGCCTAATTTTCAATCTGTTTTATTTTGACATTTAGAACTTCAAATTGAAGGAAAATTTGTTAAGGTTTATTTTATATTTTGGAGGAGTTTATTTATTTTATATTATGAGGAGATATGTCTGATTCTGGAAAAAAATGTAAGAAAAATGTATTCTTTCTATTTCATTAATACTTAGCATTACTATTTTAGTACATAATAATATATCTGTGATATATTTTTAGGCTAAATTTATAGATGATGCAGCATCAGTTTAGATTTAGGTACCATGTTCCGGATATAGCGTACTTATTACCTATTATCTTGATGTATAACATTTTATAATAACAAAACATAATATTATAGCTGTCAGTATCACATTAGCTTTGTACTAAATATTTATCTAAATACATCATTATGGTAGTAATGTCGCAAACGAACGTTCTATTAGCAATGCAATAATATAGTTTTTAAAATATTTGTTTATATTAAACTAGCGGTCCGCCCCGGCTTCGCCCGTGGTACCTACATGTTTACGCTTTTTTTCATAAAAACCATCCTCGTACTTCAAGGAATATTATAAAAAAAGAATTAACAAAATCGGTTCAGTCGTTTTCGAGTTATGCACTTACCAACACTTTTTGCGATTCATTTTTATAATATTACTAGCTTACCGCTCGCGGCTTCGCCCGCTTTCTCTAAAACGATTTGAGATTTAAACTATCCTATCTCTCAAGTTGGATCGAACTGCACATGGTGTGCGAATTTTATTATAATCGGTTAAGTGGTTTAGGAGTCCATTAAGGACAAACATTGTGACACGAGATTTATATATACTAAGATAGATGGTAACATTACAACTTTGACTTTATGTAATTGAAATATTAAAGACTCTATATGAATCATAACCTCATCACCAACCACTAAATAAATAATGTCGTAATGAATTTACTATACCCAGGGGAGGTCAAGTGAAATGAAACAGTAATTATGAGCAAAAATAAGTTTATTATCATGTCTACAATAGGTACTTATTCTAGAAAAAATTCTCAGCTTTGCACAATTACAGTAATATCAAAATGGCGACCAGAGCAATCCCATACCTGTTCTTGACACTAGCTGCAGCGGTTCTATTAGATGATCAGCCGTACTGCTCTCTGCGGTATCGTCGATTGTGCCAGGGGAAGGGCCGACATGTTGCCTGTCAGTTCCCTGTTGTAAGTATAACTGGGAGCTTGATTTATACTTTATAGCATTGAAATCCATACTTAATATTATAATTGCGAAAGTAACTCTGTCTGTCTGTCTGTTACTCAATCACGCCTTAACTGCTGAACCAATTTGCATGAAATTTGGTATAGAGATATTTTGATACCCGAGAAAGGACATAGGCTACTTTTTATCCCGGGACATAGGATAGGTACCTATTATCCCGGAAATCCCACGGGAACGGGAACTATGCGGGTTTTTCTTTGACTGCGCGCGCGAAGCCGCGGGTTGAAAGCTAGTGCTTTATAAAAATGAGAAATTAGACACATAGAAACCGAAAGAGTAACTAGAATTCGATTGCTCTAGCTGCTAGCAAGATCTTGGCTGATTTAAAATCATAATTCATAATTTATAGGTAAATTTTTACTAATTACAGCCTGGAGCGAGCCCCGTCTGTAGCAACTACACAAAAATCAAGTTCACCAGTGATTTGAGACATTTTATAACGCATTACATTAACAGGTACCTATAACACATATCTTCTCTTATATATAAAAATGAATCCCAAAAAGCGCATAACTTGAGAACGGCTTAACCGATCTCGTTAATTCTTTTTTTATTTTATTCCTTGAAGTTCGAGGATGGTTCTTATGTAGAGAAAACGTGAATATGTACCACGGGCGAAGCCGGGGCGGACCGCTAGTTGTTTAATATATTTTACGGTAGAAATATAGAGATAAAGGAATATTCCCCTTGCATTGTTAAACTCTGACTTTGGTTGACTCTGTTTAAATACAATTTAGTTATTTTTTAATCGCAACGAGACATACACAACGCATTAATCATAGGTACCTACAATTTTGATACATCATACAAGGGTAGATATGTTATCAGTTTTATAGGTTGTAGGAATCGTTGACAAACTTCATATCAATTTCTCTGAAATTATACGATATCTGAAAATTGGTCATCGTAGATTTGAGATAGTTTTGTAGTTAACAAAAATGACTCATGCAGCGATAGGAGCGATAGAGATATTTTTAGAATAGTAGTTACAATATTTTTATTTTAGCGTAATTTTCAATCTGTTTTATTTGGACTATATTTGGCATTCAGAACTTCAAATTTTCATTCTTCATTTGATAAGGGGCCATCCATTAATCACGTATTTTTTGTTATTTTTTTTATTGGTATTTTTTGACCCCCCTCCCCCTTGGTGATACGTGGTGAGGTTTAAGACTACCCCTCCCCCCTCCCCCCTATATCACGTGTATTTTTTCGTACCTGCAAAGAATAAATTTTTTATTTATAAAAAAATACTGGTAACTATAAGTATCGTCTAATTTTATTATAGTAAATTAAAGACTACTATAATAAACGTTCAGAGGTAGACAGAAAGATTGCAGTTTGTTTTTGAATGACATAAAAGTAATGAAAGATATGCGAAAAAGTTGTACGCGTTTGACTAAAAATAAATACATATGTAACGCCGCTTTTCGGTTGAGTATCGCGCGCTTTTTGAAAAATAAATACACGTGATATATTACTTTACCCCCCCTCCCCCTTGTGATATTTCGTGATGTTTTGATGGACCCCTCCCCCCCCTTTCGAGCCTCACGTGATTAATGGACAGCCCCTAAGGCTGTCTTGAAATTATGTTATAGAAATATCAACTATAGGTACTTAGCCTGCTGCTTTACTTGCATGTTTCCATAAATACCTATAAAGCTCTAGATAAAATAGAAAGCTGCCTTTTTATTTATACTGTTGTTACCTAACCTAAGTATATCCCATCTATACAACTATATTATTATACCTAGTGTACTATGTACTGTAATTTTAAATGGTGTGGTACAATAAATAGTTAAATAAATATATGAAAATTAGGCTTAGGTAATTTGTTCAATCTGCGGAACTTTTATGAAAACTTTCAGTACCATTAACGAAAAATCTTCTACAAATGCTTTACTAGATTATATCTTCGCATAGCTATACATAGTTTATCACGCGTTTCTCCTCATAGTCTACGTGTTGTTAAGGCGTAGACAACGGATCGCGGCGGGCAGCGAGCGGGTGCGAGGCGGAGCGATCTTACCTAAGCCACAGGTTATGATGTGCGTGGTGAGATATATTTATTATTACTAATGCTTTACGATATATAATACTAACTCCGCTCCTGTTGGTCATACGTAATGATATATAGCCTTCCTCGATAAATGGGCTATCTAACACCGAAATAATTTTTCAAATCGGACCAGTAGTTCCTGAGATTAGCACGTTCAAACAAACTCTTCGGCTTTATAATATTAAGTAGGTATAGAATACCAAACATCAAGTAGATACCGAATTATAACGGTTTATTCGTATTCAAATAGTCGAACATCAGGCGCACGCCGAAATATATACATAACTGCCACTGACCAAGGCCGTATTAGATGTAGTTTTTTGTATGTTACAAAATGCGCAAGAATTATAAAATCATTTTTTTGTCATTCATACATTCACAAAATTCGAATCTTAATGTACATAAATAAGTAATAGTTAACTGTAATGAAAGTTACTTAAAATACTGGATATTTTGCGACAGGAATGGGACCGAGAGCTCGCTCACTTGGCGCAACGGTTAGCTGACCAGTGCCAATTTGTACACGATGACTGCAGAGCTACAGGTATGAATTACTGTCGCCAATAATAAGACAAGTCAAAACCTAGTATATTTTATTCCAAATTATTCAGAAAGCTAATTCATTTGTTTAATATTTGATTTTTTTGCGACTCTATACAAGACTATTATTTCTCCTAGTAAGGCACGCAACTGTAGGTAGTTACCTACCTATAATGTGAATTTTCATAAACTCTTTAATTAGTTGAAATAAAAGCAACTATATTCTTAGTAGGTAACAGGTGTCACTCGGGGACTGCCGCGGTAAAGCTATTGCATAGCATGCCTTCAAGCCACACCTCCGAGCCCGTCGGAGTGGGGAGCGTGAGATTTTTTCGTTACGGAATTTCTCGATTCGGTCCCCGCGCTCAAGGCCCGCGATAGAAGCTATGCAAGCTTAAAAAAATATCAATAGATAATTTTATTCGCAAACAATTTTTTCTCCTTCACAATCAAGAAAAATTAACAATATTTTGTATATCAACACTACTCCAGTCCGCTACCCACACGCGGGGCAGAGCGTCGGCGAAGTGCGTTGGCGTCGTTCGAGCGTGTCGGAGGAACTGACCGCACAACGCGTGATCAGGCGTGTGTTCGATGCGTGGTGGGGGGAGAGACGTCGCGTGTCACCGAAGCAGATCACTGGGCCGTTTCGATTGGCTGCTAGGTAGAATTATATTTAATCAGGGATAATATTAACATGTGGAATCTTATGAAGACTTTTTTGGGTAGGAAAGAATTTTTAGTAAGCCTCTACATAACAAATTATTTGATAATGTATTCGATAATTAAGAATTCCCCTGGCAATTCACCAGAGGCAACGTATGGGACCACTTCAGCCAGCTACCTGTATCGACGCTTCTCGCGGGCTGCAGCGCCATTTTTATATACCTTAAAAAATATTTCTTCTTTTCCAAAAAGCCCTATCTAATATATCTATAATTCACCAATATTTTTTCCTACTTACCCAGACGAATGGCTAGATTTTTTTTCCTTTTTTCCCAAATTTATCACTAGAGGCAACGTATGGGGCCACTTCAGCCAGCTAGCTGTATGGACGCTCCGCGCGGTGGGCTGTGGTGCTGTCCGCCACGGCACCACCCACACTCGGCTACTGCTCGTCTGTGACTTCTCTCACACTAACATGCTGGGAGAGAGGACGCTGAACCCTGGACCACTGGCGGTGTGCCCGATGCATACTGCTAGGAAGGTTCGGTCGACTTATCCGCTGCTATGTGCGCCCGTGAGTTTTGGTTCTATTTTTGATATAGGTACGGTATTGTTATGGAGTAGTAATTTTAATATATAAATGCAATGTTAGGCTCCGTGCAGACAGAGAGCGTTCTGCGTTCCGCCGGCGCACACAGAACGCAGTCAGACCGCGGCGCTGCGCTATAGATCCTTCGCATCACAAAGAACGCGGAACGCAGAACGCAGAACGCTCTCTGTCTGCACGGAACCTAAATAGTAAATAAAATATAAAATATACTACAAATAATCGTCTAAGTTTTGAATCCCTGGAGTTACTATTTTCTTGTATTAAATGTCACGTTTGGATAAGTTACCCAGATTTCTACACCTTTTTACATATAATATTAATATCGGGTTTCTATAATATTATATCATTAGGTTATATTATTTTATAGGTATTCATTAGACGAACAACTTACGAGTCCATAATGAATACTATTCTCCATACCAAAGCGAATTCATTGTTCTAGTCGCGATGGAATAAAACATGTAGATGTATGTTGGCCCTAGAGTCATAATCATAGAGTAAATTTTAATATGTCGCTTTTATATTAGGTTCGACACAAGCCTCCGGACAGTGATGAGAAATATGATGATTATGATGATGATGATGATGATGAACAAGAGAACGTACATAGGCAGGATACTGGAAACGCGGAACCGAAAAAACAAATGACTTCCAAAAGATATCAAGGTACAATAATTTGTGGTTAAAATTAGTAGTAAT
Organism: Colias croceus; assembly: GCF_905220415.1. NCBI lineage: Eukaryota > Metazoa > Arthropoda > Insecta > Lepidoptera > Pieridae > Colias > Colias croceus. The sequence continues at coordinate 2,060,003 of NC_059560.1, forward strand.
AGTAGTATGAGTAATAGAAGATGTAGTATTAGAAGCATGGTATTAGAAGTAGTTGTTGTAAAAATAGTATTACTAGTAGTGAGATTTACAAAAAAATTGAGCCCAAGACACACATTTAAGCTATGTGTTTTGTTACAGCTGAAACCAAAACGACTATAAGGGTAATAGATAGATTGTCAATGGAACTGGACGGTCAGCAATATACTACAAGGAAGAAAATGCGAATCATGACATCCAGGAAACCGTATTTTGGTGAAGTGCGGTAGTATATCATGCTATAAATAATAAATTAAGGTTCTGATTAATGGAAAATAAAAATTCTGCCGTGAATTAAAAACGAAAAAATAATATTTTAGGCATTCCTGTATTTTGGCAAAAAAAATAGTTAGTACAGTTGTTTTTTTGACATAATTTATTAAATCAATTGAAATCTTATAGATATGAATTGGAACAGAACAAAGTAGCGGATAAATTGCCTCGTTTCGAAAAATATCATGTGCAAGAACATGAAGAAACTCATGTATCTGAGACTTATGCTGATGTCGATTACACGCAAAGGGTAAGGGTAATATTGAAGATATTAACTTTATAGTATATAGGTTGAAGTTGTCTATTATTTTGTACTATAATTATAATTAATTTAGCTATTAATTAATTATAGCTGCTCCGCGCGGTTTCAACCCCGTGTTCACTCCTGTTGGTCGTAGCGTGATGATATATAGCCTCGATAAGTGGGCTATCTAACACCGAAATAATTTTTCAAATCGGACCAGTAGTTCCCGAGATTAGCGAGTTCAAACAAACAAACAAACTCTTCAGCTTTATAATATTAGTATAGATTTATATAAATAGTACGATTAAGTAGTTAGTAGGTAAACATACAACTTATTTTAAATACCTATTTGTTTTGTAGATACAAGTAGCCAGACATAAGTGGAAGCAAACGCAACACAGACCGATCAGGTAAATAACTAAGTACATTTGCTAATAATTAATTACCTATTAGGTAGTTAGACGTAGGTAATTAGTTTTTTTTTTAATAATTAAAATATAGTAATCGTTTTTTAATAATTACAGACCAGGAGCAAATGCCCTTTTGAGTAAACCAGTGGAAAAACCTATAGAAAGATCTTCAGAGGTGAGAAATCTACACATCCATTTAAAATTGGGTTTTATCGATCTAATTATAATTTGATTGTATTTTAATTGCAGGCTAATAACGATCGTCGGATCGCTTCACTAATGATAGACAGAGATGACGTCGATCAGCTGTTTAGAGATACTGGCTTCAAGATTAGTAATATGGGAGATTCGTCATAATAATGGAAATATATTGTGTGATTTGAAAAATTTGTTTCTTTTTTTACCTGAATCCATATTATATTATCATATACCTAAATGAGATAGGTTGTCTATCTGTCTGTCTGTTATGCTTTCATGGCTAAACCACATCACCGATTTGGATGATTTTATAAGGAAAATAATTCTAAAAATGGAAATTCTTAACTACGTAGCTTGTTCTTGTAGCAAAATAGGTACTCGATAGAAATGCACAATGCAACGTAAAACGAAAACTAGCACTAGGTACCTAACGTCTAGGCATTGGGCGTTAATTTTCAATAAAAAAAAATTACAAGAAATGCTAAATTTATTAGAATAAGATCTCTTTACTCAATTAGGTAGATACTGTAATGTTGGTACCCCTAATTCTTCTAAATTCCGTCATACTGACGTGGACCTTTCAGAAAAATACGTTACTTATGAAATACTTGCCTTCTGGCTTAGATTATATAAAATAATAGGTATATTTTCATAAATTAGGAAAGATTCGTGGAGCTCCGAGTATTCCATTGAAAATATCTTGAATATAGTTGATAAAAATGTGAAAATAAGATAAATAGATAAAGATAGAAGTTTTCTAAGAAATAAACTATGTGTTGCTGCTGCTGTAATTCCTGTGGTAGATGTTTAAGATGTATCTTCTGTATTACGCTTTGTATTTGGTTATTTCACCTCTGCGGTATGGACGAGTGTTGTGAAGATTGCAGAGATGATGATGATTATTATTAAGATACCGTTATTTAATACCGATGTTTTTGTTGTAAATGAAATGATATTCGGTACCGTTTTGATACTGTTATGTAATACCGTTATGTTGTAAATAAAAGTGTTGAATAAATATATTTTTTGTTTTATTATGATATTTGAAATTCTGTTAATACTATACTTATGTACCTAACAATAAAAATAAAACACATAGTTTTGCTACTACATCACATATTTTAAAGAATCATAACAGCTTTGGAATTATGAAATAATTTTATATTTATTTTAAAACCATGGTCATAAACATTAAAATTAGACACAAATATATTATCAAGGACACATAGTAATTATTTTTGATTTTAGTTACATTTTATTATTTTAGTGCCTTTATTCAGGATCCTCTACACCACACTTACAACACTTACTGCACTGACAGTCAAGTTCAACACCGCATAAGTGTAAAGCATAAGCGATAAACGTAAAACAAAATATACAACGCAGACTGCCGCAAAAATTACAACAACACATTGACGTAACAGTTTTAAAGTTGTTTTAGCGAATACAGTTGCAAAATTACAACAGCACTTTGATTATTATTAAAATTTTAAGTTGTTCTATTCTTCCCATCGTAAGTGCTGGTTTCGTTTTACCGCCTTTTTGTAGCATAACCTTTAATTTTAACTTTTTATTTGAATTATTTCATTTGTAATGTTTTGTATAAAACGTGTGCAAAACTGTTAAATCTAAAAATCGAATATGTTTGAAAATTTACATATATACTAATGAATGATGAAGTAATTAAATGTAAAATTAAATTTATTTTTATATTGACAAATAAACAATAAACATTGCACGTACACAAGAAGCTGGAGATTTCGGTATGAACATTGACGTGTAACAAGAAAATATTGCCCAGTTCATGTTTTTTATCACTTTCACACCTAACTTGGTATTGCCACTGTTAATACGAAGTTTTCCCAAGGCTACTATGTATGCTGTAATATTCTGTGCAAAAGGTTAGTTTTTGTACATGAGTTTGTTGATAAATTGCCAACAACGTCATTCAGAAGCATTGTTGGATGAGACAATTATTATTTATGCTAAATAAACTAAGTATCTGAACCAATTATTAAAAAGCGATACTCCCTGATTATGGGTAGTCACCATAATAAAATTGTAGCAACTCTCACTTTGTCAATATGGCATGTGTGTCAAATAAATTGCGTCACTTCGAATATTTAAGTTAATATTGTTGCTTATTTAATGAATATTTTCCGAATATAAAGAATGCATTGTATTGTGCAAAATTGCAGAAGTGTTTGGACACCAAATTCTGGCATAGAATTTCACAGGCAAGTGTATATTTACGTTATTTACAATATTCCTCAATACTCCTGCATTTACCTGTTTAGAATCATTTCAATGGCAAAAATTGTCTAATTTAGCATCATTTTAGTAAGCAGTCATGTTAAATTTGTTATTTCCCTAATACTTTATCATTTTTCAACAAGTTTTCAATAAACAGATTTAACAAGTAAGGTAACCATGATGACGAGTTTTTATGGATAGCGAAGAGAATATATTGTAATAACAATATTATGATGAAAATTTAGAACACCATTTTAAAGATTGTTACTAGTAATGAAACAACACATGACATCGGTATTGCACTCACATGTAGTTATAAGATTGTTCGTTTTTTTTTTTCGTTTTTGTGTTCGTTCGTATTTTTTTGTTTTACGTATTTCAGCTTTCCAAAAAGTAAAATAAAAAGAAATATATGTGCCCATCAAGGTTACTGAGGATTACGACCCAGAAAAAAATACCTTTTTAAAAATAAACTTTGTAAAGTTAGCTGAAATTTGTGCAAGGCTGCTATAAACAGTTTTTCTTTGATGATTCTGGCTTGAAATTGACCCGTCGAAGCAACGCGTTTAAAAAGAAGATCTGAGTAGCTAACAATTTGGTAAACAGCATCTGATGCAAAACACAACTCTCCTCTATTTACAAAGGATGTTAATGCTATATATCGGTTCATATCCAAGCTTTGTAGCCAAAAATTATTTATAACTATCATTCTATACCAATTAAAATTGTATGTACCTACCTATAAAGTATGACCATAATATTATAATATAAATACTGTTAAAAATATATGTCGTTATTATTTATAGACCATGATTTTTAGTTTTTTCTATTTTGAAAAATCCTGAATTTACAAAAAAAGCGTGGTCACTCGACAGAAAGAGACAAAAAACATGACTGACGTCATTGAATGTCATAGTTTCTTGTTTCAAGTTGAGGGGGAGGGGAACCACAAAACTGGTTGGCAACATCTGTCTATAGGATGTCTGGGATCTATACAATATATATCAGAAGTCAGATTTAGGTCCGCTATTTTTGCAAACAAAACTCCACTGAGAGTCCGGTCTAATTGGGACGACAACAAATCTCATTTTGCAACCTTGTCCGCAGTCCGGAACATTGTTAAAATTGCAATTAAATTATTTTTTTGCTGTATTGTCGGTAATTCCAAAAGTACTAAAATAATACATATCGAATATAAATTATTGTCCCAAATACCAAATAAAGATTAACTTATCTAAACTTTAATCAGTATTGCATTATAGACAATTAACAAATACTAATAACTCTATCTAATCGACAAGGTCATTATTGCAACTAACCTATTTAGTGAACATATTATTCTCATTTACACTTAACACTCAAGTTAGATACACGAGTAGTATCTAACGTTCTACGCAATCGTTAAATCAATAATGATAAAACTGCGGGCTGTGTAGATATTTTCTGGCTGATAAGATTGTCAGTCAAATACACAAAAAAGACGAAACTATATAGACACTTATTTTGAAAATCGAATACGAAAAAAGAAAATAAAAAAACTAAAAAACCTACCAGTTCAATTCGAAAATCGAATTGTCTTGTAAATAAAAACAGCCAGTTCGTCGAAACTCAAATTGTTGTGTTGCAAATAATTGTGTTGTTAATTCTACAATGTGTTTTATGTGTTCGTGCGGGTGTTGCAGAGCGTGTTGTAAAGTGTTGCAGTGCATATTGTGCATCACTTGTATTGTGCAATTATTGAGAATGTGCGGTTTTGAAATTGATGAAGATCAGTGTAACTGTGGAGGGGAAGAAGTATAGTAGTTTATGTAATAGTAAATAGTATTTATAAGTTTGTCAAATGATAAAATGTAAATTATTTATAAGTTTTTCAAATGCTTAAAATATTGTCGAGTTAACATACCTATTTGTCAAATGAAGTAAAGAAAAAAAATGTTGTATGTTCATTTTTTTTTTGTTGTAATAATGTGGAATTATTTTTGCAGAACATTAGAGTCAATATAAATAAAGATTTGAGAGAAAAAATGTGAATAGAAAATTTCAATTGGACTACTTTTATAGCATTACTAACTTACCACCCGCGGCTTCGCCCGCTTTGTAAAAAACATAATAAATTATATACTAAAACCTTCCTCTTGAATCACTCTATCTATTTAAAAATCGCATCAAAATCCGTTGCGTAGTTTTAAAGATTTAAGCATACAAAGGGACATAGGGACAGAGAAAGCGACTTTGTTATATACTATGTAGTGATGTTCTTTTAATTTTTCACATAAATGAATACCCATATTTACGATTCAGTTAATTCAAGTTACAAAGATGTAGTAGTAATTTATATTTTTTTCATATTATTGTATGTTTCGTAATTTAATATGTTACAACCAAACAAAATGCTAAATGTCTTAAATAAAAAAAATATAAATGATTCATTAGGAGTATATAAATATGTGTGCTTAAATTTTATTTAAGGTTAAAATATGATTTTAATAAATAAATAATATTATTATAAAGACTTTTATTTGAAGCTTCTTCAATTCTTCCATTTAATAGACTGAAACAAAAATATTATTTATTATTTAATTGGACTAAAATATTTTATGCATAATGTTTTAAATTGACGACATTGTATTTTATTTTTTTATTTTAAGGTACTTTTTTTTTCTTAAAAATATAATATAAAAATAAGAAGACTGTGGAAATAGTCGGGAAAATTGCGCCATTTATAACTTAAGAACGGCTGAACGGATTTTAATGATTTTTTTTTGTTGGATTTGCCTTCCATATTATGCGTTACCAACATTGTGATATATATATGGAGACGACACCGCCTACATCACTTATGTTCCGCTCAACATACGCCATATGGTGTAACTGCATGCTCATTTTTTATCTGTTTTAAAGTGAAATGCTTCAAATATGCCTTCGTGTGTGTTACGATATTGCACAAATAATACAAATAATAGGGAAAAGTGTACAGGAATAACTTTCATCGGTAAGTACCTACCTAACTAGATAATAATTTTTAAAACTTAGTTAGAGCAAAAAAATGGCGCACCGATTTTGTTCGTGGTGTCTCCTCCATACGTAGTATTATTATCTCAATGGTTACCAACAGAAATAATAAACAAGTAGTTAAAATATATAAATACCAGGCAAACTTAAAAAAAAAATCTCCAATATATATTGGATATAAATAAAGTTTAAATTTTAGCTTTTTTCTATATAAATTAAGAAAAAATGTTGTGTGGTTTTATGAAACCACGGTAAAAGTGAAACTTTTTTTCACACTATAGACACTTAACTAAAAATTATCGTATTTGTACGATAATTATCGTACGTATCGTGCGTCACGCGACATGCGCTACACAGACCAAAAAGTTTGAGACGATGTAATAAAAGGTTCACTTTAATAAAATAAATATAATAATTAAATAGACTTACCGGATCCCTCAAAGTATTATCAGCTAAGATATAATCTTCAGATTGTGGACTCAAAGTCATTTTATAGTTCGTGAGAGCGGCTCGGTCTTTTTGTTTAAATAGAGATTCAATTACTACTGAATGTATCTGAAAATACAAGAAAACAATATTATTTCTTTTTACTTTATTTATTACTAGGTTTCAAAGAAAAACTCGCATAGTTCCCGTTCCCGTGTAATTTCCGGGATAAAACCTATCCTATATTACTCGTGGATAATGTAGCTTTCGAATGGTGAAAGAATTTTTAAAATCGGTCCAGTAGTTTATGAGCCTATTCATTTCAATCAAACAAACAAACAAAGTTTTCCTCTTTATAATATTCTTGAAGAAGTGTAGACTAGCTACGCACCGCGGTTTCGCCCGTGTGGCTCAGGTCCTGTTGGTCTTAGCGTGATGATATATTATAACCTATATCCTCCTCCTCCTCGATAGTGGCTATCCAACACTGAAAGAATTTTACAAATCGGACCAGTATTTCTTGAGATTAGCGCGTTCAAACAAACAAACTCTTCAGCTTTATAATAATAGTATAGATGAAACAGTGGTGGTACTACGTAATAAAATATAATTGTGGCTTACAAACATTATTTTAGTTTATGTATTAAATTATATTGCAGACTGGAGCGCAATCTAGTGGGAAGTTAAGACAACTATGGTCTTACCACGAAACAATTTAAACACAGTCTAACTTTAAACCAGGGATCGGTCACTTTAATACCTGTTGTCTATGTGAAATACGACAAAACCAGATTAAAGACAAGTTTCAAAAAAAGAGCTTATTTGTCCATAAAAGGCCGGCAAAGCACTTGCAACACTTCTAGTGTTACAAGTGTTTATGGGCGGTGGTGACCACTTAACATTAGGTGGCCCACCTGCCCCTTTGCTTGCTCTGACATAAAAAAAACCAGATTAAAGAGAACCCGCGCTTAAAGTTAAACCCTGTCTAAAGTTTTTATGGTAAGACAGCTAGCTTTTAAATGTCGTCAAATTTTGAAATTTTATTGGAAAAAAGATTTTATTCGCTCCCCAGGATAATTTACTCAAAAACTACCGACCAACATACACATAAAAAACCGATTTAAAATCGTAACATCTTTTCCTCGTAACACATCCTATACTTGTGACACTAACAAAAAATACAATTAAACATACTTCAAGAAGCCATAAAAAAACGACGTGTGTCACTCGGGGACTGCCGCGGTTGCGCTATTGCATGCTATACCTTCAAGCCACACCTCCGCCCGTCCCCGTGGGGAGCGTGAGGTTTTTTCGTTACGGAATTTCTCGATTCCGTCCCCGCGCTCAAGGCTCGCGATAGAAGCTATGCAATAGCTTAAAATACATTTACCTTATATTTCTGCGCTAACCGCAGTCTCTCGTCATTATTCTGTATCTTATTAACACACGTGGCCATCATGCTCTTACTTGCGTTCAAATCGTTCAAACGACATAGAAGCGTTTCTATGGGAATGTGTGATGATAGTGTTGTACGGCCGAGCCAATCCTGGAATATTTATTAATAAAATAATTTATTTATGAATAAAATAAATTTTAAACAAGTGGAGTTATTATAACTGCGTTAAAACAACCGACTTCAAACTTGCACGTTTGCAACATTTACAAATACAGACAAAAATGCTCATAAAATAAAAACTACTGGGCCTATCCGAATAAAATTTTTATGGGACCAATTCGACACCATCCCGCATCGAACAAAAATTCGGTTCAGAAACCTCGGAGTAATCGGTGTACATACATAAAAAAACATACGGGCCGAATTGATGACCTCCTTTTTTTGAAGTCGGTTAAAAAATAGCGTGTGTGCCGAGCACATGTGTCAGAAGTGAAACTTCCTTGCCAAGATTCAAAGATACCAAAATCGTCGATTTATTCCATGACGTGACGGTATTGATGACGCGACCTTGAAATTTTACTCTCAACGCGCCTAAAGAAGTTTCACTTCAAAACAAATATTTGTAAAGATTAGATTTATGTGTAGTTCTAACAATTCTGGGATTGGATTATATTTTCGTAAGTAATAATTAGGTAAAAGCTTTTATAAGTTAACAATTTTTGGCTCACATTTGCAGATTAGATTTTTTAAATTTCGAGTTGGCTACAAAATTAGACTTTTTATTGTTTTTTTTAAGTTTCTACCATATAATATAATCACAAAAAAAAAAAAAAAACAGGTATCAAACTTTGTTCAGTGATTAACATATTAAAAATATATTAAAAATATATTAAAAATATATTATATCATTTTAGAAATATATTATACATATTAAAAATATATTATATCATTTTAGAAGAGAAAAACAACTGATAGTATAGTACATAATACCTTTTTAGTAAATAGGGATTCAACGATGTCCCATTTACTGGAGTTTGCGTGAACATTTAATACTACCCAGTCATATTGCAATGGAGTTATCTGAAAAGTATTTATATATACAAAAATGTATAAAAAACAAAAATCTGTTTATGATAATATGTTAAAAAAGGCAATTGGAAACGTAGTACTTAAACATGTGTTAAATAAGAGATTTAATTTTATTACAAAAACAAATAATTAGCAGCTTATGGGTTCATATACAAGCTGTACCTATTTATTATGTGAAGTTTTATTTATTTGTTTTTGAAGTTATACTTCTTATGGCGCGATGGAGAAAAATGATGAGAGTGAATTTTTACGATGCGCGCGCACCGACACCTAAATTTAACAGCATGAAGTTAGTTCTAGGTGGTATGAAAATTGATGTTCAACTACCTATATTCTAGTATTTTCCATACGCCAAAGAAGTATAACTTCTAACGCGTGTACATAAGTACACACACTCTTTTTTTTAGTAAGACCAGCTGTGTTCAACCATGTCTGTAGAAAAAAAATACACAAAGAAGTTCAGATAACTTTTAATATCTTTAATTAATATCGTCATTCAAATACATATTTCATTTTTAATCGAAATATGTATTGTAAAAAAAAGATTTTTTTTAAGATTATATTGAAAAAAAAAACAAGTAATTGTAATGACAATTATTTGTTTTTTTTTCAAAATTCATTTTTTTCACACAAAATTCATTTTTAATGAAAAATGCCGTTTATTTCACCTGCTGTCTCTGGCAGAGCGTCAATGGCGACATCATGTTGCCAGCGCCCTCGTGCCAGTGCCACTGGCAACAGTGCGTGAGGCATGCCAGTGGAGACTTGTTGTGTAACTCGGATTTGTTCGCGCATTTCTGCCATTCTGAAATCGTTTTGAGGAATGTTATTGATTTTCAAGTTCATTTTTTAAGGGTTCTTCGTTATTTTTATAATAACGAATGGGATATTTTTTTATTTAACTTAATATAAGTAACATATAACAAATGCTTCTAGAGATGTAGAATACAATATTGTAGGAACTCAATGTAAAAACATTTTAATCTATACTAATATTATAAAGCTGAAGAGTTTGTTTGTTTGAAAGCGCAAATCTCGGGAACTTCCGGTCCGATTTGAAAAATTCTTTCGGTGTTAGATAGCCCATTTATCGAGGAAGGTTATAGGCTATAATATAGCATCACGCTACGACCAACAGGAGTGGGGCCACGGGGGTGAAACCGCGCGGAGCAGCTAGTTCTAAATAATTCCAAAAGTAACCTTTTTTATTTTTTGTAACCTTTCGAATGGCTATCTCCACATTATTTTATGAGAATGAAGTTTATGATATATTTAGATAGGTACAAAATACAGCCGATTTTGTATTTCCCAAAAATATTATAGAGCAGTATTTCAAAAACTAGGGATGTAACGATAGAGATACCAATACCGATATAATCGGCAAGCCGATATATCGGTATCGCCGATTTTTTACTACAAATATTGGTATCGGTATTGTATCGGCAAAATCATGTATCGTAACATCACTATCAAAAACTAAAAAGTCCTATAAAAATCACGCCACATTATAGTACACACTCACCTAATAATTTTATATAATCCACCAACATCTTATTGCAATGTGCATCAACACCCGGTTGATTGAAATGATTTGAAAGTACATTATTTAATTTCCTTAATAAACTCTCTATATTGTTCCCTTGAGTTTTTACTATGTGTTCAAATTGGTACATCTGAAAAAGATTTTTTTGAAATTGTAATTAGGTAGTTGTTTAATAAAACGACGTGTGTCACTCGGGGACTGCCGGCTGCCGCGGTAAAGCTATTGCATGCTATGCCTTCAAGCCACACCTGTCGGAGTGGGGAGCGTGAGGTTTTTCGTTACGGAATTTCTCGATTCGGTCCCCGCGCTCAAGGTCCGCGATAGAAGCTATGCGATAGTTTAAAAATCGATGTAATTAAGCATGTCATTTTATATTATGCACTACAAATAGGCTTTTGAACGAATTTAACGTAAGTCTAAGGCCGGTTGCAGAGCTTCACCGACCATCAGTGCGTACGTCAGTCGCGCTTGTCATATGTATGACAATACGCGTGCGTATGGTCGGTCTAGCTATGAACGGTTTTATGAATTTCCATACATATGACAAGCGCGACTGACGTACGCACTGATGGCCGGTGAAGCTCTGCAACCGGCCTAACATATAAAAAATATAGATACTTACTGCTGCTTCAGGAGCTCTGCCTAGCATTCTGAAAAGTATAAGATATTTTAAAATATAATTTAGCTTTTTAATATTTCCTTATCACTTTTTTAATCTATACATATAATAAATCTGTAGAAGGGTCAATTCTGTACATTGAAAATATTGAAAAAATAAATACCAGGGGGTGTTACTGGATCGATACCAAACCCAAATATGTGATTAAAAAAAATTTTGTCTGTCTGTCTGTCTGTCTGTCTGTATGTGAAGGCATCACGTGAAAACTAGCGGTTCGATTGCGATGAAACTTGGTATAATTATACCTTATTATCCTGGGCGTAAAATAGGATACTTTTTATCCTGGAAAAATACGTAGAAAAAAATTAATCTTAATTTTTCAGTTTTATCCATAGACGTTGTTCCGTAGAACCGCGAACACACGTTGCGTATTATTAAAGGCCTAGCCGTATTTGGGAATTGGGTCCAATAGATATTTATAAGATGTTATTGTCAGAGGTAGGTACCTACTCAAAATGGAGAAATAAACCATCCACGCGAAGACCGACATCCGCGCGGACGGAGTCGCGGGCGGAAGCTAGTATTACATAAAGTTAATCAAGTGTATACAAAATAACATCATCATTTTTACGACATTAATTTCAAGGTTAACTATATTTTTTACACTAGATGGCGCTACATGAAAACGATAAATTTTTTTTTCTGATTTTCTAAATATTAGTACTTAGGATAAAAGATTTTAGTTTGTATTGTATTTAGTCTGTATGTTTTTTTACCTATAGAAAGCGATTGTAGGCGCATAGAGATAAAATTGGCGGACAACGACGCGGTATACAACATGTATCATTATATTGACGTTATTACACATTGAAATTATGTAGAAACATAATATCTTTAAATTCAACTGAAACACATGTGGCTCGTTGGTCTAGGGGTATGATTCTCGCTTTGGGTGCGAGAGGTCCCGGGTTCAAATCCCGGACGAGCCCGCGCAAAACCTTTTAATTTTTTTTATTATTATTTGTTGTATTCATTTATCCTCGTGTAATAATCTCCATAAATAATTAAAATAATGTTTAGAGCAATATTTTTTTAAAGTAATTTATTTTCCTTATGTGATTAAAAGAGCAGGGCCTAAATTTAACTGTTTTAAATCCGTCAAAACTTTTTTTTTACAAAATACGTAATAATATTTTGTACTTACGTCAATAAGTCTGTAAGTTCATTAATTTTTCCTTCACTCTTCAAATGGCTCATATAATGGTTCAACGCTATAGGCCTGCTTGATAGTAATTCATGCACCAATTTCTTATTCAGCGTTTGTATTAGAAATAAAACTACCTGAAAATATTATAAAAATGTTGGCTAGTATAAAAGAGTTATATTTTTTAAAAAATTATTCATTATGCAATATATAAAATTAAATGAAAAATTCCCTCGAATATAACAAAAGCTTTTTATTAAATTTTATTTAAAACTAGTTTTCTGTCTGTTTATTTGAATATTTTCGTTTTACTTTTTCAGTTTACTACAAGCTTTATTAAGATGTGAATATTTTAAATTTCATTAAAATCATATAATATGGAGTGATGAACTGATGACTCATATCAATCTAAAAGTGTGTACATACAGACAGTACAACTTTTGCTATATGTGTTTACATTTTGAAAGCTTATAAAACACCATATTATCTTAGTTTATGAAACCATCTGAAAAATAATTATGCAGATATATTATAGACTAGCTGTTCCCCGCGGTTTCACCCGCATTGCTCCGCTCCTTTTGGTCTTAGCGTAATGATATACCTATAGCCTCCCGTAATAAATGGGCTATCTAACTTTGAAATAATTTTTCAAATCAGAACAGTAGCTCCTGAGATTAGCACTTTCAAACAAACAAACAAACTCTTCAGCTTTATAATATTAGTATAGATATACATACAACCAATACACACCGCTAAAATAGCATTCCCATCGCCCATCACAATAGCACCATCCAACAATTCCGTTTTACTCTTCAAACTTCTATGAACATGTAGCGAGCAAGTATGGCCCAGGATCAGACGTTTTAACGTGATAGATGTTGAGTCGTAATCTAGAGGCCGTGTGTTGTTTGGGTCCTTGCCAGATTGAGCGAGGACAACTGTAAAATATTAATTTTAAATGTAATAAAAAATTGTCACACAGTAAGGCTGGCGCAAACGGTATACCGAACTCAGCCACCTGTGGTAAGCATCAGCCTCTTGTCTTATTTTTTCATATATTTTGTACTAGCTTACCGCCCGCGGCTTCGACCGCTTTGTCTCAAACCTAATAAATTATACACTAAAACCTTCCTATTGAATCACTCTATGTATTAAAAAAAACCGTATCAAAATCCGTTCCATAGTTTTAAAGATTTAAGCATACAAAGGAACATAGGGACAGAAAAAGCGACTTTATTTTATACTATGTAGTGATATACACAATACCGTGTAGCCAAGCGCTCGCTACAAAATATATCAAAGAATTACAAGTGGCTGGCCCTTTTCCACCAACCTTAATACAAGAATAACTATTTTATGTTAGTATACAATACTAAAAAAACTGTAGCATTAAAACTAAGCACAGTTAAAAATAAACATTCTTTTTTCATCTTGCTTCTCTTAAGTCTCTGTATTATATTTTATCTAGCTCTATTTTATATTTTCTCTAGGGATCAATAGCATATATGTCCGTTTTTTATTTATTTATTTGAAATTTATGTCATGTTGTCCATATTGTTAATGTTTCTTAAATAACATGATTATTATTTTAGATGGTTTCGTTATACAGATATGCGCTGTAGTAATTTAGATTATTTTTTCTTTTTATTTTAAGAAAAGTTCTTTCTTTTAACTAATTAACCTACTAGTCAATCAGTTAAAAGTACATGCTATGAAGATAACTGATAACTTCATAATACTCACTTAAATCCAGAACTTTAGGTGACACAAGACTGTTCAATGATACTAAGTTACGCTTAGCATTTGTGATTGTTGTAGCGAACACTGAATCTTCTGTCTGTCCTGATGAGCGTTTTTGACCAATGGCCAGTATTTCTTGTGTTGAAAGCTGAAATTTTTTAAGTAAAGAGTTAATAAAGTAACGTTTTAACACTACAGTGCACGCGCGTTCTACTATAGTAGAACGCACTTACTTATTTTACCGCCATTCATTCATTCTTACACCTAACCCCCCCGGCTCCCAGGTAAGCTAAGTCGACAAAATTGCCTAACGGATTAGTATGGCACATACTTGCAACGTACGCGTATGTTCCTGTTATGACGTGTCAAAGTTCGGCTTCTACTATAGTAGTACATGCGAGTATTGGTGTAACAAAACTGAAGGTAAGTAAAACTTTCTTTTTTGGGTTTTTTAAATTATCAATGGACTTTGAATGATTTAAATTTTCAAATATATGTACAGTTGCATTACTATTTCGTGTGTCATGATGTATTTAATAATTAATATTTCTTTGCTTTAGCGAAAAAATGGACCCCGTATTGGAAGCGCGCGTGACTCAATGGCTGAACGAAGAATTAGAGGACGAGGAAGTGATCCAAAGTGACTCGGACGATGGGGAAGTATATGTACAACCAATGGAACAGGAAGATAGGAATCAGATGCAGGAAGCTGTAAGTGAAAATCATGCAAATGCATGCATGAAGATGAAACGCCTCTTTCTGAACTTGTCCAAAACAATACACGTGATGACTTTTATGTGGAACACGCTGGAGTAAAACATGTCCTTCAACAATCTGGGCAAGATCTCAAAATATCCGATTCAGACCTCCAGGGCCAAAAGGTGCCGCAAGAAACGCTGAAACACCGTTATCTTGTTTTGAACTATTTTTTGATGAAAATATTTTCGAAATCCTAGTTAATTGCACGAATATTTGACATTGATAAAATACAGAACCGATAAAAGAGAGAAAGAGATGCAAATAGAATTGATTTGGTTGAAATGAAGGCATTTATTGGATTGTTGCTCGGCATTGAAGTCTCACGTTCGGGCCGGCGTAATCTCAAAGATGAGCTCGAAATCGGTCGACAAAAAAATGGTGTAAGCGATGTGCCAGATGGATTTGTCCTGATCACTAAGTTGTGGTCTGTATTGAATGTCGGGATGATGGCCAATAAGTCGGTCATCGCTTATTAGAAGTTCTTTTTTTTTGAGCTGATCTCCAACTTGCCAAAAATGTTGATTATTTTCTTGATCTCATAATTTGATCCTAATTTGAATTATATGCTATTATAATTTTATTTTTTTCTATAATTATTTCTTACAATAATTAAAAGTTTAATATTACTGAGCATTATCATTTTAGGACCACCCATTTTTTTAATATTTCAAATACAGTTTTCTACTATGGTAGAGCACGCGAGCAACCATGTAAAAAAAAAGGGCGCGTGCGCTGTAGTGTTAAGTAACTAATATGAGGTAACATATTAAAATGTTTCACTTCAATACAATAGAAAAGTAGGAATACACAGTTTTATAATAAGATTTTTCTTACTTTATTTACCTTTTTTTAAAATAAATCATGACTTATAGATTTACATAAAGTTTTGTGCAGAAATATAATAATAAAAATCCAATAGGATTCATATATTCTTCTTTATTATCTTGTTATCAGTACAGCATGTATAGAGGTTTGTTTCGAAAATTATTGAGTTATTAGGTACATGTATACAACATTTCACTGAATTCTAGAACGTTTATTTTCAAATACTAGCCCTATACGCATCCTTGTATAATATGTATATTATACTCTACATAGCATTGGTGGAAATCATTTAAAGATAACACTACAGAGATACAGAATTTAATAAAGCTATAAGAATCAAAGCAAATAGGTACATGTTTTTAATACTCACAACATCATCATCAAAGCTAAAAGCTTTAGCCTTAGTTTCACTAGTATTCCAATAATCATCATCATCCATTTTTCGCTTTTTTACTTGACTATGAGTAAAATAAAAAATAAGAAAGTAAGAAAGAAGTAAGAAAATAAGAAGTAAAGTAAGAAAATACAATTAATTTATAGATATTAGATAATTCTGTACTAATCCTGAACTTTACATACACAGTTAATTATTAAATATCTCGTAAAATAAGTTTTGTTATTATATTTACAAATAAGAAAAGCGAAAACACACAGGAAATTGGAAAACACAATATCTGCAAAGGCTGTGTGTCATTTTTGACACTTTGACAATTGACACATTTTAGAAATGAGATGTCAACGTTAGTGTCAAATTATTGTAGAGTTCCGTACCTACCTAATCCAAGATTAACAACATACCTACCAACACAACGTGAACCTTTGTACTACAATATTATCAAGACACAAAGTAATGGTTTGGGGTTGGCTTTAGTTAACTGCCGCACGAATTTGTTGGAAATATTTATATTGTTAGTTAGCTAGGTAATGTAAGATTGTAATTCCAAAATATTATCGTTAGGAAACTTGTAGTTTTTTAGTTATTAATTTTTAAAGTTAATAATTTTTTGTGCGAAAAAAGCGCATTTATCCGTTTTTTTGTGCAAAAAAAGCGGACCAAGACGTTCCATTTCACTGTACTGTGACTTTACGCAGCGGCCGGCGAGTGCCAAAAGCGACTTTAGGGCGATTCCCACTCAAACAAAAAAAAATCTACGTAAGTAGGTTAAAAAACTATTAAACTTTTATTTTTAATATCCAAATAGGTAGCGAGGAGCGAAGCGACGAGCGTGTTAGGTTAACTCTTGAACTGCCGCACGAGCCGAGCGAGCGAAGCGAGCGTGCCGCGGCAGCGGCCGGCGAGTGCCAGAAGCGACTTTAGGGCGATTCCCACTCAAACAAAAAATAAATCAACGTAGGTTAAAAAACTATTAAACTTTTATTTTTAATATCCAAATAGGTAGCGAGGAGCGAAGCGACGAGCGTGTTAGGTTAACTCTTGAACTGCCGCCAGAAGCAATTTTACGGCGATTCCCATTCAAATAAAAAAACTACGTAGGTTTACACAACTTGTTTGTATTTTATTTATGTATCGTAAATTTTTTGTTATTATCGTCTAATGCTTAGTTAAAATTATTTTACACCAATTCCATACATTTTGAGGTTAGAATAGGAAAATTGATTTTTCTCCAAAACTATTGGTTTCCTAACTTTCCCCTTTTGGGGGGAGGGTCCCCCCTCCTCCTCCCCCCTCCCCTCCCACAAAAAACCTATAATACGTGCGGCAGTTAACTAAAGAAACCCCATGGTTTGTATGCGACTTCGCGCGCACTGTAAATTCCAACTGAAGTCGAACAAAAAAATCATTTATTATCGGTAGGTTCAGTAGCAAAACACACTCATATAATGTTGAAATAAATCTAAATTTTTAGTAGGTATACTTATATTTATATAAGGTATTATAATATAATTTGTATGAATTATGATATTAGTTTTTCTTTTATAAGTATATTATTACTCTAATTAAATATTATGTATTCGATTCTGGTACTTACCTATATAGATACATAATACCTTACCTAGTACCTACACTTAGATCATTAAGTAACTACCTACATAATATTATAATTAATAATCATGTGTATAATAATAATATTGTCTACAGCTAGACGTACTATAGGTTTTATTTTAATGGATAGGTAATTATAAATATCATACGGCGTAATTTGATACTTGTTTACATTATTATGTGTGAGGTATGTCCACAATATAATATTATTATGTGCACAATTACCTATGTAATTGAGATATGTGTGTACCTTTTTTTATAATAGGTGCCTACCCATTCCTTAAAAAATAATTAACGACACTTTTTAATCGGTACCTACTAGAGCTAAAACTCCTTCAAAAATAACGTTAGCACAAGGTTAGCACTGGTTAGCATACAATATAATTTCTCAATGGGCTTATCTTTTATTCTTTAAAATGAGAAAATTGAAAATACATATTTAACCTACAATATGCCCAACAAAACTGTTACTTTTTTTCGGTGAAGCAAGAAAAGCAGCAAGTTATTATTTTGCTACTCCTTTATGTAAATAGCTACTAAATCAGCACATGAATGATAATTTACGTTAACAATATTATTTTAATGCATAACGAAGTGAACGCGGGTCAACTTGTTTTGTTCTAGTCATTGCAATTAAAATTGGTATCAATAGGTTATTAACTATGTACTTGACTCTGTCATCATAAAATATTATGAGTACACATCCTAACAGTTAACTAGTTCAAACTACAAAAAAGTTAAATATCTATGCAAACTCTGCAATTTATGCATTCGTAAGTGAGACGTACAGACTATACAGTAGTGTTATAATATTGTTTTACATTCGCGCCATTTTTTAAGTTTTGTCTTTTTATTTGTGAAACAAAATTGAAACAATGCTGCGACAATATCTGGTGGTTATTATAGGTAATAATTATATTTTACTTTTAATTAACTTCATGTAATGTTTGTAATAAAATATATACCTCTGTAAACCCATAATATATATTTATTAATTAAAAAAATATATATTATAAATTATTGATTAACGTTTCATATTATAAATCAACTCACTTCACCAGCTTCAAAATAATATTTATTGTTTTTCCACTTCTTTGCTAAAATCAATTAAAGGGATTTTAATTATTAAAGAATGACTTACGTATTGTATTAATAACTGTAAGTACTGTTTGATACAAAATTAATGAACAAACAGGTATACCTACCAAAAATCGGCTCAGTGCAATAAAAAAAAGACATTGCATATGAGGTCAGTTCGGTATCTGTTTGTTGCACAAACCTACAATTTAATTAGGTTATAAATACATAATATAATGAAATAGCTTCTAATATAATTGATTAATAATTATTAATAATATTATAACTTATGTAGTACTTTGATTAATTTTAATACATTTTGCTTATCTATTTAGAGGTTTAATAATATTGTGGGACCATAAAATAATAATCGTAGTGCACTTCAATGTTAAATTCCAGATAAAACATCTTGACAAGATTAAATTGATAAAATATATTCTCATGCATTTGTATGGAATTCAGATAAAGATATTATACACATATTTAACCAGTTCCAGGTTTAACAGGGCTAAAATAATCACTACATAGTTTAAAACAGTCGCTTTCTCTGTCACTATGTAATTATGTATGCCAGATTACGCAACGGATTTTGATGCGGTTAATAGAGTGATTCAAGAGGAAGGCTATAATACCTATATACTTAGGTAGTTTATTAAGTTTTAGACAAGCGCACGAAGTCGCGGTCGGAAAGCTAGTGTACAATAAAAAAGAAAAAATATTCAAGTCATTTATACGACTTGCAGAGCCGGGCAGTTTCACCCGCGTATTGGCCAACATTGCCCACAGGGGTATCTTTGCCCAAAAATCAATTCATAAGAAAAATTTTAAATTGCAAAAATACATTTATACTTTGGCAACATTAATAGTATTTGGTGTAAAATAGGTTATATGTATAACAACACTGCCTATTGTGTGTGTCGCTAACTTAAATCAGCAACTTGTTGTAACTCGTCGAATATCATGTGTGATTTTGCGGGCAAAAAATGGTGAAATTCAAGTGATAGTTTGTGCATGATGGCTAAAACACAGGTTATTTTTACTCATAACATGTTATAAAATAATGTTTGAAGAGTGTTTTAATGCTATTATTACCACTGAAGGATGTTTTAAACAAAAGTTACAATGGTGGGCAAAATTACCCAGTAGTAATGTAGCGATCTATATTTGACAACATTGCCCACCATCAAAAAATGCTTAGGGTTGGCACATTTCATATTACCACATAATTTGATAGTTAATAATATTACTTCTATTCGGTTAATTTCGGAAAAATAAGCTTAATTTATTTAAAGAACCATGGTAAATAAAGTTAAATTGCTGAATTTTAAGCACAACTGAAATGTAAAAATATGTTTATTTTTATTAAATAGTCACTGAACAATATTCTGTTTTGCTTTTTTTATCTTTTTATTGCCTACAACATAATCCTACTACGAAATATTTGCAGTAAAAGAAATCGGAAGTCATGCTCATCTTACTGAGATGTACCAACCCTAGGCTTTTGGAAAAGCGAAATGCGATTTGTATGAAAATAGAAAAAATACCTGGGTTACTTTGCCCAGCCACTAAAGTCGGGAACCTTTCATGATACTGCTTTGATTTTTAAAGTAAACGACATCTTTTCCAACATTTTTGAATTGGACTTTAATATAATCTGGCTAGAGGTCATATTTAGGTACGTCAAAAATCGACTTGGGCAATGTTGGCAACAAGTTCAGATAACTTTACCCGCCCTCAAAAACAGACAAAAAATGATTAAAATGTTGAAGAATAATGAAATTTTCTACAGCATTATATGCACACGATCTAAGAAAAACATATGCTAACAGAAAATACTAACGTTGCCATAGAATTTTTTGCGGAAATTGAAATTATTCATAAAAAGCGGGCAATGTTGGCCAATATGACGGTAGTTATATAGTTTATAGCCTTCTTCGATAAATCGGCTATGTAACACCGAAAGTATTTTTCAAATCGGAATTGTAGTTCCCGAGATTTGCGCGTTCAAACAAACAAACTCTTCAGCTTTATAATATTAGTATAGATAATATGCAATTTTACGTATTTCTTTTTCGTATCACTTAACCTTGAGCTATTTTTTTCTACCAAGCAATTTCATTAATTTCCGCCTACATTTTTAAATAACCAAAATTGTGCCCGCATATACCTACCTAATATGAGATATTAGAAAAGACAAAACGTAAGAATATTACATAATACAGTTCAAATAGAAATGACATTATCATAAGAAATCCAGTAGGTATCATTTCGCAAATCCTAAGAAAACGCAAATAATGATATCAGCTGCAGCGTGTAAGACTAAGATAATGGAAACATGCAGCTAAAACTAGTCAAATATACAGAACTTTATGTACTATGGATTAAGGATATTTACTAAGTCGCCACGTTTCTATAATGTTCCAGTAGGGTAGGCATTCTAACCATTCGTTCGTAAAAATGATGGAAGTTTGTTCGACCCGTGACATTAAAATCAATAAAAAATTCAATAATATGTATTTTAAAAATGTAGGTATAAAATGTACTGTACAGTAAAATGAAAGAAAATATCTATAATACTGACAACTAAAAAAAATTGAAATTAATTATTTATACATGTTTAAGCCTTTTTTTAGTAATTAGTTTGGTTAATTAAGTCAGTAACTTTTTCCCTAATTTTATATCCCCTTTCAGCAAATCTAAGCGTACTAACAACAGGTATGAGTACATCATGGCCATCACCAATGTTAGTGAAGCTGGTTACTGCTGGTGAATCACCGCTGTCAAGATCACCAACTGATGAAGAAGTGTCTTGGATCGTGTCTTTGGGTTTTCTAATTGGTATAGTTTGTGAGTATCATGTGATTTAGGTGGTTGAATTTTTTATAGTTAAGATCTATCCTTAGTAGGATATCTTCTACTTTCTCAGTTTTAAGTGTCTCTAACGTCATATCTATATGATCTTCTTTTTTTAATTTACCCATAATTAAATGCACTTAATGGTAAACATAGCAAAAAAAACAATATATATAACTGAGATTAGCATGTTCAACCAAACAAATTCATTCTTTACTAGCAAACCGTGCGTCCGTTTCGCCACCAGACACACCTTTTCTTTACTACAAACCTCACGGAGCCCGAGACCTTTCCAACGAATGCAAAACCTTTTAAATCAGTTGGTGCATTCTGGAGTTATAGCGTCAGGAAGGAAAACCCGGCTTATTTTTATATAGTAGATTATTGCAATAATAGACGAACTTATTATTTTTCTTTCAGCAAACATCATTGGCAGTACATTCCTAGATATAATAGGTAGAAAGTATTGCATTTTGGCCTGCTCGGTTCCCAAACTAGCTATGGCCATAATACTGATATTCTCTACAGAAGTCTGGCTTGTAATTCTGGCACGAGCTGTCATGGTCATGGGAGATTGTTTTGTTCTGGTGGTCGTTCCTATTTATACTGCGGAAATTGCTAGTGTAAGATATTTTGATATAGTTGAAGATTACGTAGATCCTGTAATCCTGCTTATATTATTTACTAGATTTCCACCCGCGGCCACAGATTAGAGAATAGTTACTTTGCCGTGGCGGCATCGTCCGGGCAGTCAAAGAAACACCCGCATAGTTCCCGTTCCCGTGGGATTTCCGGAATCAAACCTATCCTATGTCCCGGGGTAAAAAGTAGCCTTTGTCCATTCTCGGGTATCAAAATATCTCTATACCAAATTTCATGCAAATTGGTTCAGTAGTTAAGGCGTGACTGAGTAACAGACAGACAGACAGAGTTACTTTCGCATTTATAATATTAGTATGGCTAGATGTGAGTGGTCGTTGTTCTGCTTATACTTTACTATCATACTAATAATACTAGGTACTAATATGGGAAAATTTATAAATGTGGATGTTTATTATTTATTTATAAAAAAACAGTTGATCCGATTTGTGTGTCCGATTACTGGAGATAGAATATTGCATTGTCTACTTTTTACTCAATGAAGATGCAAGATGCACCGAGTGTCTATTTTATAATTTTGCCAGCGTAATGTATTAGTATGAATTTGGCATTTTGATATTTGTTGATCTTTTCCAAGATCTTTTCAATTCAACAAATCGCTTCATTTATGGTTATTGTAAAACTTTACCCGATAGCAATTTGAAACTATTTTTACAGAAAGAACTCAGAGGTGCTTTAGGAGTGTTACTCCAAGGTTTTTCTTCATTAGGAATATTGATTACATTATCTGTGGGACCATTTGTTTCCTATTATACGTACAGTTATATAATCTGTGGAGCTATTGTAGTGGCTACTATGCCGCTCTTATTTCTACCTGAGACTCCGTACTATTTGATTTCTAAAGGTAATCCTATTATTTTATATTTGTCTCCAAAAAATGCAGCTCTGAGTCAGAAACTTAAACTTAAATTTAAAGGACAATGTAGTTAGGTAAATCTGTTAAACTCAATGCATATATTACAGATATTATCAATATTGCAATGCTAAAACTTAAATAAATTATTGACCACAGTCAAAATATTCCAGGTAAAACAGACGCTGCACTAGAAACCCTAACTACCCTCAGACATTCGGAAACAGATGCCAAAATAGAACTAGAAGAATATAGAAAATCGATAGAAGAACACGTAGAAATAGATAAAAAGGCGCTTTTTAAGGACAAAACGTTTTTAAAAGCGCTAGCACTTTGTGTTCTTATGTGCGGGGGTTCACAGCTAGTAGGATACAATGCTGTCAGCTTTTACTTGCAAACGATTTTGATCTCTGCACAAACGAATATAATGCCGGAAATCGCGTCTGTGATAATAAGTGTTATTCAAGTGGTGTCTTGCTTGTCTTTGACGGTTTTGACATCGATCTTTCAAAGGAAACGGTTGTTGGTCAGTTCGTTGTTCGGGATATTTGTGGGAATGGTGAGTTACATTCTTACTAACAGATAGCAATTTGACTTCAGTTAAGGAATAAGGACAAATTATCTATACATATAATAAATCTGTAGAAGGGTCAATTCTGTACATTGAAAATATTGAAAAAATAAATAGCAGGGGGTGTACTGGATCGATACCAAACCCAAATATGTGATTAAAAAAATTTTTGTCTGTCTGTATAATATGCTGACATCACGTGAAAACTAACGGTTCGATTTCGATGAAACTTGGTATAATTATACTTTATTATCCTGGGCATAAAATAGGATACTTTTTATCCTGTAAAAATACGTGGAAAAAAATAAATCTAAATTTTTCAGTTTTTTCCATAGACGTTGTTCTGTAGAACCGCGTTGCGAACAAACGTTGCGTTACCCGCAGTGGATTTTTTATAAGATGTTATTGTCAGAGTTAGGTACTCAAAATGGAGAAATAAGCCATCCACGCGAAGACGGACATCCGCGCGGAATTAATAAATATGACTTCAGTTAATCTAGCCAAAATTGTGTTCAATTAACACACCGTTCGAAGTTTTTAGGCGGATTTGGACAAAATTGACCCAAAAATAGATAGGCTGGGACCACCATTGTTTTTTTTTAGGAAAATTAGTTTTGGGGGGTTTTAAGATAACCAAAATATTTCATTCTATGAATTATTTGCAGATGGGTTTAGGTACCTTCTTCCAAGTAAGTGGACCAGATTATGAAGTCACTGGATTCATGAACTATTTGCCGATAATTTCACTTATATTGGTCGTATTTTGTTATAGTGCTGGTAAGTTGAACAGTATACTTAGAACTGTGAAATTTATCTATAAGTTTATTGTTTTACTCACATAGGTATTAATTAGTAATTTATATGTAGTTTTAAAAGGTTCAAACTCGAACTTTAACATTTCCTTATTCAATACGATTTTTAGAATCACTTATGGATCTTCATAACATAATCATGTACCCAGTTTTACCATTCACCACCGGTTCGGAAAACAGTTTTTGCATTAAACATTGAAACTTAAAACTGAAAGTGTTTATTTTTTAAATTTCTCTGCTTTTCAGGAATTGGAGCATTACTATGGCCAACAGCCACAGAACTTTTCGAAGGTCCAACACGAGCATTTGGCACTACTTTTGGTCTTGTATTTAGTCTCTTAACAATATTCCTTACAGCTAAATATTTTCCCATTATGACTGCCGCATTTGGACCAGCGTCTACTTATTGGTTTTTCAGCGTTTCTTGTTTCATTATTGGTGCATTAATTACGATGTACTTACCGGAAACCAAAGATAAAACTTTTAGAGAAATTCAAGTGTCCTT
Organism: Colias croceus; assembly: GCF_905220415.1. Lineage (NCBI taxonomy): Eukaryota > Metazoa > Arthropoda > Insecta > Lepidoptera > Pieridae > Colias > Colias croceus. The sequence continues at coordinate 2,085,366 of NC_059560.1, forward strand.
GGGTAAAAAGGATGATAAGAAATGTCCATCTTGAGTTTGATTTGCTGTAAAATATTGGACATAATATTGTTGACTATAATTACCTTGTGTTAAAAGACTCCCAGTGTATAATTATATGTAACGTAGAATAAGCTTAAATAAATGTATAGGATATCGTTGTATTAGAACGAGTGAAAGAAAGTATTACAAAATTTCCATAATGTACAATCTAATTAAAAATATTAGGACTTAAATTAAATTATAAGGACTTTTAGTGACGATTGACGAATGACATTGGATGACCTATGAATCTTGCAACGATTATGTATTAGATTTTAATTGAATATAATACAGTTACTCAATTATTTTTATTCGAAATAAAAACTTTTAGCGTTCCATTTGTTTTTATTAATAATATTTTTAAATTCTTTTTTCCCGTTCGAATTTTTTTAATGATTTAATATTATGTCACTGCTACTATTACATTTCACTGTGCATTTCACACATTCCTTATCATTGATATTACACAAGCGAATTTGCTTACTTACCTGGATATTTTTAAAAGCAAATTTTACCTGAAAGATGACATTTTTTCAATATTTTTTCACTCTTTGTCTGTGAATAGTGAATACCCTGAAACTTACAATTACGACAATTTTAATGTAGGAGCAATAAATCTAGTTACGCTATTACAAAGTTACGTTCATTCATCACACTCCGTATTGGCTTTGACGGAAACCGGATGGATTTCGCGGGCTTTTTTTAATTGTTTTCTTTGTTTTTTTTTTTCGCGTGTTTTGTGCCAGTGACATTTAAAAAGTTTAAACAATGAAATTCCAAATATCACCAACTCTGGTGCGACAATATGCGGTGGTTTTAGTGGGTAATGTAATATTTTTAATGTTTTGTACACACCAATATTCATTGTTAAATTTCGTAGTACCATTAACATAGTATTTGTATTCTCTTTGGTAATTAATGTTTGTCAAGTTTATCTTAATACTTACTTACAAAGATAGGTAGGAACAGATTAATTATTATTATTATATAATATAATGTAGGTAGGTCATGGTAGGTACATATAATTGCTGGAGACACTTCCTGTAAAAAAATATGATAAATTGTATGAGTGAAAAATGCATGGATTTATTATAATTATGTTCTCTTAAATATGAGTCGGTTACAATACAATTTTATTCAAATTAAAGTGTTAATTATTAAAAAAATATTGAAGCCTTGAATTGATTAATAGAATATAATATGTATAACTGGTCTGGTACTGGTCAACAAGGATTTTGTTGCCCTTAATGTGCAAGTGGTTTCTAATACATTTAGACCTATATTTTTACTACCTATATAAAAATAAGTCGGGATTTCCTTCCTGACGCTATAACTCCAGAACGCACGTACCGATTTCCACGGATTTGCATTCGTTAGAAAGGTATCTGGCTCCGTGAGGTTTGTAGCAAAGAAAATTCAGGAAACATTTCAACAGAAAATCGGGAAAATCATTTTTCACATACAGCGCCTTATGTAACATTTCGTTTGGTGTTTAAACTGTGAAGGTGGTATATAAACATAAGGTGGCGAAACGGAGTTCGCCGGGTTCGCTAGTTCTTTTATATTTATTATTTTATAAAACTATTATGTAATGGTTTAGGTAGATTGGCTCTAGTTTTAATTAATCCTAATTTTTTATTAGACTATGAAACGCAGAAAGAAATAGTTGGTAGGTGTAGATACAATTTTATATCCTTTATATTTTATTACAATGTTTTAATAATTGTTTTGCTTTAGTTTTTGATTAATTTCCATAGAAATAAAAATAAAGTAAAATCATTAAAACTTATGAAATAGGTAGTAGTAGTTGTAGGTTGGTATATATAAGACTAGCGGTCCGCCCCGGCTTCGCCCGTGGTACATATTTCACAATAAAAAGTAGCCTATGTCCTTTCTCGGGTATCAAAATATCTCCATACTAAATATCATGCAAATTGGTTCAGTAGTTTAGGCGTGATTTAGTAACAGACAGACAGACGGACTTACTTTCGCATTTATAATATTAGTATGGATTTAATTCGGGCACAATCGTTTCTAAGTACCATCAGTAATATGCCTTCATGTGACGATCCCATATAGTTTGATACCTTTATTCCCTCATTTTTAGGTCTTTTTGGATACGTTCTTCCTGTTTCTCACATAAATTTTCCAGATTATCTTGAAATTTGTCCAGGAGACTGTGGGGCAAGCTTTATGTTTGAACTTGCTCATAAAGTATTGAAGTTTTTCAACATCTTTTGCACAATTTCTTTATAATTTGGTGCTTTAAATTTACCAGATCTACCAACACTGTACCTCTCCATAATTTACATTCAGCATCGGTTACAAATTTTGTGAAATTTTCATCTTTTATCAATAATCAACGGACCGGTCGCGGTAGGGCCGTCGGATATTCTTCGTATATTTTTAGATTCTCCCAATGGCATAAATTTCCATATTGCACGCCTCATAAGCGAAGCGTTGAGGTGGGTACTACTGTCACTTCGCGCAAAACATCTGATTTTTCAAACTTAAAATGTCTTTATGTAGGTATCATACATTGCACTTGTAAGATAATACATACATACACATATTAAGAAAAAACACTATTTTTAACATTCATGGTATTTTTGATGTCATTTTTGTTATTTAAACTAGTTAAAAAACAGTTTAAAAAAGTTCTGTCTTGGACGTCCGTGTGTCTGTATGTGCGGAGGATTTTCTTGTTAACACGATAGCGACCGAAATACTTTACTAATCGAGTCTTTTTTTTTCTCTTACGCTTGAGTATGCTCAGGAATAGAACCCTTTCATTTTTCAGGGTCTGATTCGATGTGGTTTAATTGTTATTAAATAAACAAAAAAAATATCGACTGTTCTCCATAATTTTAGTATATCTATTTAAATTCTTTATTTTATTTTTTTTTTATATTTATAGTGTACTCAAAATTCACCATTATAAACTCGATTCTTTATACTATAAGCCAAGGTTTAAAAAAATAAGTTGGTAGTCAGTCCCTTAAACCTGCGCAGTTTCACATCTAGGTGGGGCCACAAGAAAAATAGCTCAATTATTACGGTACCGCTTTCTTTACTTTTCCAACTGTTTTATTTTATTTCTTTTTTATATTTATAGTGTACTCTTTATAAATAATCAATTTTATTGTAAAGGATGAGATTATGAGGCGTGCACTTTTGGATTTTCCAAACTATTTATTAATTTTTCCTCATGAATTTGCTTTGCAATAATCTCACAAAATAAAGTGGATACAGGAAATTTCCTTGATGTTCTCATCAAGGAAATTTCCTGTATCCACTTTACTGACCAAGTACTCGGTTATTCCAACTCAATACAAATTTCCGTTTGAACAACAATGCGAACATTGTCTACTATGTATATAAAAATAAGTTGGGTTTTCCTTCCTGACGCTATAACTCCAGAACGCACCAACCGATTTCCACGGTTTTGCATTCGTTGGAAAAGTCTCGGGCTACGTGAGGATTATAGCAAAGAAAAGGCGAAACGGAGTTCGTCCAGTTTGCTAGTTGTTCATAAAAATGTTTTTTTTTACAGACACCATTAATATTCTACAGTCAGTTTTTAGCCGACTTCATCAAAAAGGAGGATGTTATCAATTCGGCCGGTATTTTTTTATGTATGTACACCGATTACTCCGAAGTTTCTGAACTGATTTACGTGATTCTTTTGTTTGATGCGGAATAGTGTCGAATTATTGGTCCCATAAAAATTTTATTCGGATAGGCCCAATAGTTTTTATTTTATGAGCATTTTTGTCTGATCTCGATGACTTAATTGAAATATATTATGTAACTTTGCTTTGCTATTCACTTCCCGGTAACCGATTGAGCTGAAATTTTGTATACGTATGTAAATTGGATAGCGATGACACATTATCATGACTTTAGTAGGTAAATAGCACATTATATTTTTCTCTTCCGTTTTTGAAGTCGGTTGTTTTTAACGTAGTTATTTTTATATAGAATAGGCTTATGTATGAGCGAAGAAATGTGCAGAAAACGGAATTCATCAAAAAAATAAACACTTCTTCAAATAACCCGTATTCTGAAGAGCCTTAAGATAATTAAAAATATGAAAATTCAAATTAAAAAAATAACTAGATCCAATCAATTCATCGTCATTCTTTATTCGAACCGCGAGGGACTGGAACATGCTTCCTGAATCTGTGTTCCCCGTTGAGTACAATATGGTCTTCAAGAGGAGAGTGAACAGGTACATTCTAAGGAAGCGCGCTCCATCTCAGCATCGTGGCCAAGCGCTCCCCTATTGCAACATAAAAAAAAATCAAAATGATTCTAATGAATATATTCGCAAACTGGGTACTTGAAATATTATATAAGTCTGTAGAAAATAGTTCAGGATACATCGCCCATTTTTGCAAGTGACTACTATCAAGCTATTTTTCCGTTTGTAGCTTTATTTTGATGAGACGCCCAATAATTTCGTGTACGAAAGTCTCGATTGTGGTAGCTAACAGAGATAACAAGGATAAAAATTTTTGATTTCAATTTAAAAATCAGCTTGATAGTAGTCACTTGCAAAAATGGGCGATGTATCCTGAACTAAAATATATCCAGGGCAACAAAAAAAATGTTTTTTTTTGTTAAGTTGTGTAATCTACTTATACACAGGTACGTAGGTCATACATACAGACAGAGATAAAACAATAATTTTATTGTGAATAGATAAACAAATACTTGAATGTTATCTATAAAGATAATTAATCAGTTATAGACTAGACTAGATATTGTATTAAAAAAATACAAATCTTTTTAACCCACTTTTATATACTTGAATGTTATCTATAAAGATAATCAGTAGACTAGGCTTATTATTTGATGATTTAAATTAAAAATATGAATGTTTGAAATTCAATGTCACCCGCGTTCCTCTGCACGTATCCCGATGAAACATAAGTACATTGGATAAATCTGCATTCTATCATATTATCTATTTAATACCTGCTAGCGGTCCGCCCCGGCTTCTCCCGTGGTAAATATCTTCATCCCCTTTTTCGCAATAAAAGGTAGCCTATGTTCTTTCTCAGGGTCTAAAGATAGTCTGTGCCAAATTTCATCAAAATCGGTTGAGAGGTTTAAGCGGGAAAGCGTAACAGACAAACAGACAGAGTTACTTTCGCATTTATAATATTAGGAGGGATAATTATTATTTAATCCATGATATTGAGTATATTAACGAATCAGGATCAGGATACGTCTAACAAAAATACAGGGGCCGTATTATTTATTACCTCTTATTTCCTGTCAGTGAGTGCCGTGATGTGAATTTCGTACCAGGTCCCACGACACAAGTTCTCAGTGTGGGAGCTATAGTTAATACTTAAACTTTGATTGTTTGTTTGTTTGAACGCGTTAATCTTGGGAACTACTGGTCCGATTTGAAAAATTCTTTCGGTGTTAGATAGCCCATTTTTTATCGAGGAACGCTATATAGGTTTTTTTTTAGGCTTTAGTCTTAGCGTGACGATATTATCACGCAAAGACTAACAGGGGTGGAGCAATGCGGGTGAAACCGCGGGGAACAGCTAGTATACTTATAATGTAAAATAACTAATGAGCTACTGCAAATTCTAATCTTAGATATTTTTGTATTGGCTGTTGTGTTTTTTGCTGACATAAATAATTTTTCATTTTTCATTTTCAATTGACCTGACTAGCAAATGACCATGGCTGGTTATTGCGATCATGATATGAATTTGCCAGTCAGTTCAATTCACGGCGTAATCTGTCTGGATATAACAGATACGGCCCCTGATCGTAATTACACAGATAAATGATATTTGTTTTGATATGACTTGCATGAAGCAGTTGCAACTTACTTAGTAAGTACCTATAGGTATATATCTAATCTTGTATAATTAGACACGGATTTATCATGATAATTTTTTGCAATTGGGTAACTAGGTCAGCAATGGAGATAAAAGATATTGGACACAATTATAAGTACCTAATGATTGTTTTTATAAATGTAGCTTAGTTAGGTACCTATGTCTAATCTATGATATTTAACGTAGTGTCGTAGTAAATAGGTCACTGTATTGTATTTTAATATTACCTATCTGTGACATCTTTTAATAAACATCTTTATTATTCGAAGACGTCTAGGTACCTAAGCTGAGTAAGCACTTACCTAATTAAAGTGCTACAAACTTAACTGACCCGGTGACGGTGTCACTGATGTCGATTTAGTTCCGCTAAATAGTATTTCCCCGGATGCAAGGGTAAAAATAATGTCATTGCCAATGTTGTAAATTAACATTAATAAGTAACTTTTTATTTATACAAAATATTCCGTATGAAAAGTCTGTGAAAATGTGTCATTTCAAAAAGGCGGCACGTAGTTCCAGTTTTTGCCACCGGGTCAGTTAAGTTTGTGGCACTGTATACGCAAATTCAATATTCATCTAAAACACAGCTAAAAATGCAATAAAACCACTACGTCACTATCAAAAGATTATTACTATCGATTTAATTTATCATTTGAATACAATAACCATGAATTAGATGCGTTCTGAATATTTATTATGTTGCAATGTCATGGGTCATGGGCTACCTTGAACTGTTTACCCATAGCGTAATAATGGTATATCCTTATAACGTACGTCTATACGCTACTATTAAGTAGTTACCTACCATTTAAAAAAATAAAATAAAAAAATAGTTTATTTCGTTTCGAATTTTACACAATATGGAGTAGTAGGGCCAAAAAACCTTGTGTCAGGAGGACCCGCTCTTCCTTAACTTAAAATAGGGTATTATGCACATGAAAAAATAAACTAAATATATGTAATTTGTTTGTGTATTGTGTGTGTGTGTGTGCGTGTGTGTGTGTGTGTGTGTGTTTGGATTTGTCGGCTTATGTATGAGGGCGAGTTTGTGAGTGAACGAATGTAAATAGCAGTAAATATTTACGTATGGGTTATATAATTTACTAGCAAACCGGGCGAACTCCGTTTCACCACCAGAGACACCTTTTCTTTGCTATTAACCTCACGGAGCCCGAGACCTTTCCAACGAATGCAAAACCGTGGAAATCGGTTGGTGCGTTCTAAAGTTACAGCGTCAGTTGTATAGGTACGTAGTAGGTATATTATTATTAGTCTGTGGCGTCAGGAAGGAAAACCCGACTTATTTTTATATAGTAGATGACAATTTGTTAAATTACGTAAATAATATATAAATAATAATTACACAGTGCATGACGTAGCAAGTTCTTCTGTGTCATCACAATTAAGTGTTTAGCCAGTTCATTGTTTTGTTTTTCAAATCACAGCAAGATAATCTATTACTGTCTTACCACAAAAAACTAGACAGGGTTTAACTTTAAGCGCGGGTTTTTTTTCTGGTTTTGTCGTATTTCAAATAGAAAACTATTTAAGTGACAGATATCTGGTTTAAAGTTAGACTGTGTTTAAATTGTTTTGTGGTAAGACCATGTTTAATAATTTATTTATATGATTATATAATATAATATTATAAGCTGAGTTACCTGAGAATTGCCGTCTGGCAAAATAATACAAAAAGGAAGAATAATAGAAAAAAAAAGCAATTTGGCATTAGTTAAGTAGGTAATTATTTTTATTTCAGTCAATGCTTTGTCTGTCAATGACTAGTTATTTAATTAAGTAGGTAGTAATGATTTTCCTGTTTTTGGTATTACGTCATTATACTATGTTGTTACGTAGGTACCTACAAGATTTTATTTTAAAAATGTATCTTTAACTTCTGTAACAAATTTGATCTTAGAAACAAATTGCATCACATGTAGCATTGTAATCAAGGAATTAATTACAATAAGTATTCTAGGGATATATCAAGACCTTTGAACTGAATTTTACGAGCAGTATGGAGCATAATTTTATTGCTCATAATAAAATATTAAATTATTAGCGATTATAATGAACATTGATTTATAATTTCCAGAAACTATTTCCAGACGGATGACACGTCATGTCGTTTTCCTCACGATGTTTTCCTTCACCGTTCGAGCAGTGGTGATGTTACGCACATAAATTGAATAATCAATTTATTTCCTGTATCCTCTATAAATAACGTACCTACATTTTCCAAAGTAACTGCCAACATTTACTACTAGGTACTACTCGAGAATGGCTAAATTATTTGGAGAAAAGATCTGAAAAGAAAATTATAGATCAAGGACCTGGCTACATTCAAGCCGCAGGGGCAATATTGGAAAAATCTCGGTTGGTCGGCGGTTGTAGCAATTTCAGTTGTTCTCTTGATTGCCCTTGCTTGCCTAATAGGTAGCTACACATCAAAATTAAGGAGCCAATTAAGGGTCCTATAACCTATTCCAATATTACCCCTGCTGCGGGTACCTACATGAGTAGCTGGTTAAAGGTTACATTTAACAAAAATCTGCATAAAGCTGTTTTATAATTTAATCTTGCACTTAAAAGATTCATCATTCATAATCAGACTTATCAAACAATGACAAGGTTTATAATACGCGAATTATTATCAAAGGACACTTATTAGCTTTAGAAGTATTAAAAGAATATTATATCATTGGCAAAAATTAAAACCATTAAAACACATCTACAAAAACGAAAACAAAGAAACTTAACTACAAGTAGCGACGTGTCAAAAGTCAAACTTCTTTGGCAAGATTCAAAGATACCAAAATCGTCACTTTACTCCACGACGGTCGACGTGACGTTATTGCCACGACGAAATCTTTAAATTTTACTCGCAATGCATCTAAAGAAGTTCCACTTCATGCTTCAATAATACGTAACAATAATAAATTTATTACTAATATAATAAGAAGAAATATTACATTTTTGTTATATTAGTTACACTTGTTATAACACTTGTTTTTAAACCGTTTCTTCATTGCCATAAAGTATGTTTAAATAAGATAATAAGTAGATACTAAAAAAATCATGTTTGTTTTAACAATAATAAGTTAAACAGGTGTTTGTATCTTTATTAACAAGGATGAGTTTTAACGCTTTATCTCATGAGATGAATGATAAGACATTAAGCAATTATGGATGTAGGTATAAGATTAAAAAATCTAAAAGATATTTGTAGGTATTAACTGTGAGTCATCTATCTGTTATTTTGTAAAATAGGTAATTATCCACCAATGTCATGTACCTATAGTTAAGAGAAATGCGGTCGCTATTTTCTCCATTCAAAAACTTAGCATGTTTTCTACAATTATAATTAATTAATTATTTAATTTTGTTTATTGATCATAAAGCATTGATTTTTTTTAGGAAAGAATATTAATCAACTTCTTCTAAGCCCTACTTTTTTACTATAACTTCTTCTTGTCTCTAGAATTCTCCCAAAATGCTCATAATTCTGCAAAGTCCGCTGTCACCATTATTCGGGGTGGAAATTTGATAATAATTCATGGAACAATTAAGACACGGGGGTGCAGTAATTTCTAATTTAGTTTCTAAGATATTTTTTAAATTGATGAAATAGGAAGAGGGAATAGTCGAGAGCTACACCTTAAAATATGCACTAGTTCTTCTTCTTATGGAGGTCGAACTTTTTTTAATTTAACCTAATTTTCAAAAATGTCTGCAACCAGATTTCCTCAAAAACATAACCTAAAATCTACTTCATCTATCCGATATTTGTATTCTGTATCCCTAACCTATATTTTTATTCGTTTCCATACCAATTCAACCGCGTGTCAACTTGCAAGGCAAGATCTCTTATTATTCCTACTGTTTCTTCCGGCACATTATTGGCCATAATACTTTAGTTATAATGATTTATTTCTTTTTCTTCTTCCAAGTGGCAACTACCGATCCCAGTGAGGTCGGATTCTGCCAAAGTCAAGTTTTAAACAGATTATCAGTTTAAGTAAATGCTAATGTTAAGCGTACTCTGTGCTGAGGAAAAATCACGGATGAGATGATTCAATGATTTATTTATATACAATTTCAGTTAACCTGTCCGTGATATCAACGGGCATGAGTATAGCATGGCCGTCACCAATGTTGGTGAAACTGACAGATGTAAATGAAACTCCTCTGGAAAGACCAATGACGGAAAGCGAAGGTTCCTGGATGGTGGCTTTGGGGTTCCTGTTTGGTGGTATCAGTGAGTATTTAAGTCATGTTTATACTATTATAAGAAATAACACGGGAGGCCGGGTTAAATATTAGTTTGATTGTTATAAGAATGTACTACGATTCTACACAACTTCCTAATTATTAGTAAAATATTTTTTTTTAATAAAAATATTTTTAACGTTTCAGTTAACGTAGTCGGCGGAATATTACTAGACATAATCGGTCGAAAAGCCTCTGTGTTCGTAAGCTTTGTGCCAAAATTGTCAATGAGTATATTCCTCATATTTGCGACTAAACCGTGGATGGTGATATTCGCCCGGACCGTGTTTTTGATCGGCGATTGTTTAGTTCTGGTTGTCGTGCCTACTTACTCTTCCGAAATAGCCAGTGTAAGTACTTTTAGAGCTAGCGCGCAAGAGCAACTTTTGTCTCCGCAACTATTTTGTCTCTCCCATCAACAGCTCTATGGGGAGTTGCGTCGCTACGTGCACGCTCTTTCTTACTAGCCTATAGCGTTGTTGATGGGAGAGACAAAATAGTTGCGGCGACAAAAGTTACTCTTGCGCGCTTAGAGTAATGTAATGTATTGCCTAATGTAATACCTAATTAATATATACTAACTAATATTATAAAGCTGAAGTTTGTTTGCGCTAATCTCAGGATTTGGTAAATTATTTCGGTGTTAGATAGCCCATTCATCGAGGAAGGCTATAGGCTATTATATCCTTACGCTAAGACCAACAGGAGCGGATCAATGCGTGTGAAACCGCGGGGCGCAGCTAGTTAATAATATAAAGCTGAGGCGTTTATTTATAATATCTTCGTTAGATACGCTAATCTCAGGAACTACAATTCAGATAAAGAGCCTACGAGGATTCGTGGGTTAAAAAATATTATAACTCAAGTGTTTTACATATCATTTTAATGACAATACCTACATGCATTAGTAAAATAGGTGCAGGTTTTTAAAGTGAAACTTTTATTACATCGTCTCAAACTTTTTGGTATGTGTAGCGCATGTCGCGTGACGTACGATAATTATCCTAAGTTTCACTTAGGATAACTCACGGTAGTTTCACCACTACCGTGGTTTCATAAAACCACACAACATTTTTAATAAATAAACTTCGATACTAAATATCTATACGGAAAGTATTTCAAATATTATAAGGAAAAGGATAAGGATTCGTTTGAAACAATGTCTTTTTTTATTGCTATTCGCTTTTGTATCTGTTAATTATTATTATCGATACGTTTGTGTCTTCATAATTTTTTAATTTCCTTCCTCCGAATTTCTAAATAATTACAGTCATACGACATGCGACGTAAAAAGATTCAACATTGTAATATGTACTTACAAAAATATAGTATTTTATTCGTGTTTTTAGTTTTTTTAAACTACTAACTTTCCGCCGCGGCTTCAGCCGCTTTGTCTAAAACCTTCCTCCTTCCTTCCAAACCTAATAAATTATATACTAAAGCCTTCCTAGAGGAAAACTCTATCTATTAAAAACACCGCATCAAAATCCGTTCCGTTGTTTTAAAGATTTAAGCATACATAGGGATATAGGGACAGAGAAAACGACTTTGTTTTATATTTTATACCTAGTAATAGTGATATTAATTATTTTTGTTCCTTGATCAATAATGTATTAATAAAATCGATCTTATTTTCAATAGCTTAAAGGTCATTATGTATTATTTCAGAAAACACACCGCGGCGCCTTAGGAACGTTTCTACAGCTGTTCTCTTCTTTGGGCATCTTGATCACTCTCTCCGTTGGCCCCTTCGTCTCTTATCATACGTTTAGTTATATATTTTGTGGAGTTATAGTTGTGAGTTTGATACCCTTGATCTGTCTACCTGAAAGCCCATATTATCAGTATTCTAAAGGTTAGTAATTTTGATTTTAAATGTTGTTACTTCTTAGTTCTTAAGCCTTTTGCTGAACTGAAGCTAGTAATTTTGGTAATTAAATGTTCAGCCTTAATCTGTGTGCCGGATTTTTTTTATTATTAGCTTTCACCTGAAACTGTAGTAAGTGTCTCTTGATTTACAGTTCACACTAATAAAATATCACTCTTGATTTATAGTTCACACTAATAAAACTCTGATCGCCTCCTTGGTACTTGACCACCTCCTTGGTACAGTGGTTGACGCGCGAGCGTAGTAGGTACCGATGGGTCCTGGGTTCGATTCCCGGTGGAGACGAAGAAAAATGTCTCGGTCTGGTAGGACACAGAAGGCTGATCACCTACTTGTCCCTAAAGAAAATCGATCAGTGAAACAGATGTATAATGCATAATGCATTTGCCCTTTGCCCTACTAGGGGACATGGGACTTCACTTTTTATTATAAACTACTGATATCGAAATTCATCTCAAATTGGTCACCAATCTTGTAGTGATTCAAACGTTGCCGTTTTTTACAGGAAATTATGACGCAGCATTAAAATCCCTGACCACATTTCGAGGATCTGAAGCATTAGCCGCAGAAGAAATAGAAGAATATAAGAAATCAACAGAAGACAACATAAAAATTGACAAAATTGAAATGCTCAAAAATAAAGCGTTCTTAAAATCGCTTACCCTATGCGTTCTTCTGTTCTTTGGTTCCCAGATGGTTGGTTACAACGCTGTGACGTTTTATCTGCAGACGATATTGATCTCTACGAACACTAGCGTAATGCCCGAATTGGCATCTGTTATTATTGGTTTGATACAAGTGGTTGCGAGCGCATCTTTAACAATTTTGACGTCGATGTTTCAACGGAAACAGTTACTGCTGGCGTCTTTGTTTGGCTTGTTTTTGGGGATGGTAAGTGCTCCCACATAAAAAATATTATTATACTAGAATTGAAATACATTTTTCTTTATGCCATTCAGGCTTCCGATTTTCTATCTATTTAGAAATTAAAGACTTTTTAACGGATTTTAAACGCGAGAGGCCACGAGGTCTCCCCGTGACCACGCTCGCTGTAAAGCGTTCGAAACGTCGGGAAAATAATATAATGAATAAATCGCGTTTAAAATCCGTAAAAAAAGTCTTTAATTTCTATCTATTGCTAATTTTTTTTATTGAAATCCTTTCGCATGATGCAATATTCATTTAATTAATTAGTAATAATCTGTTAATGAAATCTAAAGATTTGCTGTCTATTAATTCTTACATTCATGAGTATCAGTTTCTAATACAGTATCATTATTAATCAGTTTTATTTTGCACTAGCAGTCAAAGAAAAACCCGCATAGTTCTCGTTCCCGTGGGATTTCCGGGATAAAACCTACCCTTTGTCCTTTCTCGGGTATCAAAATATATCTATACCAAATTTCATGCAAATTGGTTGGTAGATAAGGCGTGATTGAGTAACAGACAGACCGACAGAGTTACTTTCCCATCTATAATATTTTATTTTGCATTTCAGACGGGATTAGGTGTGTTTTTCCAAACCCACTCTGATGGTGAAGCTGTGACAGGCTTCATGAATTACTTACCAATTATTTCCATGATACCCGTCGTGTTTTGCTACAATGCCGGTAAGTATCTTTCAATGAAATTGTTTATTTATATATAAATGGTCTAGTATCTCTTGGTCATCTTATCTATACTAATATTATAAAGCTGAAGAGATTGTTTGTTGGTTTGGACGCGCTAATCCCAGGAACTACTCCGATTTGAAAAATTCTTTCAGTGTAAGATAGCCCATTTATCGAGGAAGGCTAGAGGCTATATATCATTACGCTAAGACGGAGCGGAGATACGCGGGTAAAACTGCAGGGCACAGCTAGTCAATAATATACAGGGGTACCGCATCTGATAGGGCACGCTAACGCACATGCGATTAGACGCCCAAGTGAGATGGCATAATTAAACTATCGTGAACAAAAAAGAGACAACCGAAATAAATGTGGCGAAATCAACGACGTCATGGTGAAATACACATATTTCGGCTTGCCATGCCCGGAGCGCTAATAACTTATCATTGCCAAAATATTTAACATCAAGTTGTTTCTAACAATTATAACACAATGGCAAATCAAAAATATTCCAACAATACTGCATTTTTAAATGGCATCTCTCGCATATAAGTCTTCTCTTCTACTCTCAGTCATAACTTACATAACTTATTTTCTCATTATTTTTATTAACAACTAGCTTTCCACCCGCAGCTTCGCCCGCGTAGTCAAAGAAAAACCCGCATTGTTCCCGTTCCCGTGGGATTTCCGGGATAAAATCTATCCTATTTCCCGGGGTAAAAAGTAGCCTATGTCCTTTCTCGGGTATCAAAATATCTCTATACCAAATTTTATGCAAATTGGTTCAGTAGTTATAGCGTGATTGAGTAACAGACAGACAGAGTTACTTTCGCATTTATAATATTAGTATGGATTACGGTAGGTACCACGAGCAAATCTACATTTTTATAAACGTACTAACTCCCACGACACAAGTTCTCTTAGTGTGGGAGCTTGGTTAATACTTATAATGTGTAAAAAACTACAGAAAATTCTTATATTGTAAATATAAATTGTATTGTTATTGAGTTTTTTGCTGAAATAAATCATTTTTCATTTTTCATTTTATTTTTTATCTCACTCACTTGTCTACATGATTCCGGCAATCACCTCCTTTTAAATGACGACTTTTAACTTTGAAAACATCTTAGATTATACTAACGTTTGTCTCTATTTTTGCAGGTATTGGCTCTCTAATCTGGCCAATATCCACAGAACTATTCGAAGGTCCAACCAGAGCATTCGGCACATCGATCGGCATATTATGTTGTCAAAGCACCGTTTTCTTTACAACTTTATATTTTCCCCTTGTGACGTCAGCAGTTGGCCCAGCACCAACGTATTGGTTCTTTAGTATTTGTTGCATAGTTGTTGCTATTCTGCTTGGTGTGTTTCTGCCAGAAACAAAGGATAAATCGTTTAGGGAAATACAGAATTCTTTGGGCAATTTTAAGGATGTCGTAAAGGACAAGGCTTAGGCTTTTCCACCAATATTGTGCGAGGATGAGTAGCGAGGAATGTGTTTGTAAATAGCCAATAGTATCGCTTCAGACGCTAAAAGCTTCTTTCAAATTTGGTAAATTAAGCGATAATAATATAATATTAATATATATTAATATATCTAAACTAAGAAAAAAAAAAGCGGTATGTATATGCGAATAAATTAGCAGTTAAAGCCGTTCCGCGTTAAACAAATATATAATAATCATTTAAATTTTAAACCATTAGCCGAAAAGAGTTAGCAACGTATTCAATTTAATTGCAACCAAACTAATTAGCTGACTTCAGACGGAACGTGTTTTTACGCGTATGCCAATTTTTTGTGGTGTCTCTCAATGTTAGCCAGAAGGGCTACATCATAACGCGGACGCGTGGGTGAACTGAAGGTTCGCCCTGGCTATGCCGCTTCTGCCTCAGGTTTTGTATTATGTATTATAAGGAACAAGGATAGAATGTTGTTTGCTGTGATAGCAAATTGAGTAGATTCCATGAAGAATTTAATCATTTATTAGAGTGCCAACAGCTTAGAATTATAGAGAGGAATGGTTGTAGATTTAATAGGATCACAATAAGCGAAATGGCATTGAGGCTGTGTTACAAGTTGTGAATAATATACAGGTAATCTAGATAATAACAGGAAATATGAAATCTAACAAAAAAATAAAAAATTTATTCAATCAGTTTGAACTTTGAAAATTGTAAAGATGTTAGAATAATTGTAGAGAGGAATACTCGGGATTGTAGATTTAATAGGGTCTACAATAAGGTTGTGTAAAAGCATTGAGGCTCTAGCTCTGTCATAATAGACCGGGAGATATTGACACAAAATTTCGAGTCATTTGTAACAGGATAGCGGTTCTACAGGGGTCTTAGTACGCAATGACAAAAAGAAAAACGATGGTGTGAACGCTGGTACCGCATATTTTCGGCGGTATGGCGACCATTTGGAATCGTCCGAAAAGTATGGCATGGCGATTTTCGTAAATGGCTGCACGACGATGGTTACCTGTGCAAAAGTTAGCCTGGTACAAATGGTTGAATTGTTTTTTTTTTAATCAACACATTCGCGTCGGTATGGCGGGCTGTAAGCCACACCGGAAAAGTATGGCATGACACTACCACCTACTTCTTTTTTATGTGCTATCGGTAAATTCTAAAATTTTTGTGTTACAAATCGTTTGACTTTCGCTATTTTTACGAAGAGTACGACTAACGCCCACGCGACTAAGCCGCCGGTGCCAGCGTTCACACCATCATTTTTCTTTTTGTCATTGCGTACTAAGACCCCTGACCCTGTAGACCCGCCATCCTGTTACAAATGACTCGAAATTTTGTGTCAATATCTCCCGGTCTATAATCGATATTTCATTTAAATATAAAATCGATAATAATTGTAAAACTCGTAATTGGCGTATTGTATCATAGATATAAGTAGTTTAAGTCAATAAATCTGTAAGCTGTGAAGTTATCAAATAAATAAATAGGTAAATAATTTTATGTAGTTGTGAATAATAAAATGTAGATAAGTATAATTACTGGAAATATAAAATTAAGATTGATATAATTTAATTTGTGTGTATGTGTGTGTGTGTATTAAAATGATTTACCCGTGAATACAATCAATGAAATAAATGCTTATTTATTTTTGAAGTGAAACTTCTTTATCGCGGTTGGAAAAAAATGTAGTGTAACATTTTTTCGTTACGCGTGTCATTTTTCCGTTACGCGCCATCTTTTTCTTATCCCTACCACGCGTGATTCGACGTATTTCTGTAAAGTTGCATATATGTAGTCAATTATTTTTTGAAAAATGAGTTCATAAAGAAGTTTCTCTTCTTACGTGTGTACACTAGTACACGCACACATTTTTTACCATAAGTAATATTCAGTTTAACCGTAGATAATAATATTATAGTACTACTAGCTTTCCGCCCGCGGCTTTGCCCGCGTTTTAAAGAAAAACCCGCATAGTTCCCATTCCCGTGGGATTTCCGGGATAAAACCTATCCTATGTGTTATTCCAAGTTACCCTCAATACGTGTGCTAAATTTCATTGTAATCGGTTCAGTAGTATTTGCGTGAAAGAGTAACAAACACACATACACATCCTCACAAACTTTCGCATTTATAATAGTAGGATATGTTACGTATATTATAGAAGTTAAATTAATATAGTTAACTAAGGCCATAGGACTTGAATGAGAGATTTTATAATAATTATTATTAGACTTGGTAGTTAATAACAAAGTTAATATAATACCACCTGTAAGTTATTATTATTAAAACTGTTTGACAGATACACAAATGAATGTTGTTTTATAAAATGTAGGTATCACAGGTAGGTAAGTATAGTTTCATGCCCGTTTTCACCAACAACCCGTAAAATTTAAGTGTCACCTAAGTCAATTTAGGGGATACCTAACGTAAAATTTGCTTTCATCGACAGATAAGTGTCACCTAAATCGTTAGGTTAGGTAGTAATTTGAAGGGTCCCTTAAACTAAGGAACCCTTACTTAGGAGACTGTTTAGGGGTTATTGGTGAAATCGGGCATCAGACTGGTAATATTTAAAAAAAGACAATAACTTTCATCGACATTCTTGCTGACAATAGTCAATTTAATTTAACAGTATATTGTTAAATTGTCACTTAAAATTTTGGGCTGATTTTTCAATCCTTGGTTAAATAATATTATTCGTCGAATAACGTATTAAACAACCATTACAAAAATATATTCTGATCGCCCGTATTTGACAGTTTTCAAGCTGTTATCGTGTAATACTTTATTAGACGGGTAAGTTTTAACCAAGCATTGAAAAATCGGCCCTTAATCCAATAAGTTGAAATAAACATACCTAATTTTTATGTGTTGCTTTTTATTTTTTACATTTATAAGATGCTTTATAATATTCATGTAGGAAAAATGCACGTGAGCAAAGTCGCAGGAAAGCTATAGTTAAATAAAATGTTTGCTTTTTAAATGTAAGAATAAAATCAAATAATTTACTTCATCGATAATATAACTTCATGAACTTGACAGACTTATTTGAATGTCGGTTAAAAATAGTGTAGGTCACACTTAGCATGCAACCAATACTAAATATGGTCAGAAAACGAAGCCAAGATTCTGCTTTTGAATGAATTAGCTAGACTTACAGTTTAAACAAATAAATAAACTATAAAAGTTTTAATTAAGTCATGTAACTGAATTCTATTGTATTGGTTGTATTAAACATAATAATGTTACCTAAATATAGGTTTCTTACATGACGTAATACATCAAATAATTATAGGTATGTAATTATAGGGGTAGCCCTTTTTTAAGTGGGGAAATTTTGCATAGATACCCACGGCCCTCGGGGAAGGAGCCGTGGGTTATGTCGGATTCTTACCGATTAAAACTCCACTGTGTTCCGTCTAGCCGCTTCAATGATGGAGCCGCGGGTGGTTGGTTATAGGGGTAGCCCTAGCAAAAACCGGGACAGAAACTAGGTAGTATTTCTATAAATTCAAATTTAAACACTTCATGGTATAAATATTATGCCCTTTTGCTAATAGATTCGCTCTTAACTATAATTATCGCGAAAACTAACATCTGTTATGCATTATGCTAATATTAATTTTCTGAAATAAAATAAATGCAACTGCATTTACCTTACTTATTAACTATAACAGCAAATATAACACAAAGGTAACCTTATGTTTAAATTAACTGTTACTTTTAAAGATTAAATAATAAATTGGTTTATTTCTTACAAAAAATGTCCTTGTTTACCTTGATCGCAAAATAAGACGTTATGGCATCATTTTAAAGCATTCCATTTGAAGAAACGGTATTTACCTTCGTTAAAACTGAGTAAAATAATTATTTTTGCGAATTAATCCTCTATTGGGTTGCTTTAAAATATGCGGGTCGTTTTAAATTATCTTTGACGATAGTCAATACCGAATTTTTTGCCTTTTTAACTGTATTTGCGTATATGTACTGATTTTTTTGATCATTCACCGAAAAAAAAATATTTAGTATCTACTTATTTTGTTTCGAGTTAAATATTAATTTAATATTTATTAGTTTTCAATAGCGTCAGTGAAAATCAGGCGTGTTTATAAGATAGTTGTTTAAAAATCGTAATATTGTTTGTTTTTAAAATAATTGCCATTTAATTTAAAATAATTATACAAAGGAAATGGACAGTGTAAAGTGTAAAAAAGTGTAAGATGTTTCTATCAAAATATGTGCTTCGGCAATATATCATAGTTTTAGCAGGTAAGGTATTTTTCATGACTAGGAACAGAATATATTCTTATTTTTAACTAGCTTCCGCCCGCGACTCCGTCCGCGCGGATGTCGGTCTTCGCGTGGATGGTTTATTTCTCCATTTTGAGACCTCTGACAATAACATCTTATAAATATCTATTGGACCCAATTCCCAAATACGGTTAGGCCTATAATAATACGCAACGTGTGTTCGCGGTTCTACGGAACAACGTCTATGGATAAAACTGAAAAATTAAGATTAATTTTTTTCTACGTATTTTTCCAGGATAAAAAGTATTCTATTTTACGCCCAGGATAATAAGGTATAATTATACCAAGTTTCATCGAAATCGAACCGCTAGTTTTCACGTGATGCCTTCACATACAGACAGACAGACAGACAGACAGACAGACAGACAGACAGACAAAAATTTTTTTAATCACATATTTGGGTTTGGTATCGATCCAGTAACACCCCCTGGTATTTATTTTTTCAATATTTTCAATGTACAGAATTGACCCTTCTACAGATTTATTATATGTATAGATATAGATAATACCTATTATGTATTCTTATTTTTACAAAACTTTATAGATTATCGTGTAAAACCCCTCTTGGTGTTACATTAGATTATTATTATCTTTTAAAAACTATAATAAAAAAATGTGTGTGTGTACTAGTGTACATACGTAAGAAGTGAAACTTCTTTATGACTCTATTTTTCAAAAAATAATTTATTATATGCAACTTTACAGAAATACGTGGAATGACGCGTGGTAGGGTAGAAAAAGATGGCACGTAACGGAAAAATTTCATGCGTAAAGAAAAAATTTAGTGCAACATTTTTTCGTACACTAGTGACTAGTACACGCACACAATTTTTCTACTTTTGTTTTTTTAAATAGCCAACCTACTATGTCACTCTCTACCCGCTTTTTCCAGACCCAAAAACACCATGAAAACGCTCTGAAGAAATGAAAGAAAATGATTCAGTCAGTCTTAGGGGGCGTCCATAAACTACGTGATTTTTTTTCAATTGTTTAACGACCTTCCTAAAATACCTCTGGTACTTTATGGACGCCTCCTTATATTGAATAATAAATGTATGTATAATAAGGATTTTACGTAGGTAGTCTGTTATTCTTTCAGTGAACCTCACAGGAGTGGGGGTTGGTATGACGGTAGCATGGCCGTCACCAATGCTTATCAAACTCATGAAGGAAGACACTCAGCTATCTAGGAAGGTATCTGAGGACGAAGCCACTTGGATCGTCTCTTGTGGTTGTTTGTTGCCAATAGTATGTTAGTAACTTAATAGAATGTTAATTTTATTCTCCTGTACAAAATTAGGGGTATATACATAAATTAATAAATTAGTGTTCTTCTACATCAACATTAGGAATCTGTGATTTGTACCTTTTTGGGAAGTTGCTTAAATACATTCCAAATAAAAAAAAAATTAGAATTTATTACTTTAATTCTTTCAATGCTGCTTCAACCTTAATTTCTCATTCAATTGTCGAGATTTAATAAGTGTTTCAAATGAATAAGAAACATAATTATTCTAAGGCAATTATCGAACAAATCCATTTCTTTTGACTATGAACGTATTTTTTACGTAATTTTATAAATATCATTATACCTAACCTTCTATTGTTTGATAGTGGAAATTAATACTTACTTAGTTGCAAAAAAAACGAACCATCTAAGTATAACAAAAATACACGAAGAAAACTTACTTGGTTTGTCATAACTGCGATTAATCTACAAGTAGTTACTATTATTATAAAGCTGAAGAGTTTGTTTGTTTATATGTTTGAACGCGCTAATCTCAGGAACTACTGGTCCGATTTGAAAAGTTCTTTCGGTGTTAGATAGCCCATTTATCGAGGAAGGCTATATAGGCTATATTATATCATCACGCTAAGACCAACAGGAGCGGAGCAATGCGGGTGAAAGCGCGAGGCACAGCTAGTAATATTGAGAATTTGGATTTAGATAAAAATTTCAAATAGGAAGCAATACCTTTCGATTACTGTTTAAAAGAAAGAAAGCAATCAAGAAGTGCCCAAGTACATGCCATTATCAGAAACGAGACAACAAACAAAAATAACATCATTATTTCAGTTTCCCACTTTATTTCTTGGATCTCGAACAAACTTGGAAGGAAGACCACATTACTCCTGATCAGTTTATTAAAAGCATGTATATACATGGTGCAAATCTTCGCGACTGAACTGTGGATGCTGTATGCTATAAGGGTTATATCTGGTATCCTGGATACTGGTATTCTTTGCAACTTACTGGCTTATAGCGCGGAGATTGCTAGCGTAAGTGGTTTATTTACCTGATACCAACGTGACTGATAAATAGATTGAAGAGATGATGCATTCAGAAGCAAAGTTCGTCACAAAGTATATAATCGTTACAAAGTATATAATTGAAGCGAAGACATAACGTTTGGGGTCTTTATGCTCCCCTTAGATGCTCCCATTAATTGAAGAAATTATATTATAGGAATTACTTTCTGATTATTATTTAAGAACTGCTAATTTTATGCTCTTATGAATGCTAATACTTTTTTGGGAAAGTTAGGGTCTATAATATTTTAACACGAATTGAAACAATACATAACATTGTACTTAGTTCCTCATGGTTATTTTTAAACCTGCTAATTTAATTTTGTACTGGGCGACTGTTCTGAATTCGTTCGGGAAGTCTGTCTTTAAAACATTTAATATAAACATAATACATAATTCTTCCAGAAAGAAATCCGAGGTGCACTAGTAACAATCCAGCAGATGTCGCTAGCCACAGGCATGCTTATCATCTTCACCGTGGGTCCGTACGCGACATACCTCGTGGTCAATGTGGTGTTTGAGTGCATCACACTACTGATCGTTGTGCCGCTGATCTTTATTCCGGAGAGTCCTTGTTCTTTGTTGGGGAGAGGTATGTTCATAGATATTACTTGTAAATTAAGGGTTATATTTCTGAATCGCATATAGATTAAGGAAAGCACTCTCCGTCATTGGTAGTGTTGCCCAAATTCAGTCTTGGTCTTGCAGTCTTGGTCTTGCGTCTTGCGTTTTTGCAAGACCAAGACCAAGAACAAGACCGCGTATTTTTAGCAAGACCAAGACCAAGACTTACCGTGCAAGACTTGAGCAAGAACAAGACATAGCCTGCAAGACTCTTGCGTCTTGCAGCTAGGACTTAGCACTATTTCACTGAGTAGTTAGGTGTAACAGTTCGGTGTATAACTAGGTAGGTACGCTTAGGAATTCTATGAGACGCAAAATCTGTATCAAAGAATATGAAAAACTGGACCTATGCGCATTACTAGTTATTTATTAATCTGCTTGATCTTTACTATGGCTATGTTAATTCAAGCTCACAATGTTCCAATTCTAATACGTTTTTCTAAGATTTAAAGTAAACTTTAATAAATAGTAATAGACTAATAGGTAATTGCAAGACTTGCAAGACTTGCAAGACTCTTGCTGCAAGACCAAGACCAAGGCCAAGACTGGGAGCGCAAGACCAAGACCAAGACCAAGACTAGGTGTATTGGCGCAAGACCAAGACCAAGACCAAGACCAGATGTATTGGCGCAAGACCAAGACCAAGACTGGCTAAGTCTCGTCTTGTTCTTGCATTTGGGCAACACTAGTCATTGGCCATATTTTCGTTTACCAGCAGGCGAGAACGGGGTTAAGCGGCTCCCGGTTTTTTATAAATATATCTACAATATACAAAGCATATTTAATTGATTATTTACTGACGATATTATGTAATACCTCGCGCCCAAATTAATCACAATTTTGTGAGATCCGTGTTGCAGTCAAAAGTAGGTATATTTTTTGTTGTTCGGTTATAGGTAAAACTGCAGATTTATAGGTACTCGGACTTATCCTGTTATTACTTTCAACAGGGCTAAAAGACGAAGCTCTTCAAACTCTAATCTACCTTCGCGGTTCAGAAACGAAAGCCAAGGAAGAAATCAACGAATACACAGTATCATGCGAACAGAATAAGCACACAATATCATACCGCGACAAGGTCTTTATAAAAGCCCTTGCTATAGTCGTCTTATTGAGTATTGGTATACAATCTATTGGATATTTGACTGTGACGATGTATTTACAAATAATACTGGATACAACGGGAACGAGTGTGTCTACAGAAGTGATGTCGGTTGTTTTTGGAGTCCTGCAATTGTTGGCCGGTCTCTTTGCAGCCGTTGTAACTGACAGGGCGGGGAGAAAACCTATATTGTCGATCACGCTTGTGGGCTTATCTATTGGAATGGTAATTTCATGCGCTTTTACTGCTCTTTAAATGTAAAACATGTTATAATCTTTCATAGTAATAGTAATGCAAAAATAATCCAGAATACGTTCTTATTCTTAAAGAAACCTTTCTATTTGTACGAAACTTATCATATTTCTGCTAAATCAATTCAGTATATTTTCCGTAAAACAACAGGCCTCATGGCTCACATTCGACAGTTTATACCTACTTACATACTTAATTAAAAAAAATATAAACACATATTTGTTACAGTCCGGCCTTGGGTTATTTTTTTACGTTAAAGATTCTGGCACCGAAATCACTGGGATCATGAATTATTTACCACTAATTTCTGTGGTTATGATTGTCATTTGTTTTAATGCAGGTATGTACACATCAATTATTATTCGGCTGTCGAACCTTCTTACAATCTAGGTCTTTTACCTACGTTCTATTGCATATACGTACCTACATACATTTAATAGATCGGCAATGTAATATTATGAAAACAACGATAAAGGTATTATCTTTCATCGTGATTCGAGAAGGGAACAGCCTCTAGGGTCCAATATATTATTCTCATTGCTCTTTATCTTTCTCCTTATCAATCTTAATATCCAAAACAATCAAATTATTTTTAATATGTTTCTGTTTGAACTTATAAGTAACTCAAGGTAATTTAAAATTGCAATTATTTCAGGTCCTGGCAGTCTGATAAACGTAGTAAGTTCAGAATTACTAGACAGTCCCGTTCGATCATTTGGAATGAGTACATCCATAACATGTGGTTTATTAGTTGCATTTCTAAACCTCAAATACTTTACTTTAGTCGCTGATATGATAGGCTCTGCTGCTGTGTTTTGGATGTTTGCTGGTGTATCTCTTGTGTATATGATGTTCATATTAATTTGCGTGCCGGAAACTAAGTAAGCAGAGAACGTTTTTGGAGATCCAGAAAGCGCTGGGCAGGAAAGAAAAGGCAATGACTGTGGTTGAACACAAATAAATTGGAATATTTGCAAAGTTTTATGTCGCAAACGGATATATTTAGAATATACGTATTTTGTTAAAAAGTTATTTTTATTTTTTATTTTTACCACACCTCAATTTAACGCGAGGTATTTCAACGCGAGGCAAGATTTTAGGATGTGAAGTGTGGGGGGCCGTTCGCGTGACTCGCGCTCCTCGCGCTCCTCGCGTCGTTTGTTTTTCGTAACGTGCGCTATGCCACAGTGTAAAATATATCAAAAGTAAATTGTGATCAATTTTTATTATGTAAGCAATGTAAAAGTGTTTGTGTCAGATTGTAAATATAAAAGTAAATAAAGTAAGCATTTACAACTTTATAAACTGAGATAAGTAGGTACTAGGAATTTATTAATTAGCACAACATAATTATGGAAGTACTTGGTGTAACTAATAAATATTACTTGCTGCTACCAGTAGAAGCTTAGAGTATTATAATATTAGAATAGTATAGAGCGCGTGTATTGCACAAATTGCTTAGTGCGCATCGAAGGCAGATGAGCTATATAGATACTATATAAATGTGTGTGTGACAAATAGGGATGGGTAGGTATCAATTGCGTGTTGAGCTATCGATAAGTTATGTAAATAAATATGTAACATAAGAAAATATATTGTTCAATATGTTATTAAAGGAGAAATGTATGAAGAAAGTATAAATATATGTAATTTTAAATAATAATGTAAAGTCTTCTATTAATTATAAGTAGTTTAAAAAAAATGTATAATTGAAATATCTGAAAAAACGTGTGGACTTCTTAACTATTAAAATTAAGAAAATAAAAGATCGGGTTTAGTACTATTTTTTAATAATAAATCAAATAATAATAGTATTTAATGTTAAATAAAAATAAGAATTAATTAATAATTTAAAATGAAATAATAAACAATATAAATATATATCAATTCTATACCTACCAAAACCTTCAAAAATCAATTTAGCGGTTAAAATATAATATCGTAACATTACATACTTTACATTTACACTATAATACATTCGCATTCATAATATTAGAAAGTGTATGATACAAAACACAACACAAAATTATTTTTAATATATTTTTAAAAGAGTTTTAATATTAAAGTCAAATATTAATATGTTAAAATATAGTTTTTCTTGTAAACTATCGAGTACAGCGTTGGTCAAGTCACATCACTACGATCACGTGGCGGCATCGGCAGTAAGGTGTGCGAAGGGTGCGCGAGCGAGCCTGCGCGTGTCCGCCTCCCACTTCCCCTTGTATTTATTATCTAATATCTATTTATTTAATCAGGCATAGTATGGTGCTGAAACGAGACATAGAAGGAGCGTAAATAAACAGAATGGAAGCAACCTTATAACTCAATAAATAAAGTATATTTTTAAATGTAGTTCCGTTTATAGTAAAAGCCGCTTTGCGTGTTTTATTGTTTCGTCTTTCACATTCGTTACAAAAATTCTACTGCACTCTTCCTAGTTTATAATGTCAACTAAAAAAAATGAGACACGAAAAAAATCTCAATCGTCACCTAGGAACGTATAACGTAGAACCTATAATCCCATATAATAATTACGGTTTCTGTATTCGAGGCATATATTTTATGGAACATATACCCCGCCAATAAGGAACTTTTACTGTAGTGATTAATAATTATTATAAGTCAATAATCATTATTATTTGACTATTATCAATTATTTTTTAACTAATAATCATTATTGTTTTTTTCCTTAAAATAAACAACTGTAATTAATAATAATACCCCAAAATTATGCAAATAATACACCAATTACGTAATAATAATCCATACTAATATTATAAATGCGAACGTAACTCTGTCTGTCTGTCTGTTACTCAATCACGCCTAAACTACTGAACCAATTTGCATGAAATTTGGTATAGAGATATTTTGATACCCGAAAAAGGGCATAGGCTACCTTTTATTGCGAAATATGTACCACGGGCGAAGCCGGGGCGGACCACTAGTATTATATATATAAAACAAATTATTATAAACTAAACTCTTATTTCACATTACTGTGCAGCTTTTATCGTTTTGAAATAAAAGCATACGAGGTGAAACTTTATGACCAACTGATATTTTTATTCTGTGTCATCAAGTAACTACGTTTTTATCATATTACTCAATTTACATACCGTTTCTTATAGTTTACTCTTTTTTTTGATACTGACACTGCTTTCTTCCGAATTTTGTTTGTTTTGTTACCCATTTTCAATAATTTATCGTTACTCAAAACGTAAAATCGAGCGGAGATAATTTGACACAGGTCCTACGTTAGCAAGCGCCTGATCAGGACTGGCGGGGTAGCGGGCAGCGCGGTTTGTAAAGAAAACGCTGGGCAACGTTAAGTTCTGAGATATAATATGTATTTAATAATTACAGGGCTTCAGTAGAAAACCAAAATTTAGCACGTTTTCTGCAGTACATCAAAATACATATCCTTATATAAAAATTATTTCCAAAATCAGAAATTTCATTAATAAATAATTCGTTTTCGATCTTTATTTTAGCCTATTTTTATGATTTTATATGATCGACCAAAATACACGTGGTTGTGTAACAAATTAGCACACTTTTTAGGAAATATCTTGAAGTGTATTGATTATTTTTTCTAGAAGCGTCATATAATTGCAAATACATGAAAAATTTGATCTTGCAAACCAATTTTACTCCGCTTCGCTGAAAGGACTCCCCTTAGCCACATCTAGCCACATGGACATACTGTTCAAATTTGTCACAATCACTACAGTCGCTTTCTAAAAGTCCCTTTGTATGCTTAATCTTTAAAACTACGCAACGGATTTTGATGCGTTTTTTTTAATAGATAGAGTGATTCAAGAGGAAGGTTTTAGTATATAATTTATTAGGTTTTAGACAAAGCGGGCGAAGCCGCGGGCGGTAGTAATATAATAAGAATTTCGCACAGGAATTTCGTGAATTTCACTGATCGACTTCGTTAAATAATTGAATGATGAGACCTGTGGATGAGACAATGATCCTTGTCAAATCAATTTTCCATGGCTTTATTAATTCAAAAAGAAAATTAAAAATATACCTTCAAAATCAATGTCACAGAAGTCACCTTATCTCATGTTTATTTATTTAATAATTGAAATGCAATATAATTATGTTTAAAATAACAATTAATCAGCTGTTAACACAAATTAGAAGTCAAAGCTGTTCGTGAGTATGAATTAATTAAGTTTATTTCAGAAATCGAATAAATATACTGTTGAAAAACAACAAATAGTTCTTGTAGATAAATAACCTTTTACAAACATAGACTCAGTGCCTTAGGGGGCGAAAGGGGGCGATGGCCCAGGACGACAAATTCTGGGGGGCGCCAAGGTCTGAAGTTGGAGTCTCTTGCCTCTCCTGGTGCAAACCTTCAGAACACCTCAAGTGGGCGCCACAATATTTTCGCCCGGGGTGTCAGTGGCCCTTACACCGGCACTGCATAGACTGTAGGACGATGCTTAAGGTAGCATTCGGATCTGGGCGGTCGCGACCTGGCAGCCGCGGCCCTGCAGCCGGGAACATTGTCGCTGCTGTGCGGCGCTGCCAGAAGCTTACGGATAACAGCGTCCGCGACCCGGGCAGCGACTGCCACGCGCAGTAGTCAAACAGCACTCAGTCAAAATAATAGTCAAATATACGAAAGCGAGAACTCGTGAAGAGACTGATAGAGGACGAAGAAGAGGATGATCAAATAATGTTGGTCTTACTATCATCAAAGAGGAATAAAATCGATTCATTATATCATAACATTATCCTTATAGGTTTTGAGTCGAGGATCGTAAAGTGGTAGATTTTTAGCAATTCATTCAACTAAAAACTTGTCGTTTTCATCGGTAAACATTGCCATATTGTGACTCTTCGCGTACGAGCAGCGCGACCGTACTGCTTCCGGAGCGGCCCGGCGGCGCTGCCAAAGTCGCGAGCAGGCCACGCCCCTCGGCCGCGCGGCTCGGTCGCTTGCGTCGGTAACTATCGCATACAATTCCCTACGAAGCGGTGCGGCGCGACCACGGTCGCGGCTGCGGGGCAGCGGCTGCCGGGTCGCGACCGCCCAGATCCGAATGCTACCTTTACTGGGAAGCAATATAAAATTATTGTTTACATGTACCTAGTTTTATGCCTGAAATTCCCCTACTTATCTTCATCTGGTTGGTTACAGAATACGCAAATCTTTTTATTACAAGCTGATAGATGTATGAGTTTTTAATAATGTGTTATCAGCAGCTGAATTTTGACCTGTTTCCTTATTTACGCATAGGAATGGGAAAAAAATAAAATAAAAAAAAAAACGTGTGGCACTCGGGGACTGCCACGGTAAAGCTATTGCATAGCATGCACAGATAGCATGCCTTCAAGCCACACCTCCGCCCGTCGGAGTGGGGAGCGTGAGGTTTTTCGTTACGCAATTTCTGGATTCGGTCCTCGCGCTCAAGGCCCGCGATAGAAGCTATGCAATAGCTTACCAATCCGTATTATATTATCTCTCCAGTAGTGGAAACTTTCAAATATTAGTTGAATAAAGTATCTATCATAAGATATTTTTGTATCAAGACTGTTAAAATTTTTTATGCTTAGTTCTTCAAGTCCAAGACACATGATATGCTTCAAGGACTGGAACGGAGACATGGTAATGGATGTGATAAACAGTGCATTGAATTTAAAATGCTGTCTCAGAGATACTCATGGAAAGCGATTGGTAAGAATTACAGTTGAACTTCCTTTTATACTGACCAAGTTTTAGACAAAATGCTAGATAGAATATGAAGGTTTTGGTTCCCCGAAATGTCGGTTTCCTCACGATAGTTTATAAAGTGAAGCAGTGTTAATAAGGACAATAAGCAAATAGTTACATTGAAAAATATAATTTGCTGTAGTATGTTCTTCTACACAGCATCGATCCTCCGATCTCTTATCGAGCTATTCGTGGTATTTTATTTCTCACTAGCTGCGCTCCGCGGTTCCACCCGCGTAGCTCTCCTGTTGGTCTGAATAGCGTGATGACATATCGCCTATAGCCTTCCTCGATGAATATCTAACACTGAAATATTTTTTCAAATCGCACCAGTAGCTCCTGAGATTACTTAGCGCGTTCAAACAAACTCAGCAACTCTTCAGCTTTATAATATTTACTCTAAATTCATTTATGATTTCTCGTTTAAACCATAATAGTACTCTACACACTTTTCATCAGAACATTTTAGACAACTGCAAGATAATGATACTCCAAGAGGTGAATGAGCCAGTGTTGAACATGGCTGTATCGAAAGCTGCCAGTCTACTTGGAGCTGATGCTGTCAATATTGTGGACAAGTTGATGTGGGAAAATGATTATAATGGCAGGTAAGGAAATGTTTTTGGATAAAAAGAGTAGCTAACAGGTTTATTAAGTGGATTGAATGAAAAATTGTGGATCTAGAAAGATAAAGAAACGAACGAGTGAGCAGAAGAATATTTTAGAAGATAACGAGCAACGTATTTGATATATTTATTAAAAGTGATTAGGTACAAGAAATGTTTCAGTAAATAATTAATACCTACAATATAAATCTATTGATTTATTATACCTTGAAGATTTGACTTTGTTTTTAACAAGAGGTCGGTAGTACCTATACCAATTATTTTTTAATCCCGCATCCCTATTCTATATTTATAATCCCGCATCCATATTCTAATCTATATATTATGCTTGAAATAAAACAAATACAAATTTCTATTGCTAATTAGAGTCAAAATACTTAGAGGTAATAAGTTTTCCCTTCTTCAGGGTATTTTCATACATGGCGGACGCGATTTTCGTAGCAACCTCCACCCATACTTGCCTGCAACGGTTCGCGCAACAATCCTCGGTTCCTGTAATGTGTATGACGTCAAGGACCCACGCAAGCATACAAGCTATGGCCACGTTTATGACTATAATAGTTAGTATATATCGATTATCGGTAAAGTTTATTCATAGGGTAAGTAATGAAAAGGTGACGTTGAATAATTTTTTTTAATCAATATTATATACCTAGTTAGTTACTACTTAGTTAGTTCAAAAATTCATTCTTCGATTCAAAATACTACTTAAATACGTTTAATTTTTTTGCCATATATAATGTAGGTATCTACTATCTACCTAAATATGTAAAGAGTCATGACTTAACAATGTAAATTAGGTATCTACCTAAGTAGGTAATAGGTAGGTAGGTAAAATAAAAAATATAATTTTTGCAAATTTATTTGTAGAAAATATTTTCCAAAGTTATATAGGTACCTAAACTAGTCACATATTACTAAGTATATTTAAATATTAAAGTCGTATACTTGCCTATAATTATTTTCAGGAAGAATATGGAACCCTAAGGAGACAGAACATCACGTATTTTGGTTCACCACATCCCGTTCTGAATACATACCTTCTGCTATGTCCTATGCTCGGAGCAAATATAAAATTTAAATGCTGTTGTGACGTGAGTATTTCAATAAACAGAATTTTTATTGATGGGGGGATGGGAGGGAATGAGGATAGGGAAGGAGAGGATGGGTAGGGGATGGAAAGGGATGTGGCCCTCCGGACCCCTCACTCACCGTACGGAACGCGACAGTAAACTGTCACTATGGCGCCGATATTCTGTGAGGGTGTGGTACCAGCTTCCCCGGTGCGAGCGTGGCCCAATTCGTGCCGAAGCATGCTCGACTCCCACTTACAAATTACGAAATTAGACGAAACAAGATCATACAAGTATTATTTTAGGCCGTAGGTACATAGTAGATACGTATATTGAATATTATTGTTTTCTTGAATTAGCGATTATGCTTAGAACTCATTTTATCAAAGCAAATTTCAGGAAAAAAATGTACGTTAATTTTTCTCTGTCGGCGTATAAAAACCGATAATTGTTTTGATCCAATATTAATCTGGCAAGTGGCAAAATTGGACCAACAAGTGGGATATGGGTATAATCATATCAGAGAAAAGGATACGTGAGAATTTTATAAATAAAACCGTCTATATATTGTCACGTACTGTTTAATATATATATGGACATTTTTAAAACGACTGGGATATTTTCCTGACCTATAATATTATAAATATTAATTGGTAGCTTACGTTCATACTATTGCGACACGCTCCTGTTGAAAAAAATGTTGTGTGGTTTTATGAAACCACGGTAAAAGTGAAACTTTTTTTCACACTATAGACATTTAGCTAAAAATTATCGTATTTGTACGATAATTATCGTACGTATCGTTAGTCACGCGACATGCGCTACACAGACCAAAAAGTTTGAGACGATGTAATAAAAGTTTCACTTTAACGGTTTAAAAGGCCTTTCAGATTTATATTTATATTATTATGATAGATAGGTACCTAATGATATCTCTTTAATTTATTTCAACTTACAAAAACTAATTATTATGATAAATTAATGTATCCCTAAAATATATTCCTCCTGTGATTTTCCGCCAACTAAACGCTAAACTCTTCAAACTAAATGAAACGATATGATTGGTTATTTACTAACACATTCCTCACACATTATTGGTGGAGAAGCACCCTAATCAGTTTATAAAATTCAGACATTAATTAATTATATTTTTTTTATTTAACAGAAACAACCAGTCAGTCCATTGCTATACAAGGCTGGTCAATCCCTATGTTCTGAAGTGAATACTAATCTTGAAGCATGTGTGGACAAAAAACGTGCGTTAGAAAAAGCTAATGTTATCATAGCAGGCCCAGAGAATAAGAAAAAAGTCAGCGAGTTTAGGCTTACTACTGAAGTATGTATGATTATTTACTAGCTTACCGCCCGCTTCGTCTAAAACCTAATAAATTATATATACTAAAACCTTCCTCTTGAATCACTCTATCTATTAAAAAAACCGCATCAAAATCCGTTGCGTAGTTTTATAGATTTAAGCATACAAAGGGACATAGCGAAAGAGGGACAGAAAAAAGCGAATGAATGAATGAATGAATGAATGAATGAATGAATGAATGAATGAATGAAAAATTCTTTATTGTACACCATATAGGACAAATTAAAACACATAATAACTTAATTAACAATGTACAGAGGGCGGCCTTATCGCTGACAGCGATCTCTGCCAGGCAACCCAATCGACTAGGACAAATGCTGAGTATGGTGGACAGTGGTGCATAATAAATTAAAAATTAAAGACTTTATTATAATAATTTGTACTACAAATATAAACATTCCTCATGGCTTATACATATATTAATAAACATTTATATATACTAATAAATACATATATGTAAACAGATATCGTGGATAAATAAAATAAATACATAATAATATATACATACATATAATAAATATATAATAATATATACATACATATAATAAATGCACACATAAATACAATGTACATACATACGTATACATATTATGAGCACGTAAGTAGCAAAACTAACAGCGAGCTTGAGACAGTGTTAAATAATGTGTTTTAACTTTATTTTTGAAAATGAAAATCGATTCAGCACGTCTTATCTCTTCGGGTAACGAATTCCAGAGATTAATGGCAGTGATAGTAAAGGAGGAGTGGAAGAAGTTAGTCCGGTGAGGAGGAATGCTTAAAGTTAGAAGATTAGAGGAACGGAGAGTGACACCATGTTCGTTCAGATATTTAAAATTTTCTTTAAGATAGGAAGGAGTCTTAGGATCAAATAAAACACCGTACAATAAATGCAGCATGTGAGCGTACCGACGGAAGCGGATAGGGAGCCATTTGAGTTTATTACGGAATTTGGAAACATGATCGTATTTGCGGAGACCAAATACAAATCGAATACAGAGATTTTGGAGGCGATCTAGAGAATCGAGCTGTAACTCGGTTAAATCGGGATAGCAGGAGTCGGCGTAATCAAGGATAGGGAAGAGAAGGGTCTCTGCAAGCGAGATCCTAGTGGGGATAGGCAAGAAATTGCGTAGTCTGCGTATCGAGCCTGCAGCTCCGAACAACTTCTTACGGACCATTTCCAGCTGGACCTTCCAATTCATGTTACTATCAAAGTAAATACCAAGGTTCTTGACAGAGGTACTAAAGAGAATCAAGGTTCCATCCAGACTAATACTCGGTAAGGCGTTCCAGTCGATCTTAGCTGTCAATTTAGAGCTCCCAATTATAATCGTTTGTGTTTTAACGGGGTTAACCAACAGACCGAAGTTTTTAGACCACTGATTGATATTGGCCAGATTGGTGTTTGCTTTATACTATGTAGTGCGTAGCGAAAAAAGCGACTTTGTTTTATACTATGTAGTGATAAATTGAATTGTATTATACCTACCTATAACAGTCCTTTATGGTGATATTCTTCTTCCTATTTCTGTAATATGAAAAAATTTACATAATTTCCTATGTATACTAATTATACATATAATTATATACAGGTAATTGATTAATTTGAAGTAAAGACCAGAAAAGCCTTGTTTTAAAATTTCATGTGGATATCAAAAATTATTATTATTGTAATTTGTAGCAAATAAATAAAATAAAGAAGCCTTTTATTTCTTACAAGATAATAAAATACACCTATTTTTAAATGATTTTTAACTACCTAAGATGTTTTTTATAATTTAAATTAGCCACTTATTCTAGTAGAATGAAGCAAAATTGGTTCTATCTATACTAATATTATAAGCTGAAGAGTTTGTTTCTTTGAACGTGCTTCTCAGGAACTACTGGTCCGATTTGAAAAGTTATTTCAGTGTTAGATAGCCCATTTATCGAGGAAGGTTATAGGCTATATTATATCATCACGCTAAGACCAAAAGGAGCCGAACAATGCGGGTGAAACCGCAGAGCACAGCATAAATAAATAATGCATTATTTTACAGGACATAAACAAACATGCTGGGCCTCAATGGATATTCCTACACACATGTCCTCGAGGCAAAGAAGTGGACGATCATCTGTTTTTCCATTCTAATGCTCGGACTTTTCCAGCGTTTGAAAACTTTCAGTATATATGCACTGCGTTAATGGCGTCTGCTATTAAAAATCATTTCTTTTAATAAAATATATTTTCTGTAGTTATTGTTTTATTTCAAATCATTTAAATATAATATGTTCCTGAAATTAATTAAAAAATACTAGTTATATTTATGTTTGCGAGCAAATTAATATTGTTTAGAAAGTTTAGAAAGAACTTTCTAAACTTTCTAAACAATATTAATATTGTAAATTGCATCTGTACCAGTTGACAGAAATCCTGATAATAACAGAAGTAAATTTACTCTAATGATGAAAAATTCATTGTTATTCAGATGTATGTACTTGGTATTTTCAAAAAGAAACATGTTATATCAAAATAAAACACAAATTTAATGACTATCACTTTATTAACAATTTTATTTACAATCTAATTCTAATTTGTACTTAACTAATCAGCATTTTTGAACTTCCCGCGCATTATTTTAGGTAAAACTACAACACCGGGGCATGGAACTTGGCCGAAAATTTCACAAATACACGCGGTTTCGCAACCTGCTCCAAAGTTAGCGGGGTTATCCTTCTTTTCCGCAGCAATATTCTCAGCTTCTAATACCTCCTTTGATTTCCCTACAGTTCGCATTAGGTGCTCCAAAATGTCCTCTTTTGACTTATTGTCTATATCAACTAATATCTGCTTCCCATCTTCTAAATAACACCTTATAAATGGTGTAGGTGTAAGGTTTTTTAATGTAGCCACTTGCACGTTGGGGTTCTTGTATTGAATCTGTGGTAGATACCAGAAAACGAATTCCTTTGCACCAGCATTGTTTTGTCCGAATATATTGTAAGCCACTGAGAATATCTTTATTTTCTCTTTGAATACTAGTTTACCGGCGTTTAAATAGTTTAGCGTGCGTCTAATAGGTGCTCTTCCTTTCATGAACGGCATTTTGATTGGGTTTTATTTAAATTTTAATTGAATAACAAACTCCACTGTAACTTAACCAAAAAATATTTTCACTGCTGTTGACATGTGATATGTCAAAATGACGCATGACAATTGAAAGTTACAGAGGTTTAATTTGTCAAGAGAACCTCAGATACAAGCATTTTGGATAAAATGAATGACTTATGATAGTGAAAATTTGCATACGTTGTGTGAATGATACATGAGTATTATATGGTATTATATTTTAAATAACCCTTTTTCAACAGTCGATAATGAAAATCAGCCCTGTCTGATACTTTAAAATTTCTGACAACAACAGCTGCTGATTTTACTTTCCTTGATGTAAATGGCAAGAAAGCATATTTTATAAAGATATAATATAAGGTAATCTAATGGAAAGTGAATGAAAACCTCTACGATTTACTGCATATTTTTTTAACTAAAAGCACAGATCTGAAAGATAAGCTATTAAATTCTTCTTCAGTTTATAATCCTATTATCAAAATTAAAAAAAATTATGAACATAATAACCTAAATAATAACTGATAATAACTTATAATGCACTTATAAGTCATAAAAGTTCACTGGCATTTAACATCTGACAGAAACATCACAGAACTAACACCAATAATGAAATATCTTTTTTTACCAATAACGAGAAATTTTAAGCCAAAATGATGACTATTGATAAAAAAAATTATGTATTGCAATATGACTGAAGCACTATAAACTCTATAAAAGCAGTACAATATAGCTTAGGAATCATGAACAGACCGTGCTCAAAAGTAAAAAATCCATGCAAGATTTGTTGTGATACTGTAACAAAGAAAACAGGGATACAGTGCCACGGAGCGTGTCAGAGGTGGTCCCATTACAAATGCCTGAACTATCCACTAGGAAAGATAGACGAAATTAAAGCTGGCCTCGTTAGAATCAACTGTCCATGTCCAGATTGCAACAACTCGGACACAAAAAAGAACGTGTGTAAGACAGAATGTCCCGCAAAACGACAGGTACCTACTCCGCCGCAGGAGCGCGAACCTGTCAAACCAATCCCTAACTATCCGCCACTTGAAGACGAAAGTACTGTTATGAGGGATAATGTAAAATGCCCAAAATGCCAGAAATGTACATCACCGGATAATAAAGATTCACACGCCACCTCACCCAATTTTACACCTTCAGATTCCTTTAATAAATACCGACGGCGCGCAGCATATCAAAATAAGACATCGCCAGCAATGAAATCTTACTCTAATTGCGTGATTACAATGTCCACTGATAGTGGTATTAGTGAGTTGACCTTTTTGTTTATTTAAAAGAAATACTTATGTACCTATTTATAATTGCAAAGTCAGGCCAAGGATATCTATGATTATCGTTTAAAATGACGTATTTTGTTTACCTATAAGTTGATTATTTCGTTGGTCCATTATAACTAAGATGTTTTGTTTTTCATAGATATTATAGTTAATACTATAAGTATATGATGGAAACGAGGTTCGATTATTGGTGCTTCTAACCTTTAGAAGTTCGGAAATTTTAACTTTGTTTAATACCAAATAACAATAAGTATTTTCCGAAAACTTTTACTATCAATATACCTAATATTCGACTAACAATAATAATTAGGTACAATGTTAGCATTAAAATAATACCCAATATTCTTTTATTTTACAGACATAACTTGCATGCCTAGTCGTACAGCGTCATCAGATTCCAAACTATCAAAAGGGTGTGAAGTATATCAGAAAGAGCTCTGCGAAGCGGTTGAGAACATGTGCGCGACTGTAGGAAAACTTACACATCAGCTCAGAGACTTGTTGTACAAGATAAGAGAAACTAACAATTGCCCAAATTGATATGAACTTAGATTGATATGAATAAATCGTTTGCAATCTGTACCTACCTACTGTGTTTGAATGTCGTGAAACCTTTTTGTTTGAGCCATCGTTTTAACAGTTGTGTAATCTGGAACAATAAACAATTCATTGGATTGTGCCTTCTGTGAGATACTTCTGTAAACGAATTAGTGAGTAGTGACTGTAAGGCCATGAACCTCGTCCAGATACCCAGAGAGACTCAGTGTATTAAACTCACCTTTCCATTTTTGCTAGATATTCAACTGCATTTCATCAATCTGCTGAAATTATTGCAACTGTTCCTTTCCAAGCATGATTGTATTGTAAGAAGGCAAAGAATCTTAAAAACGAAATGAAAATAAAATGCAAATGATCGAATCTTTTTTATCACTGATCTGATTACCTTACCTTCTCGTATTTGAATGCACTATATCTTCCATTCAAGAAGCTTATATCTAAACACATAAGCTTCTTGCTTCCATTATATTACGATATGAGCAAGAGATATAAGCTTCTTGGATATGAGTGATACCACAGTGATACACGTTGCATAGATAAAATTTATAATCCAATTTTTTTTTAATTTGCCACATGTATGTCAACCGCGTAACATTACGCTGTCATTTCAAAAACTACAATAGTTCATCATGTTATTATAATACACAATACAATAGATTGCCTATAAACAACACACAACCATGTTTTTCAGATTTCGATAGTAATCTATATTATTATAGAAACATCATGCGAAAATGCAAAACAGTAAAGAACCCTTGCAAAATATGTTTGGGACCAGTCAAGCAGAAGAATGGCCTACAGTGCCAAGGAATTTGTCAATGCTGGGTGCATTACACTTGCCTTAATTACACTCCTGGAAAAATCAAGGATATAAAGGCAGGTATTATCAAAATAACATGTCCCTGTCCTGATTGCAATACCTCTGTACCAAAGGAATATCGTACTGATGAACCATTTAGCTGTACCAATGTTCAATGTCCAGCAAACACGCCTCCAAAATGCGAAAACAGGGAGTGCCCAATAAACCAGAGTCGAGCTCAACACTCAAGAAACGTAGGAACTACTAATAGCATGGATAGATGTGGCATCGAATGTTCTGATAACAGACAAAGTGGACAACCAAAGTCCGTATCTGACACCTCTGTCTTTTGCCCTTCTGGTTGCGTATCCCAAAGAGACATTCCAGGCGATATGGGAAGACTTCCTGATACAATGCCGTCGTTGGGTACTTTAGAACAAATGTGTAATACAGTTGGACAATTGTCTAATCAGATAAACGACCTTATGAGCAAGATGAAGCAAGTAGTTCAGAGCAAAGGATGCGGCGGGCAGAGGACTTGCACTCAACCCGGTCCAAAGTCGTTATGCCCTAAACCCTGTAATTGTCCAGGAAACCCTACGAAGCGGTATTCTTAACTAGTCATGTCACAACGTTTGTTATTGAAATTTCATAATGCTTTCTTATTAACACATATTGATTATGAAAACTGTTGTTTTACTTAATTAAAGCTGTGTTAATAGGTCTCCATGACCGTGGTAGGTACTATAGTTGGTATTTATATGTTTGCGAATAAGTTTTAACAGGTAATCCCTAAGGCGTCGGGGAGGCGCTGAAAATTCTTTGTATACTCATAACTTCAAAACTACTATCAAAGTTTATTCTTGCGTGAAATTGGATATATTGGCATCAATGCTTTGAGAATAGCCCTATTCTGTAATCTTTCTTGTCCTCGCATGAAAGTGAAAAAGCGACTTACCAGAATATTTACTTCTACTTACATACTGTAATATGCAATCTAGAAGTCGACGGTTATATTTTTATAAGTTTTTTCTTTAGTAAAGCCACGTAAAGTTATAAACATTATCAGTTCATGTCATAATATTAAAAAAAAAGTTCTCTGGAGAACATTACGATTTCATGGAAGAAATGAGGAAAAATTAGCTTATAACAATCGCGTCAAATGTTCATCGATGCATAATATTTGAGTTTTCGAAGCGTACAGCTTCTTAGCAATTTTTATCAAGTTTTTGCTTCACCTCTGTGTTTGTAATTTATGTAACTTTACATGTTTGTAACTGATTCCTTTAGCCTCGAATTTGAACCATTTTAAACGGACAGATTTAATTGAAACATGGCACACTTATCAAGGAATAGATTTCCGCCCGCGGCTTCGCCCGCGTTTGCAAAGGAAAACCCGCATAGTTCCCGTTCCCGTGCGGTTTCCGGGATAAAAACTATCCTATGTGTTAATACAAGTTACCCTCTATATGTGTGCTAAATTTCATTGTAATCGGTTCAGTAGTTTTTACGGTAAAGAGTAACAAACATCCATACATCCATACAAACTTTCGCATTTATAATATTAGTAGGATAAGGACAGTATAATAATTTCATGAGTTTAAGTACAGACTAATAATAATATACTACGTATACAACGTGTTTTTAGTTTTTTGTAATCTACTTATTTCTTATACATAATGTGTATGGTGAAGTCACATCAGAATAAGCATTTTCTTTAAAGATATGTTGGCATTGTACGACTGATTGCCAATTTAACTCCGCAAGAAGTTTTTGTTGACTATTACCACAGACTATTACAGTCATTGCTATACACCTAACTAGAGGTATACATAATATTTACAGCTCGGTATTCTATCCTTTATATCTCAACTATGTGTTACCCGAAACTTTACTAACAGTGTACAGATAATCTATTTATTTATTTATTATTCGATAAACACGTAAGACAAACGAATTACATGTAAAACCCACAACCAAATTGTCACTAACGAACAGACAAAATTTATATCATAAAATAATTGTTTTGGCTTCTAGTGTCTTAATTATTACAAGTTCAAATTATGTAGAAAAATACTGTACATTATAATGTACATTATAATCTAATAACCGTAGTGGGTTCGATTCCTTCTACCCAATAAAACGACGTGTGGCACTCGGGGACTGCCGCGGTAAAGCTATTGCATGCTATGCCTTCAAGCCACACCTCGCGCGGCCCGTCGGAGTGGGAAGCGTGAGGTTTTTTCGTTACGGAATTTCTCGATTCGGTCCTCGCGCTCAAGGCCCGCGATAGAAGCTATGCAATAGCTTAAAAAAAACAGACAGCATTTTGGTTATGAATACACATTACATACACATGACTAGTCTGTAGACTAAGTAAAGAAACTTAGATAACTTATTCACATAAATATACTCGTTAAGTTAAAAACTAGTGCTTGAAAAGGAGCTTGTAAAAACTAGATTTATATTAAAAATTAAGAAATTGAAGACGTGATTGAAATATACGTCTTTCATTATTAAAAAGGCGTTTTTATCGGTCAGATAGGTATGCCATTTAAAAAGAGGACAGCTTTTTAAATGGCATCATTTAATTTATTTAAGTGTTTTTTATCTATATACTACCTAATACTAATATAAAGCTGAAGAGTTTGTTTGTTTGTATGTAGGTACCACCTTAGGCCACATCTCAGCTTTCCATCAGGCGAGATAGTGGTCAAGCGCTTCCCTATCATACAAAAAAAAAGTTTGTTTGTTTGTTTGAACACGCTAATCTCAAGAACTACTGGTCCGATTTGAATAATTATTTAGTGTTAGATAGCTCATTTATTGAGGAAGGTTATAGGCTATATTATATCATCACGCTAAGACCAACAGGAGCGGAGCAATGCGGATGAAACCGCGCGGAACAGCTAGTTACAGATATAGAGCATATTGGTTTTATACATATTATGATATTAGATGTGCCTTTTATTATGAGCCCTTTTATACATTAGTTTTACGCTAGTATTTATCTAAAGACTAGACAGATTGTAATGGTATAGATCTACACTAATATTATAAAGAGGAAAACTTTGTTTGTTTGTTTGATTGTAACGAATAGGCTCATAAACTACTGGACCGATTTTAAAAATACTTTCACCATTCGAAAGCTTCGAAATCCACGAGTAACATAGGCTAGGTTTTATCCCGGAAATCCCACGGGAACGGGAACTATGCGGGTTTTTCTTTGAAAACGCGGGCGAAGCCGCAGGCGGAAAGCTAGTATTTAATGTAAATTTCAATAAAATTTCAATAAAATTGAAAATAAATATTGTATGAGATAGAGATAGAGTTTTGTTTAGCGAGTTTTAAAATATTTCATGTGTACAATCCATATTGTAGTTTCACATTACAAAAACTAAAATATTGTGTTTGCAAAACACAAGAATTACTTATTAGTCCTGTAGGCTAGATTGTAATTTATATAAGGTGCTATTTTAATGTAAAGAAAGCGAATCACTTGTTACGATTTTACATCTAATATGAGGTTTACTGAGTTTGGCCTTAGATGGCGTTGTTTTTCTGAAAGACGAAAAAAATAATATCTGTAGGTACTAGGTACTATGAATCAAAACGACTAATAATTAATCTCAATATTTATATTTAGCAACTTAATGCTTGTCTACTAATATTTTAAAGAGGAAAACTTTGTTTGTTTGATTGTAATGAATAGGCTCATAAACTACTGGACCGATTTTAAAAATTCTTTCACCAATCGAAAGCTACATTATCCACGAGTAGGTAATATAGGCTATATATTACTATCACGCTAAGACCAACAGGAGCGGAGCCACGCGGGAGAAACCGCGCGGCACAGCTAGTTTCCAATATTACTAGCTTACCGCCCGCGGCTTTGCACGCGTTTTCAAAGAAAGACCCGCATCGTTCCCGTTCCGGTGGGATAAAAACCTATGTGTTAATTCAAGTTACTCTCTATGTGTGTGCTAAATTTCATTGTAATCGGTTCAGTAGTTTTTGCGTGAAAAAGTATCAAACATATACACATAAACATACATCTATCTTCACAAACTTTCGCATTTATAATATTACTACGATAGGATAGGATAGGATCATACACTATATGTATATTACATAATAGCAATGATCCTTGTTTTGCTTGAGACATTCACTGCGGGGTATCTGAGCGATTACATTTCCTTTGAGGTAAAGGGACGTTAATATGGACGAAGTTATGTGCTATGCAAGTAACTTTTGACAGATTAATTAGTAGCAAAATATGTTATTGGCTTCCTGTTTATGGATTCGGGTATCATACGGGGGCTCTTTCTAGCTAGGGCCTCAAATAATAATAAAATGTTAACTTAAGCCTAAGAAAAAAGCAGGATTGAATTTGTTCATGAGAGCACTGATTAATTTGTAAAATAACACAGAAACTAAATAAAAATTAATTTAGATAAAACCTACCTACCTACGATGACTGCTAGATTATTTTTGTATTGTATTACGCATTATATATAGCAGAAAACACAAAGATATTGAAATACAGAATTTTAAAAAAGCTTAATATTTACTTCACACACGAGTTGATAAAGCTTTTTAAAAGCTTTTTACAGAATATAATGTAAGATCATAACAATCAGATTTATTTGTAGTCTATGTTTAATTTGACGTCGATCTTTTACACGTCACTACATGAAACGATATTTGCAACTAATATAAACATACTAGCTTACCTCCCGCGGCTTCGCTCGCTTTTTCTAAAACTTACTAAATTTTTTACTAAAACCTTCCTCCTCCTTGAATCACTCTACCTATTAAAAAAACCGCATTAAAATCCGTTGCGTAGTTTTAAAGATTTAAGCGTACAAAGGGACATAGGGACAAAGAAAGCGACTTTGTAGTGATCTAGACACGCGGCAGCGTGTCAAGCCGAGTTCAAGCGAAGAGAACTGGCGAGCAGCAGCCGTGTGTATATTTACACGAACCATTTCGA
Source organism: Colias croceus (assembly GCF_905220415.1). Classification (NCBI taxonomy): domain Eukaryota; kingdom Metazoa; phylum Arthropoda; class Insecta; order Lepidoptera; family Pieridae; genus Colias; species Colias croceus. The sequence goes on from NC_059560.1 coordinate 2,128,676, forward strand.
GCCACTTTTCACCCCCTTATAACTCGAAAACTATTTAAGTTATATAAACCAAATTTGGTACATATCAAGAGGACCTCAAGATAAACAAGAACCTTAAATTTCATAAATACAGATTAAACGGTTGCGTAGATATTAATATCCAAAAATCGCAATTTTTAAGACTGACTGACTTATAGACATATACAAAACCTAACCCACTTCCAGATGACCTAGAAAGTTCAAATTTTGTAATCAACTAGGTAATAGTGAGTGTACAAAGGAAAAAATCAGAAAATACTGAATTTATTTGTATTTAATTTTTTTTTCAATGACATTAATTTTATTTGTATGGAAAAATGGAAAAGTTTAAAAAAATAGAAAATAGTATATTCACCTTACTAGTCTTAAAAAGTAGATCAAAACTAATCAGTGGCCGAAAAAATTTTTGAAATCCATCAATAAATGACTGAGATATAGATTATTGAAGTTTACATATTTTAGGACGAAACATCTGTAGATTCGAAGCGCCTCTGACATCACACTCACTCGTGCTAGTATCGCTAGGGCGGATTACTTCGATTGCATGATTTCTTTATTCAAAACTGTTATTAAACGTAAAATAAAAGAAAATTGTAATAAAAATATTGCTCATACAGTTAAAAATCCATACTAATATTATAAATGCGAAAGTAACTCTGTCTGTCTGTCTGTTACTCAATCACGCTTTAACTACTGAACCAATTTGCATGAAATTTGGTATAGAGATATTTTGATACCCGAGAAAGGACATAGGATAGATTTTATCCCGGAAATCCCACGGGAACGGGAACTATGCAGGTTTTTCTTTGACTACGCGGGCGATGCCGCGGGAGGAAAGCTAGTAATATATAATTTTACATATTCACATTTATTTATTCTTTATTTATGAGTATTAGTTTTTAATTTCAGTGTAAATAAATAAATAAATAAAATGTTTATTTTGCTTTAAACATGGTCTTCAATGGTGATACAATTATATTAATAAAGCACAAACATGTTCAGCCAATACAAGCATGCAAAAATAATTACCATAAATGGTGTAATGGAAGAAGGCTTCGTCGAAGGTCGAAATGATTTAATTTGCGTAATATTAATATGAGTGAAACATCTTTAGGCGCGTTTAGAGTAAATAAATTTCAAGATCGCGTCATGGCAATACCGTAACGTCATGGAGTAAGGCGACGATTCTTCTACAACGATCTTTGCATCTTGGTAATAGTGTGTGTACAAATTCACGCTGGATGTTTAGAAAATCATGTAATCTTTTAAACAGAAAACGAGTTTTAAAAATTGCAGATAATGACGGGGCAATGTGCGCTGACATTCATAACATACAAGAAAATATAGAAAATAATACTAAACAAACCATACAGAGAAACCGCAAGAAAAAAAAAATCGTATATAAAAAGTATTATATTTATAAAGTAAATCAAATTTGCAGAGTAATTTTCTGTACAAAAAGTAATGATATCCTACCAAAAACATAAATGTAAAAATTGGAGCCGAGTTCAATCGTTGACCTAATTTGCCAAAAAAAGAAATGAGATCTAAATGTGTGCCAAGTTCTGCAGACAGTCCAGAAATTTATTTACAAAGATGTATTAAGTTCTTAGGTTGACTGAAAACTCAATTGTTTTATTTTCCCTTAGAGAACAATGTTTATTCCAAAATATAACTTTTTTAATTTGAATAATATAATTATTTTCACAAAGCAAACAACTAATGACCTATTGAACCCCATAATTTGATGAGGCTAGTTTTACATACTGTTTATATTTTGTGAGGTTCTAAAAACTAGCCTCATCAAATTATGGGGTTCAAAAGGTCATTAGTTGTTTGCTTTGTGAAAATAATTATATTATTCAAATTAAAAAAGTTATATTTTGGAATAAACATTGTTCTCTAAGGGAAAATAAAACGATTGAGTTTTCAGTCAACCTAAGAACTTAACACATCTTTGTAAATAAATTTCTGGACTGTCTGCAGAACTTGGCACACATTTAGATCTCATTTCTTTTTTTGGCAAATTAGGTCAACGATTGAACTCGGCTCCAATTTTTACATTTATGTTTTTGGTAGGATAATAAAACACCGAATATAATATGTATTACAAGTGCCATGATTTCACGTTACCACTTGGGGCTTCATAGTTAATTTATTGTGTCCTCATAGTTTATAATTGCGGCTCTGAACTTCTTACATGGAAAAAGAAATATTTCAAGTGGATTTCTAATTATAAAAAACATCATTATAATTATTAAGTATGTTGACGAATAACTCAAGAGTTGTTACAATGTTGACTTTAAGAGCTAATTATCTGATATAGGCAGTTGAAATTATTGATATTTGGTCACACGAGTCATGATACATAGTTCTTTATAATCACTTTACCTAAAATCTAATAAATTATATACTAAAACATTTCTCCTGTATCTCTCTTTCTATTAAAAAATCGCATCTGAATCCGTTGCGTAGTTTTAAAGATTTGAGCATAGGTACATAGGGATAGAAAACTTACAGGCTCGATCTTGGTTTGCGACGTAACTTCGTTTGGACATTCGTCATAGCCGACGTGAAGACATCAATATTGGGCGCAGACTTTTTACGGCATTTAGTGTTGCCCAAATGCAAGAACAAGACGAGACTTAGCCAGTCTTGGTCTTGGTCTTGCGCCAATACATCTGGTCTTGGTCTTGGTCTTGGTCTTGCGCCAATACACCTAGTCTTGGTCTTGGTCTTGGTCTTGCGCTTCCAGTCTTGGTCTTGGTCTTGGTCTTGCAGCAAGAGTCTTGCAAGTCTTGCAAGTCTTGCAATTACCTATTAGTCTATTACTATTTATTAAAGTTTACTTTAAATCTTAGAAAAACGTATTAGAATTGGAACATTGTGAGCTTGAATTAACATAGCCATAGTAAAGATCAAGCAGATTAATAAATAACTAGTAATGCGCATAGGTCCAGTTTTTCATATTCTTTGATACAGTTTTTTGCGTCTCATAGAATTCCTAAGCGTACCTACCTAGTTATACACCGAACTGTTACACCTAACTACTCAGTGAAATAGTGCTAAGTCCTAGCTGCAAGACGCAAGAGTCTTGCAGGCTATGTCTTGTTCTTGCTCAAGTCTTGCACGGTAAGTCTTGGTCTTGGTCTTGCTAAAAATACGCGGTCTTGTTCTTGGTCTTGGTCTTGCAAAAACGCAAGACGCAAGACCAAGACTGCAAGACCAAGACTGAATTTGGGCAACACTAACGGCATTACAAGCTCCTAGTTGACCTCCACAAAAGAAGATTAATTGATGATACAACAAAACTCGCTGTCGAAGCAATCGAAGTATCTACGGCCGTACACTCAATCCGCGTCATGAGTTCAGAACAAGCTTACCACAGCATATTGAATCAATACCCCAACATACTACGACCGATGTCATTGAAGCAACCGGCTAAGCATGAAGTGGTCCACGGACTGAAAAAGCTACTTTGTTTTATACTATTTAGTGGTGATGCTAGTGACCATCATTGCCTTCTTTGCTATTTATACATTATTATTACAAAATATTCATACCTCTTAAAAATAATTTCTGAATTTAACAGGTCCAAAAAAAACTATAAATGCCTCGATCCGCAGCGTAGCAGAGTCGTAGCATCGTAGCAGTTTTTCTTGAGAAATACGCTTCCAGACAAAACCAATATTTTCTCGTATTTAAATAAGTAAACAATTGTTTTGTAAATATTGTTATAAATTGAAAATTGTACACAGGTGTACCATCAAGATAATGATATCTAGGGCGGACTTTTTGATAAGATTCTATCGATTGTCTAATTAAACTAGGTACTGAATATATTTCTCAATGTGCCCTTGTATGTTATGTAATATCTGTATGCATGTCTATCGACCTATTTTACATTATTGTAGGTAGTTTTTAACGCGTGATCGTTATAATTATAATATAGGAAGAAGGAAATCCATGGAATGTTGTAAGAATCACAAAGTATTTTTGGCTTCGTTATTTGTTACTATACCAATATTATAAAGCTGAAGAGTTTGTTTGTTTGTTTGAACGCGCTAATCTCGGGAACTACTGGTCCGATTTGAAAAATTCTTTAAGTGTTAGATAGCTCATTTATCGAGGAAGGTTATAGGCTATATATCATCACGCTACGACCAACAGGAGTGGAGCAACGGGGGTGAAACCGCGCGGAGCAGCTAGTACGTGATAAAATTGATATGATTTTAAAAGAGCAACTACAGATTTACGTTTTGGTTTTATAAATAGGTGGTAAGTATTACGCGTCTTACAAGTTTTAATTATTCATGCTATAAATCCTATATCCACGTGAAAAACAATATTAAAATTAAAATTAGAAAATTTTTCTAGAGTTTAATTTAAAAGCATGGAATATGCATGAGGTATTAAGTCCAATAGTCAATCAAATTATTTAAATTTATCCATTTGACAGTGAGAAATGGTTCACTTTTAATTTATTTCCCCTGTTTTCTTCAACATTTCTCTACTTTTTATCTTAAATTAAATCTTTAAAAGTTACATGAATGAAAATTCAGTGTCTAAATAAATTTAAAATGCTTTGTTGTGTATAATTTTTCGCCAACATTATCATTTATCTAGATAAAGAATTGACTGACAATACGTGATTAATTACGGACTTAATCACGTTAAAAATCTTAAAAAAAACTATTTTGAACTAGATTCAAAAATTGGTTTGAAGGTTAATTATTTGAATAATTAGTTGTAATAGTTTGTGTGAGTTATTATCTACCGAAATCTTATCATATTGTCTTTGTAACGTCTTTGCCAGTAATATTAGATAATGCTATTCATCCTCGGGTTCCGTTAACTGATTTATTAATCATAATAAATAAATAAATAAATAAATAAATAAATAAATAATAAACAACATATTGCGTAAAAACTGAAGTCCCGTGTCCTCTAGTGGGGTAAGGCAGATGCATAAATATACATAAGTACATGTTTCCCTGATCGATTTTCTGTAGGGATTTTATTTTATGGAATATTATAATTTTATTCTTAAGAGATCTTATCTCAAAGTCAGACGTAAGCACACAAGTTTATTTCGGCAGGCTTTAGGAACTAGGTACACAAAATTTATTTAATTAACCCTTATTTCGACAGAGAAGGTGATAGTAAACTTATTGAAATTTTATTGTATAACCTAGTTTCCATGGTGTTTCTAAACCTCCAAAAAAAGAAAAAAAATAATCTACCCCCCACCCTTATGGAGAAAAGCGATGTCCGCCACACCGGACATTATCGAATCTTAGTAAAAAAAGTGTTAAAATGACTTGTCCGTCCTAGCGGACTTAATCGAATACGTGAAAGAAGTTGCATAGTATAAAGTAAAAGAATATAATAGTAAAAGAGCCTTTATTTTTTATAAAAGTACAAAGAAACTGTAAGGGCCTGTATTATTTAACATGAAATTTTGTCGTACCGATATTTTTTGGACCAGTAATCTAAATACGATGGTAGCGACACAATGCCCATCAAAATAAGGATAGCAAGAAAGTCGCGAAACTCATCTTATCAAATTTATAGAGCAGCCTGTTTTTAGCACGGAATATGCATTTGTTTCTTGTACAACATTAGCAATCACATCTTCAGAGAAAAAACGTCAAAAAGTAATCTAAAGGTGAACGTACTACGGGAGGATCTTCAACTACTGCAGTATTTTCTATCTGGGCTCTATACAAAAAAAAGTACTCTGTTTCCATTTGTACGAGAGGGAAAACTTTTGAATTTGCTTGTGTCTCTTTTTTGTCACAACTGATGGTTCTCTGAGTCTTCTTTTTCTATGCACAGGTGTTGGCAACGAGGGTAAAGACGATATAGAAGGTAAGTTTGCAAAATTGGGTTCCTGCGACTGTTTTGGGAAAACTTGCTCTATAATTGGAGTCAAAGGCGTCGGGAAGTCGTTGTTGAGTTCAAAACTTGTTTCAGAAGGGTTTTCATCAGGGCTGTCTGCGATATTCAAGCGCTCTAGCGAAGATGCAATAGACTGCAGGAACGAGTGCCAATACTTTTTTCGAGCGTGCATGCAGGGAAGACTGAAGCAAAATAAAAGAAATACGTGCTAAGCAAACACCACTAGTTACCAATAAAAAAATATTAAACACGAAAAAGTAATAGGGTAAGTAAGAGGGCACACAGGCAATACAGAGACTCGTGGTGTACATTATAGAGTCAATATTAGTTTTGTAAATTAGACAGTGAGTAACCAGTTCTTACAAAAGTTAGTAGGTACTTAATTTTGAGCATGTAAGTGTAACGTAAAGGCTAAGCAGATAAGTAGTAGGTATATAATATACACCAGTGAGTACCTGTTGAGAATAGGTATAGGGTTCTTTTCACGTAAGTAGGTAGGTCAGGTAAGTAGGTAGACTAACTTTTAGTAATTAGTTTTTAGCATTTTAGTTTTATGTAAAGGTTAGGTAGATAAGAAGTATCTAACAAGTTGATAGGTACTGAGAATAGATGTAATGTTTTGGTAATACCGACAACTCAAATCTTTTACCTTTCATACCATATTTCGACAAGGTCCGCCGTGACGGACAAGCTGTAAGACACAATAAATACAGGTGTTTCGACGAAGTCCGGTGTGGCGGACAAGTAAAAAACTCGATAATTATTAAGAATAACGTAAGCAAAAGCTATGAAATCGTATTATTTGAACTTTAGTAGACTAAATTCACAAAACACAAATAAAAAATCTACGCAACATAAGCAAAAATTCATATTTTTTTAATAAATTACCTAAAAGACTTTCTTAGTGCGCAGTTTCGCCGACATTTTTTCGCCAACTATCAAACTCTGGGTTGTCACACGTAAAATTTATTTTTCTACTAAAATTTGATCGACCTCCCAATAGCTTAGTAGTTTCTTTGTTGCAAAAATAGAAATAGACGGGGCGGTGGATTTTTTTAAAGTACTTGTCCGGTGGTACTGACAAATTCGAAATAAGGGTTAAAGAAGGGAGGATCTATTTACAGCACATATTATGTTTATTTTATTTTATTTGTAGCTCCATTGTTCTTTTTATTGTTATTTGTGTTCTATGCTGTATAAGTAAAACAAGAGCAAGAGCAAAATAATTATCATAATAATGCTTTTAGTACATTTTTCACTTTCAGCATAGCTATTAGCGACTTAAATTAAATTAGGAATTTTTAAAAGACTAGTCTTTAGTACTCTCTGAATATATAACAATTAACTTATTTCATAAATGAAATATAAAAAGCAAATTATGCAAACATTGCTTTGCTTTCTAAGTTTTAGCTCTTATTTCTTGGAGAACGTTGTTCTAACTGTTATTACTGATTGTATTTATGAACAGAGCTACTTACTATTTATTAAAGACTAGCTTTCCGCCCGCGGCTTCGCCCGCTTTGTCTAAAACCTAATAAATTATATATTAAAACCTTCCTCTTGAATCACTCTATCTATTAAAAAAACCGCATCATAATCCGTTGCGTAGTTTAAAAAATTTAAGCATACAAAGGGACATAGGGAAATAGGGACAGAGAAAGCGACTTTGTTTTATACTATGTAGTGATATGAAACGTACCTAGATCAGTAATTAAATAAATGATATTTCTGAATTTGCAATCGGGATTCTATTTATTTAATACTAACATTCACCTCGAGAACCAACTTAAAAAAAACTGCATCAAAATCATTTGCGTAATTTTAAAGATCTAAGCATACATATAGGGTCAGACGAAGAACGGTAAACGATTTTACCATATAGAATTTCCTATGACCATTATTTGGTGTTATGTATATGAATACTTTTTTAATCATTGTGAAGGTTGAGAGGTCGTGGGTTCGATTCTCACCCAGGGCAAATATTTGTGTGATCAACATAGATGTTTGCTTTGGGTGTTGATTATCAATACTTACAAGTATTTATTTAAAATTATATAGGTAGGTATGTATGTTTATCAACCATCTGGTTTTCATAACACAAGCGAAAGCTTAATATGGGATCAGATCGTGCCGTGTGTGAAAATTGTCCTGAAAATATTTATTTATTTAATTATTCGTGGAAATTATCGAATATAATTTAATCAACGGTACCCTAAAATTAACAATTCAGATTATGATCAATAGATATTATCGCGTTCATTAATTGAAATGAAAATTAGATATCTGAAAGTCATAGTGGTATTATTGTAACGGACCCATGGAGGCGCGCAAGTACGAATATAAAGAAATAGGGGGATTCAAAATGGAGGCTACTTTGACGTATCAGCTTATTATTGTGGCCTGTAGTAAGTAATGTTTGTGAGATATAAATCTTATTATAATACTAGCTATCCGCCCGCGGATATCCCACCGCCATCCCACCCGCTGTGTCTGAAACCTAATAAATAATACATATAAAATTTCCTCTTCAATCACTCTATTATCTATTAAAAACACCGCACCAAAATACGTTATGTAGATATAAAGATTTAAGTAGGTATACATTGGGAAATTAGAAATACAGAGCGACTTTGTTGTACGGTGCATTTACATCAAACGAACCTAGAGCTAGAGCAAGATCATTCTTTCGTGATCTTTTAGTGTAAACTAAAACTCGTATTCATTGTTGTTTAGTATTAGAACATTGCATAGAATCTTTTCGAACGCTCTAAGAACAACAAAATAATGCTCTACGCCTGCTTACGCTAAAAGTTTACAATAATTTAAATTTTAAAATTTCGTGAGCGCATTAATGCTAACTTAACCTTACCAATATAGGTATGTATTGGTTTCAATTATTGTTCTCTTTGGTCTAAGTTAATTAATTCTGTTACTTTATTATTTTAAGAACTCGCTTAACGCCCGCGGCTTCGCCCGCTTTGTCTTAAACCTAATAAATTATTGAATTACTCTATCTATTAAAAAAACCGCATCAAAATCCGTTGCGTAGTTTGAAAGATTTAAGCTTACAAAGGGACATAGGGACAGAGAAAGCGACTTTGTTATAAACTATGTAGTGATGGTACGTTTACTTTAATAAGCAGATATTAACTAATGAGTCTCAGATACAAGTTTAATTTTCAAATCTTTCTCTCTACTCTACTCTTGACTCTACTATAGATTTTTATACACAGCAATCTATATAATAGCAATATTATTATTGAAAATTGTTCAGTAATTCATTATTTTAATGAATAATACTTACACGGGTTTCATGCATGGCCTCACTAGGTATAATGGGCCTGTACATTTCTATTAAAAAAAGTTGAAAGGTATTGTGTAAAATGAAATTCGACGAAGCATGTGTTATTTTCAATTGTGTTATAGCAATTCATGGCAATAATTAATGGGACCAGGGGTAAGATTCTAATGATATGCAGTGCTTATAAAATAATCTAAAGCAATACGATTTAGTAGAAATAGTTAAAATATGATGATGATTTTTGATATTTCGCGGGAGTGGGAGAGGGAGAGGGAGAGGTAGAGGGAAAGGGAGAGGGAGAGGTAGAGGGAGAGGGAGAGGGAGAGGGAGAGGGAGAAGGAGAGGGAGAGGGAGAGGGAGAGGGAGAGGGAGAGGGAGAGGGAGAGGGAGAGGGAGAGGGAGAGGGAGAGGGAGAGGGAGAGGGAGAGGGAGAGGGAGAGGGAGAGGGAGAGGGAGAGGGAGAGGGAGAGGGAGAGGGAGAGGGAGAGGGAGAGGGAGAGGGAGAGGGAGAGGGAGAGGGAGAGGGAGAGGGAGAGGGAGAGGGAGAGGGAGAGGGAGAGGGAGAGGGAGAGGGAGAGGGAGAGGGAGAGAGAGAGGGAGAGGGAGAGGGAGAGGGAGAGGGAGAGGGAGAGGGAGAGGGAGAGGGATAGGGAGAGGGAGAGGGAGAGGGAGAGGGAGAGGGAGAGGGAGAGAGAGAGGGAGAGGGAGAGGGAGAGGGAGAGGGAGAGGGAGAGGGAGAGGGAGAGGGAGAGGGAGAGGGAGAGGGAGAGGGAGAGGGTCTCTGTGTTGATTATAATCTACGGCTGTATCTATTATGTATTTTGAATGCCTTAATATATTTTTTTGTTTATGTCGTCACGAAAAGGGTGCAATGTTTATAAGCCACGAAAAGGAAAATAATTCCAATAAACTTATCAACTTTATTTTTCTTTATTTTCAGTTAACATAGGCCAAATCGTGGTCGGCTATAGTGTCGGGTGGTCTGCACCCATCATACCAAAACTTCAAAACACTACTGACAATCCTTTGGAAGAACCAATATCAGATCTCGAAGCCTCATGGGTCGGGTCTTTACTGTATATTGGCGCTATGGTGGGTAAGTCTAATTTATCTTCTGGATAATATGTTCCGATTATGTTCTGTTTAGCTTATCTGTCAGTTAAAAACGTATTAAATAGGTCAAAAGTGATCAAGGGGCATAATCAGCTATCGGAAAATGAAACCGATTCTAAACATAAATAATTGATAATGACTTAGTAGAAATTAAAGACATATATACATTTGATTTTATAATTGAGATAAAAATCCGTATTATATTCGTAGAAAATACTAATGACTTACTGTTAATCGTTCTTTGTTAAGTGAGTCTTCAAGTTCTTTATTTTGTAGAAGTAATAGTACCTAGTGGAAATGGTAGGCACAGGAATATGAAGTCTTTAAGCAGTCAACAAGGTATGAATAATTATTATTGATCGAAAAGATAATTATTTTATTAAATTATTAGCCTATAAGCCTCTATTGATAATATAATATTAAAATAAGCTCCGCAAAAATTCCAGAATACGAAACAAATAATCAAGCTTATATTTATTTAGGTCTTACTTTAGTTGCAATATACTATTTTTCTTGTTAGATATGAGAGGAACAGATGTCTAGAAATTATTTTCTGATTACACAGATGGAAAGTGTCCCTATTCAAGTATACATGAAGCAAATGTATTTCACATCTGTTTCATCTATCGAATCGCATTACGAATAAACTGAACACATGCCTTAGAAACGATATTTTTTACAATAGTGATTGACAAAAAGACATTTGCTCTTATTTATTCACGCCAATGCCTCATATGCTAGGAAATGTCCTGTGTTACAACCTGTATTAACCTGACATTTCCACTTACAGGAGACATTTATCCATCCGTTGATACAAGTTATATAGACTATTTTAGATTATAAGATAGACTAACTACGTTCTAAAAACGACCGATGGTTCTCAATTTATTTATTACTAGCTGCGCTTCGCGGTTTCACCCGCGTGGCTCCACTTCTGTTGGTCTTAGGCCTTAGCGTGATGATATATAGCCTATACCTTCTGGTAAATGGGCTATAAAACAACGAAGGAATTTTTCAAATCGGACCAGTATTTCCTGAGATTAGCGCATTCAAGCAAGCAAACAAACAAACAAACTCTTCAGCTTCATAATATTAGTATACACTTTTTAATAGGTATACCTAGTTGATATCATAGTCGAAATAATAGAAATTATTGAAATATCAATCAATATTAATAGAATCAATAGTATTACGTGAAATATAGGTAGGTATAATATTAAGAAGTCATCACGAATCGCTTAGTTCTTCACAACGAGTAAAACTACGAAAAATATAATATTTTTATATAAATAAAATATAATATTTTTTCAGGGCCATACATAACGGGAATATTATCAAACCTAATTGGCAGAAAGCCATGTTTGTTAATCGGAGGATTCCTCAACATAATATCATATATCCTTGTGATAACAACCAAGAATATTACAATGGTATATACTTTGAGGATTATAAGTGGCTCAGGCATGGGTGTAACCACGGTTGGAAATATTGTGTATGTTGGCGAGATAGCGTAAGTAAATCCTATTGTAAATTGTATATTTGTTTGTTTATGTTGCCAGGATAACTGTTAGGTAGGTTTATCTATTTTCAAAGGTATAAGGAATATACTAACTGGCTTAGGAAACGTTCTGCTGGGACAGTTTTACCAGTAATGGACTTTATAATATATAATAATAATATATAATGAATCGGAATAATATAATAATGAATCGCCAAACTTGTTGGTAAGCGCAAAACTTGAGAACGGCTGAACCGATTTCGTTAATTCTTTTTTTATAATATTCCTTGAAGTAAGAGGATGGTTCTTGTGGAGAGAAAACGTAAACATGTATTACGGGCGAAGCCGGGGCGGACCGCTAGTTAAAAATAGTTTATACCGAAATCCTACTACTGTATCTAACTCTTTTCTGTAGGACTGCTTTCCGTTTGGTGGTACCTAAATGGTAAAACTTAAGTTATGACGATTCAAAAATGATTTTAGAAGAAGCCAAATTGAATAAATTTTATGAGTTTAAATTTGAGTTTACTTATAACATTGAAGTGTGTTAAATCGTTTCGTAAGTTTTGTGACAAACATAATTATTAATACGAGATAAATATTAATAAAAGCTTGGAAAAGGATAGCCTTCAGTTATTTTCCAGATGTCTTTTTACTGTGAATCAAAGGATTTTAGTTACTTCAGCAACCACTATACAGTATCCTGTATCAGTCAAAATTAGACCTTAATTCTTACTAAACAAGATGTAATATCGTCTAGCATTGCAGTAAACTGTAGTGGACCAAATGATGTAATTTTGACCCTTTGTTTAATTTGGCAGAATATATAAATGTTCTTTTCCCTCACATTTTTGTTTTGCAAGTAATTAGATACTCAATTTATCCCTAAATTCTTGGGACACTGCTTGATTAATGTTTGTGTTTTATCTTATCTACTAATTCAGTTATATCCGTATTGTTTATTAATCTATACATATAATAAATCTGTAGAAGGGTCAATTCTGTACATTGAAAATATTGAAAAAATAAATAGCAGGGGGTGTTACTGGATCGATACCAAACCCAAATATGTGATTAAAAAAATTTTTGTCTGTCTGTCTGTCTGTCTGTCTGTCTTTCTGTCTGTCTGTCTGTCTGTCTGTCTGTATGTTCAGGCATCACGTGAAAACTAACGGTTCGATTTCGATGAAACTTGGTATAATTATACCTTATTATCCTGGGCATAAAATAGGATACTTTTTATCCCGGAAAATTACGTAGAAAAAAATAAATCTTCATTTTTCCGCGCGGACGGAGTCGCGGGCGGAAGCTAGTCATGAATAAACTGCAAAAAAAGACCTCTGTATTGTCTAATATTGTGTTAATACGAAATAATTACCATTTTTTAATATGTATATAATATAAATAAAATAAATAAAAAATAAAAATCTTTATTAACCAAAAGTGTAGAACATGCAGTGTTACTGGAGATCCAAACTAGGCTGTTGCCTGTGTCTTGGATCTCAGAAACGGTACCTATACATTTATGTTGAATTACATAGGAACACATCGTCATTAGAATAGGAAAAAAACGTAATTATTAACAAATGTGGAGTTAGGAGTAACGTAAATATATAACATCGATACAGTTTTTCATTGTTTACATCCCTTTAGAGCGATTGTATTATTATTTATTACGTATAGGTATATACTGCAGTGATGTTTATGTGTGATCCATGTTTGTGTGCAAAAACAGGCTAGTGTGAGTTTTGTAAAGACACAAATTATTTTTGTGAATGTGTGATTTTGTTTCATAGTGTTTTTTTTTTTTGTAAGGTGTTTCTCAATGTTAGCCAGAAGGGCTTTTACATTTTAACGCGGACGCGGGGGTGAACTGAACTGAAGGTTCACCCTGGTAGCGACATGCACAAGGGCGTCCCCCCTTGACGGGGATCTCGAACCTCGGCTTGGGCTGTCGCTTGAGTGGAGGAGGCCAGAAGGGCCCTAATCGGACGGGGTTTCATAGTGTGAGTTACCCTCCCCGCACCAAAATCGGCCGAAAGTTTAGTAGAACATTTGCCAGCCGAACGATCTGCTAATGTGTTAATAATATGAACTAATACCTAGGTACTAAGTAAAAATCATCCTGTTATTTTATTGTATCGGCAATAAAAACGTCAAAGATTAGAAGATACGTAAATGTTCTACCGCATTCGATTATCATAATATTTGAATAACAAATACAACATATCGTATGAAATCGCAAATAACAACAAGGAACATTATCAAAATCTGATGACTCACGTTTATTTCGCTCAACTTACAAACAAATAGGTAGGTAGTTACGTTTGTTATCAAATGTAAAACAGTAAAACTTTTTCAATCTACACTTAATTAAACTATCTAAATTCTAAATCTTCGATAGGCGTTATAGATTTTTCCCTATCGTAGTAGATTTATCGGATAGATCGCAGAGATTATAATCTGATCGTTATAAATCTCGTGAACTCGCACGCTTTTGTTATCAAAAATTATATGTCAAGGATACATAAATGATTGAAATGATCATATAATATCCTGCTAGAGTATTAAATAAATAAAAATGCTGTGTTAGGACGTAAAACACTGGCTAATGACGGAGTATAATGGTGCTCCGCGGTTTCACCTGCGTGGCTACGCTTCTGTTGGTCTTAGCGTGATGAATGATGATATATGTATATCCTATAGCCTTCCTCGATAAATGGGCTATACAATACCGAAAGAATTTTTCAAATCAGACCTGTAATTATTAAGATTAGCGCGTTCAAACAAACAAACTCTTCAGCTTTATGAATATTATTATTATTATGTATTATGTAAAGATCTGTCACCTAGAAGCGATCAAAGTTTACGCACGCAATTTGGAGTAGGAAAATACAATTTATTAAACTAGGTCAGGTGTGAGATATAGGCATATCTTACCTGACCTAGTTCAACAAAAAACATCGAATGATTCCTTTCGATAACAATTATTGTGTTCTAACGTTTTCGTTTATCTTTTGCCACTCATTTAAGCCCTCTACTTACTAGTCTTTTCTTTGGGCATTTTAAAAGATTTATCTTCGAATCTTCTCTTGATAAAAAGAAACAAAATCGGTCAAGCACACGCGTGACCAATTGAAACAGGGATTCCATACATTTTTATTCACAGATTGCCAGTAATTCGATTTTCTTACAGGTCCACACACATACGAGGGATTCTCTTGACATCCACATCAATAGTGGGTATTTCAGGCACGCTCCTGGTGTATTCTGTGGTACCTTTTGTGTCGTATGTGGCAACAGGGTATATGGCTTTGGGGATTTCTTTAATACACATAATTGGTATTTTGTTCATACCTGAGTCACCTGTTTACTTGGCTATGAAAGGTAAGTTGATTATAGGACCAATCGATTTTACGATTCTATGGGCGTGTTTCTTGTAAGGAAACTAAATGTGTAACTTTGTGTTTCTTTCCGGATTTTATTTTAACGAAGTATAAAAAAAAATATAAAATAAATTTCAATTTTAAAATACAAAAATATTATACACTTTTGGGTTTTAATTATGAATTCGTATTGCGTTAATTTAGCAGCTACAGATGTAAGTTCCAGATCAACATAAAATTATTATCATAGTGCACGTTTATCTAATATCCTTATAAAATTAATATTTTTAATTTATAAATAAGGCACTTATAATTATTATCTATTTATATTACAGGTGACACTATAAAAGCAGCCAAGACACTTAACCGACTTGGTAGATCTGGGGATGTAGATAAAACGTTAGAAACATTTTCACAAACAAAAGGATCTGAAACAACGAAAATACAAGATTGGACTGAGATATTTACTTTTAAATCGAATAGAATGTCTCTGTTTTTAACATTCACGTTAGGTGAGAATTCTATAATTTAACAATATTATGTTGTGAAATTTGATGTTGTTTTGATTTAAATAATATGGATGGTAATGACTTTAATAATATTAATGTACCTAAAAATGTAAAATGTTTGATAAAAATATATATTGTAATATACAAAATGTTTCTTATGAAGGATATGCATTCTGTGCCTAATGTGGCCTAATGTATTTATTATTATTGATTATTATATTTTTCTACTGTCTCACAGGGGCATTTTTCAGTTAAATGGTACTCGTGAACCCATTTATATATTTAATTATTACTAGCGGTCCGCCCCGGCTTCGCCCGTGGTACATGTTAACGTTTTCTCTACATAAGAACCATCCTCGTACTTCAAGGAATATAATAAAAAAGAATTATCGAAATCGGTTCAGCCGTTCTCGAGTTATGCGCTTACCAACACATTTTGCGATTCATTTTTATATTAATAGATTATTTTTACACTTTTTCTCCATACCTAAATTGTCTCTCCTTCTGTCTTCTTTTAGGAGCTTTTCAACAAACAAGTGGTGTAGCCGTAGTATTATTCTTTGCTACAACTATATTCAAACTTGCTGGCTCGTCAATAGAGCCGCAAATAGCAACAATTATTATTGGTGTCACTAGATTGGTTTCCAGTTTAATAGCACCTACGTTTATTGATAGATCTGGGAGGAAGATACTGTTGATGATGTCTATGGTTGCGTGTGCTCTTAGTTTGGTTAGTATATCATGCACTTATAAATTAATTTATGTTATTTTATATGTCAATTGGAATAAATACGCTTGGAAAAGAAACAAGTTTATTAATAGCTACCGCCCGTGGCTTCGCCACGTTTTCAAAGAAAACCCCATATACTTCCCGTTCCCGTGAGATTTCCGTGATAAAACCTTTCCTATGTGTTAATCCAAGTTACCCTCTATATGTGTTCTAAATATCATTGTAATATTCTGTTCTGTAGTATTTGAGAAGAAGAAGAAAGAAGTCCTACTAATATTATAAACGCGAAAGTTTGTGAGTTGTGTGTGTGTTTGTTTATTGATTTCAATGAAATTTATCACACATATAGAGAGTAACTTGGATTAACACATAGGGGATATTGGAAATCCCACGGGAACGGAAAATATACGGGTTTCCCTTAGAAAACGCGGGCGAAGCCAAAGGGCGGTAATCTAGTAGACAATAATATGAAATCATCTACAAAACAATTTGTATTTATTCTTACAGTCGGTGCTTGGTTTATATTTCTATCTGGACAGGGTGAAGAGTCCAGTTCTGGCGAGTATCGGATGGTTGCCGATGGTGGCCCTCATTGTTTACTTCTTCTGTTATGAAGCGGGTAAAGTTATTATAATGTTTATCTCTCATTAAGTTTAAATAGGGTATTCGTAACTCTATGCTAGAAAAGAAAGTGGGAAGTTCTTTACTTCGATATTCACTTTTATACAGAAAATTCTCTGATTAAAGAAACTTAAATTACTTCTTCTAGATCGCTCAATTATTATCAATGTAAGGTTCAAATAATTATTGACACAAACGTTGTAGTAATTATCTAAAATATTAATGAAAATTATATGCAGTACATAAAATTACAGGTACATAAATTTTCCTTTCCAGGATTCGGCACGATCCCCAACGCGATAGTAGGTGAAATGTTCAGGCCAAACGTTCGCTCGAACGGGTCAGCACTTGCCATAACACTAACCTGGCTTGTCGGCTTCGCTCTGACCACCAGCTTCAATTCCATGGTCGAGACCCTGGGCGGTGACGTCACATTCTGGCTGTTTGGCGGCTGCTGTATTCTGGCTTTTCTGTTCACATTCTTCTGTCTGCCAGAAACTAAGGGGAAAACTTTGAACGAAATACAGGAGATGTTGAGCTAGTGTCGAATAAATTGTTTTTAGGTTGTAGTTGTTTTATTTAAAAATAATTTTTCGTTGATGTTAATTTCATTATAAGAAATAAGCATATTCAACAGTTTTGAATAGATTGTCTAAAGAATAATGGTCCAGACATGACTATTTAAAAATCGTACTGAAATCTGTTCATTCACGTAATATTATGTGTGACGCATAAAATAAAACAAGCGTATACCTACTCAAATACAAAAAAATAACTCTTCATTTGGAATTTCCTCAAAAAAGTTGGACTGGAAAAATATTTTACGCATTTTTGCCAACCCGATGGCGCATGTTCAGTTACCTTAAATAACGTGGTAAAGGGCTCATCTAAAGTATCATGCAAATAAATATTACGACACATTTCACATTGAAATTTCAGCATACATTTTAAGTAGGTACCATGGAAAAATGTAATTGAAATCAAAACAAATTGATATACTTACCTAAGAACTAAGTACCAAAAAAAAATATAACTAAGTACTAAGAACAAAAAAAAAATAATATAACCTAAGGACTATAAGAACCAAAAAAAATATTGTAGGTAACATTCATGATCGAATCAGTATTTTCGAATATTTCTCTCTACAAACATACAAAGTAACAAACTTTTACACTTTATAGTATTATTAATATAGATTGCATAAAGATGCTATAAAATCAAAACTACTATTTCAGATACCTAACAGTTTTCATTAACATGATTTTTTTATTATTTTTTGTAATTATATATAACTATATATACTATATTTAATTTGTTTATAATATTATTATATTTACGTTTGAGAACGTAGGGACACAATATACTGAACATTACATTTTATTATAATGACAAAATATCATCCCGATTTGCTATGCAATTTGGTAGGTACTTGAAAAGTTGAAGAAAATAAACCATAAAAAATAATTTCAATAAAGTTTATATTTTATTGGTTTTATATTCATATTACTTAAGTATAAATAAATATAATAAACTACATCAATCAAATCCTGAAGTCAAATCCTAATATATTATAATACCTAATCCATACTAATATCACAGTATTACAATATTATTTCCTACAGTAATGAAACGCCTTTGATGTCGCGCGATGCCGCCGCCAGCGTAGGTACTTACGCTGCCACACGAAAATACGCTAGGGTTGCAACAAATGGGAAATAAAACAATTGTGATTATTAATATTATGATGAAATCATTTATTCATATGTACATTCAAAATAATTGCGATTATTAAATCTGATGTAATTAATTGTTCATAAATATATAATTCTGCCGCGGTAACTAAGAATGCAGTAATCGCAAAATGGCGTTTTTGAGATAAACGCGGGAAAGACATTTTTACATATTTGAGGAAGATGTTTATATTTTATAGCCCTTGAAATCTATCAATAAAATTGGAAAAAATACAAGCTTTACAAAGATAATTATCTTATATTTCATAAATTAGTATATCCATTAATAATGCGTATTATTGCGTTTAGGTTTAGCATCAGGCCATGTGAAAATCACAGGACACTAAGTCTAAATACAGTACTTGCGCTCATTACTGCATTATGTTCTAGCGCATGTTGATTACTGCGTTATTTTTTAGTATTTGATACAGGTTTTTAATGTCCGGGGCTAAGTAGATGTACACATAATATCTTCTCACTTTTACACAGATTTAAAAAAAATGCTCTACGGTTGAAACCTACTGCGGGGATATTAAAATTAAACAATTTGTAGAAGAAAATTAAGTTTTATTAAGACAACATTTATTTTAATATCAGTTAAACTGACATGTACATGACTTAAAAAACAAACAGCGCGCAGGAGCAGCACACGTGCCGCACGTCTCACTTCACCGAACGACGACGATTTGCTTCAACAAAACGCAGCACTGTATCGTACGGTTACGATCTCGCGAACTTTTACCTGTGCTTTTACTACACACAAATGCAGTAATGTGGAGAACTGCGTTTTGACGTAGCAATTGGTCTACAGACACTAGAATAAAATGCTACAGTAATGGCTATTACTGCACTTTGTTTTAGGGTATCTTAACAAGAACTGCATTATTTTTTAGCACATGTTTAATACGGCGCTTTTTCTTATCATTGATATAGTTTTCATGTAAGTACTGCAAAAATCGTTAGCTAAAAACATACTTCCGGGTACTTTTTTATGAAATTATTTTTTTTTTCATGTTAATAAACCCCTTGGGATCCCATTTCTTGGAAAAAGTAAAAATCCCAAAAATGTCGATTACTGCATTCTTTGTTATCAGGGCAGAATTACACATATTGCACTGCTAAATATTATTTACGTGGACACTTTATTTTTGGATGTTCTTAATTGTATATTTTATCATTTAACTAAGTAATGCATTCGCATTGGGATGTACATTGTACAATCTGATTAGAAAATAATGAGGACAACATATGCATAGCTTTGATTTTAATTCAACAGATACAAATAATACAATCTTTCTGAAATATTGTTTCCTTCTGGGATTTCAATGTAGATTTACATCCGTAAACGGAATAGTTTGTGCGCGCCATAATAGAATATTTAAGTACCTATGTATAATAAAATTATTACACAAAAAATACGACTGCGTCGTCCTTTCGCGATAGGTAAAGCAATCTCAGCGTGATTGCCTTACGCGGCCCGCGTCGCCCGACCCCCGCCAGTTCCCCTCCGTTTCTCTGCACAAGTACATTCGTCGCACTACTGTAGGAAATATGGTAATACTGTGCTAATATTATCTATAAATGCGAAAGTAACTCTGTCTGTCTGTCACTGTTGTTACTCAATCACGCCTAAACTACTGAACCAATTTGCATGAAATTTAGTTTAGAGGTATTTTGATACCCGAGAAAGGACATAGGACCTATCCTATGTCCTTTCTCGGGTATCAAAATACCTATTAATAATTTTTATCCCGGAAATCCTACGGGAACGGGATCTATGCGCGTTTTTCTTTGACTGCGCGGGCGATGCCGCGGGTGAAAAGCTAGTAGTAAATAATTATGTAAAAGTTAATTTAAATATTATCAAATAAACACCTAATTACATAATAACATATTTTGAGATAGTAAAACACCATGTTTATATTACTTTTGCAGACCCGTTTATGTAAATATTGTTATTATTAATTTTATTTACATACGGAGGCGTTTACCGCGCGAAAACCTGACTTGACAGAATACTTTTTTTAATTTTATGAACTAAGGCAAAGGCTGAGTCGTAGTTAGTGTTAATTCGACCCTCAAACGACAACGCCTTCTATAAACAAATGAATTTCTTATAAAAAGTAGTGTGTTTTTTATTAAATAGTATTTTTAATTTATTGTTATAAAATGTCGTATATAAGGACTCAAATACTTATTGTTGCTTGTGGTACGTACATATATTATTTTTGTTTTATTTAACAAAGAACAAATATTTATTTAAACGATTACATACCTATATTTTTAATTTTGTTGAACTTTGAATAATCTTTTAAATAATGTGTTTTAAAGTGTTGATATTTAGATACCTATCCAAAATGTGCGTTGCATGATGCATCAAATATTTTTTTAGTAAAAATAACTTTTTGCAATAATGATTCCAGCGTGCATTCTAGTAAGAAAATGAATGTAGTTAATTCAATTACTGTCAATAAAAATAACTAGGTACTTATAGATTTACAATTTCATAATCGTAATCTATACTAATATTATAAAGAGAAAAGGATCGTAATTATGTACCTATGTATGTATGTATGTGTGGTTTTCACGCATAAACTACTACAAAGAACATAGGCTACATTTTCTCTATTGAGTAGCCGATTTTTCAATCCATAGTTAAAACTTATCCGCCCAATAAATAAATATATTATATGATAATATTAAAATGTCACCCGTAAACTGTCAAATACGGCCAAAGAATACAATTTTGAAATGGTAGTCTGGTACGTTATTCGACGAATAAGTACCTATTGGCTATTAACCAAGGATTGAAAAATCGGCCCTTATTAAATTGAAAAAAAAATGTCCCTTTTATACGTCGTATGTATAGATAACTTCGCTTCGCCCGTGGTGCATATTTCGCAACAAAAAGTAGCCTATGTTCTTTCCCTGTCTAAAGATTGTCTGTACCAAATTTCATCAAAATCGGTTGAGAGGTTTAAACGAGAAAACGTAAGAGACAGACAGACAGAGTTACCTTCGCATTTATAATATTACTAGTAGGGATAGTAGGGATAAATATGTCTAATTAATTCATCAGAAGGACTCGTAGAATATAATTAATTTTTTTTCAATAACATTCATTCAAGTTTATTGATAAAACCGGTTATTATAATAAGTGACGTTTTAATTTAGTACATTAACTGATATATATAATTAACACATAATTACCTACCTATACTTTAAAAATAACCTTATAAACACGAAAAAAATGGAACTAGAAAATTCTTACTTGTAAAAAATCGTGTTCTATTACATGCGTATTATTTGCCATAGATAAAGATATAATTATATCGTATAGTAGCAGCAGAAAAATGATTTTTTCCTCTTTATGACATAACGAACCTACGAATTACAATAATTTTACCAGTTAATCACGTCAAAAATATATTTTTAACTGTAGTATAAGTATTATCTAACTCATAAAAATTGATGCATATGCCACATAGATTTTTAGTTCCACCTATACCTAAAGTTAATATATAGGGACAGATCTATTTAAAGGTAGTTAAAGCAAATTTAAATTACGCACCTAATTTATTTTTTAACATCATGCGTATAGAACGCATAAATTAATATCTATTGCGTTTTTTTACTTTTCATGCCCCTACTATCTGTGCTAATATTTTATTTCCAAAAATTATTCACATACATACACACACATATAACACTAAAAACGTTCATTAACTGTATCAATATATTGCATTTAACTCTTCTTATTTACAGTAAATATAGGCCAGTTTATAGACGGCTACAGCGTCGGGTGGTCAGCTCCCATCATTCCAAAATTACAGGACTTAAATCAGAGCCCTCTATCGGAAGTGATCACAGATATTCAGGCTTCATGGATCGGTTCTCTTCTGTATTTAGGATCTATTGTTGGTAAGATTTATTTTAGAAGTAGCTTTCTTTTGGTGGTCCAGGAAATTCGCAGGCGAATGAGATATTTTAGCCTGTAGCCTATAACAAGGCGGTAGCTCATAACAAGGCAACATTAATTAGTTTATATTAATATGTGTGTATATGTGTCTATTTTATATTATTTGCAATGAATTGTTATATTATGTAATTGTAATTATAGACATTTATTTTGCGCTATCCTACGACCTTCTTACATTTCCTTTCCTACCAGGTTGCCTGGTAGAGATTGCTGTTCAGCAATATGATGCCTTTTTGTGATTTTGTTCTTTTTTTTCTGCTTTATCTATTCATGTTTGTACAATGAAGTATAATAAATAAATAAATAAGGTTACTCCAGGCACAAAAATCATATAATCATAAAATCAATCTGTTCTGTGTAAAATCAAAGAAAGAAATACATAAAAAACACAAACTTTCGCGTTTATAAAATCGTACCGAAAATATTATAGAAATTAATCTTGAAATTTCTAACTACCTATATGTTGTCTGGGTGTTAATTATCTATATAAGTATTTATTTAAAATTATATATAATATTATAGCTTAGTATGGGATCAGATCATGCCGTGTATGAAAATTGTCCTGAAATATTTATTTATAATAGGATACTAGCCTGTCAGGAAAACCGATACAATATACTTAAAACTAATCAAACCGATAAACTTTAGACTAGATCGGAAAGGTAATTGTATAGTTATAGTCGAGCCAATTTAATAGGCAACATTTGACGTCTATCAATTTTATCTTCGAAGAGAGGTAACCTGCTTAAAAACATCGATTAAAGTGTATTAATCGATACGGATTTGAAACATTTGTCAATCGAATTTATTAATTTATGATGATTTTTATTCACAAGTAATCAATGCATTCGATTCTAGATGTCAGATTTCGATTTTTAGAGTAACGTCTCTAGTATTTAAAAAGAAAAAAGGTTTATTGACACAAAATTGTAGCGACGTCAGTTCTTCAATTCAGAAATTGATTATTATGTTTAGGATGGTTTATCAGTAAAATGAAATCTTAAAATTACTTGTATCGGTCATTATTATTAAAAACATGTAATCATAATTGAAAAAAGTTAAGCAAATGTGCAGTTCTAACCAAACGAAATATCATGTTATTCTATGTCGTCGTTACTAGGTTACGTTGTTGAATTTTGTTGAACTGTCAAATGTTGCCTATTATCAAGCCTAATAATGGCTCTACTATAGTTCCAGTTATTGGCTTGTCAACTAATAGGAAATAGTAGGTACCAAGTAGGTACTTATACAATAGGTCAGAGCTTAACCACTGAAAACTATTATAAAGGAGTATAATGATTGTTTTCTATTAATATTATTTTGCGGCTTAGTTCATAGAGGATCTAGATCTGTATGAGAAGTAGGATATGTAATTACTTGGAATATTTTTAAGATAAAGCGTATAAGTACAAAAATATGGTTGAATTGCATGTACATAAAAAAAAAAACTGTGAAGAGTAACAATCTAAAATAATTAAGCGATGCGTTAGCTACTATTATCTAAGTATTCTGTTGCGATGCACAAAGGTTTATTTGTTAGGATTTAAATGTTATTATAGTAAACTAGCTGTCCGCCCCGGCTTCGCCCGTGGTAAATATTTACGTTTTCTCTACATAAGAACTATCCTCGTACTTCAAGTAATATAATAAAAAAAGAATTAACGAAATCGGTTCAGCCGTTCTCAAGTTATGCGCTTACCAACACATTTTGTGATTCATTTTTATATTATAGATTATGAAGTTAGCTGGTTGTTTAAAGTTCTCAGATAGTCTTTAATTTTATTTCAATTACCTTAACTGTTTGTAACTATAGTTCTAAATAGACGCCTTTTTCCAGGACCCTATATCCCGAGTTATCTATCCAACATAATTGGCAGGAAGCCATGTTTGTTCTTCGGAAGTCTTCTAAACCTGACCGCCATAATTCTGATTATTACCACGAAAAATATCGGCATGGTGTATGCTGTACGGATAATCAGTGGTTTAGGAATGGGCATGGTTACGGTCAGCAATTTGGTGTATGTTGGTGAAATTGCGTAAGTATACAAAGTTATGGTTAAGACATGTGCATTGTAATTTGTACAACACTTGTTTTTCTCTTTAATCACTTATAGCTTCTCATAAAATCTGTCACCATGTTGTACATTAGTACATACTTATCTTAATCAACCGACATCATTATTTTTATTAATGAGTTCAAATCACATAGTACCTATATACTCTTTACTTAGACTTACATGGTTAATAATAAAAATTGTGATGAGAATCACAATTTTTACACGTTTATATAACTATATACCTAATAAGTGTAGGTATGTAACGTGCAACGTAATACTTTCGTCCCAAAATTAAATGAAAACGACAACACGAATGCTCTAGTCCACTTTAAAGATACTGTCCTCCTGAGAGGGTTGTCAGTCCACATACAGACCTCGCAAATATAGTTTCATCTAATGTACTTTCCTGTTTACGAACAAAAGGTCAGCGTTTTGCAACACGAACCATACCAGGACAATGTCCCGGCAAACATTGTCCTGCCTCTTATAACTTACGGGTATGAAAAATAGATGTTGATTCTCAAACATACCCAATATGCACAGAAAATTGCATGAGAATCGGTCCAGTCGTTTCGAAGGAGTATGGTAACTAACATTGTGAGAATATTATATAGTATGAATAATGTAAGGAAAGTAAAAGGGAAACAAAATACTTACAAAACGCATAATAATTACCTACATAATTATGTTATGGGTAATAAGTTGACGACATGCTGATTAAAACAAAAAATAACCGTATTTATCCATACAGGGTCAACAACATGGTCTACTTTAAATTAATAGATTATTAGGTTGTTAGATAACAAAATAATTTAAGTTGAAAATTAAGCATTTTATGTGTTTATAATTATATTCTAACTGTGTTGTTTAAAAGCAAGGTCTTCTATTTATGTTTATTCTTCAGTAAAAAATTTATTTATTATATTTTAATTTATTCCGCGTATCTTAATATTAACTTTGCTTACAGATCTACAAATATAAGAGGAATTCTTTTAACATCAACCTCAATTATTGGCATATCGGGAACTCTAGCAGCCTATTTTGTAGGTTCCTTCGTGTCATACACAAATACTGGATATTTCGCGCTATTGGTAAACATTGCGCATATGATTGGCATATACTTCATACCTGAATCTCCAGTTTACTATGCTATTAAAGGTAAGAGATATATTTTTATTGGACAAACAACATTAGTCTCCGTACTTTCTTTAAACTTAATATTATTTAATAATAATAATTATTATTATTTATTCAATTCTGCTAAAAGAACTGTAAAATAACACATCACCGCACAGTCAGGTATAACAGGCTCCTTGATACAGTTAATATTTGAGTGTAAAACTGAGGAAACTTCGGTTTGATTCTGATGGAGACAAAGTAGAGTGCTCGCCCAAAATAAGGCCGACACTGCACACACAATTAAAAAAAATATAAGGGACTACACACACAATATAAGAATCACCTACGTCATAACAAATCACATATAAGTAGTTTAACATATTAATGTCTTAATGGTATCAATAAACTATAAATACTATGGATAAAGTCGTTAAAACATTTAAATATATACATTATTTTAAGGATGAATATTTATTGTCTCTATCAGATTTTTAAGTTGAAGTTAGTCTTAGTTAATTTGTATGTTTAATTTAGAGTTTTAAACAGTTATTTTAGAGTTTTTGCGAGACTAAGCAACAACAATGAATTCTATAATCTATATACCTACTTACATTATTATATTATTGTATAAAAAATCGACTTTTAGGCAAAGAAATTGAAGCCAAGAACACACTCCGCTACCTCGGTCGTGTAGACGACTTAGACAACGTTTTCGAGTCGGTCAAAGGGACGAAACCGAGTGAGGCTAATAGCTGGAAAGCCTGGGTGAAGATATTCACAGTGAAAGCAAACAGACGAAGCCTGTTTATTACATTGAGTCTGTGCACTTTGCAGCAGACCAGCGGTGTGGCGGCTGTATTGTTTTTTGCTACGACGATCTTTCAAATGGCCGGTTCGAGTATTAGGTTTGTTAATAATCTTTACTAATTAAAAGCTGAAGAGTTTGTTTGTTTGAACGCGCTTATCTCGGGAACTACTGGTTCGATTTGAAAAATTCTTTCGGTGTTAGATAGCTCATTTATCGAGGAAGGCTATATATCATCACGCTAAGACCAACAGGAGCGGAGCACTGCGGGTAAAACCGCGGAGCACAGTTAGTGATATATATAATATTTATTCGATACCTACTTAGTTATTATATCATTCATATATGCTTAGTTATTACAGGATTCAAATGCGTTATAAATATAAATATTTACGTGAAACCCGGGTTCGAATCCCACACCGTGATCGAAGTTTCCCTTTTCTTTAAAAACTTATACCTAAGATATTAGATGTCTTATTTTAAGTTTGTTCGTAAGGTTTTTTATATCAATATCGTAGGCTAATTAAAATGTGAGCTAATTATCGCAGAAAGAAAAATATAAAGTCAATTATGTCGTAGGATCTATATAATTATGTATCTACCTACGTAGTTATTTTTTGTGGACTTTACATGTGAAATCTTTAAATTAATTTTCTTTATAATTAACTTAAATTAAAAAACAATCGATCTAGATCATCTAATTATGAAAATAATAAGGAAATTCGTTCCAAGGCACTTAATAATATGATAGTTTTTTTTAAAAGCTCAAAAGTAGCATATTGCTCTTTATTTGTTATAAAATTAAATACAAACACGCACTTCTTGTTATTCAATAAATTTCGTTTTAATAATAATGTGAAAGTGTGTTTTTTGCTATCTAAACTATATTTGGCGAACTAATTGTGTTTCAAAAATAGAAAGATGTTCTTTTGTACAAAAAATAAACTGAATGTGAGATGAAGTGAAAAGGGTCAAATCAATTACCTACCTACTGACAGATTTTATATTCTATCATTTATTTTTGGAGAATATCGCCATATACCATTGAAATAATATTACTACGTATGGAGGAGACACCACGAACAAAATCTGTGAGCCATTTTTTTGCTCTAAGTTTTAAAAATTATTATCTAGTTAGGTACCTACTTACCGATGAAAGTTATTCCTTTGCACTTTTCCCTATTATTTGTATTATTTGTGCAATATCGTAACACACACGAAGGCATATTTGATGCGTTTCACTTTAGAACAAATAAAAAATGAGCGTGCAGTTACGCCATATGGCGTATGTTGAGCGGAACATAGGTGATGTAGGCGGTGTCGTCTCCATATGTATATCTCAATGCCGTATACCTAAAATATGAAAGGTACTATTTAAAAGTTACGTATTCGTTTCAAAGCTCAAAACTGTTCCATAAATAATTATTATTGCTCTTTATTTTAACCCGATATGGAACCATGTTTTTATTTTAAAAAAAATCTTTATTTATTATATACACAAACAAAAAAAAATAATAATATAAAGTTTTGTACAGCAAGAAGTTGTTACTTGTTTATATTTATTTAGGTAGGTACCTATTATCCTGTTCGGTAGTATAGAGGTATAATATTGAAGTGTGTGAAAATAAATGTTTGTTACTCTTTCGTGCAAAACATACTATTATTGGTTTTGATATTTAAGAAACATTAATAATTATTATAATTTGGATTAACAAGGGCGTCTCCCCAAAGACAAGAAAAACGGTACTCTTGTTCGTTATAAATCGAATTTATCCTTTGTTTTAAAATGCAAAATTGATTTAATATTTTTCTAGGCCGGACTTAGCGACAATATTCATAGGAGGAACCAGGTTGATAGCCAGCATGGTGGCTCCGTTTGTAGTGGAAAGGGCTGGCAGACGATTCTTGTTACTAATTTCTACGGTATTTTGTGCTTTAAGTCTGGTGAGTAGAGTCTATATTTGTACTATCCTACTAATATAAATGTATGTAAGTTTATTGAAAAAGCTGCTGTACAGATTTGGATGAAACTTTTCAGTAATATAATATATTATGTATATCAGAATAACACCTGAGTTATAATACTGTACTTGATTTTGCCCTCGGGTTCGTCCGCACAGCACAGCCATTTATGCAAAAATCTATACTTATAAAGCTGAATAATTTGTTTTTTGGTTGAACGCGTTAATCTCGGGAACTACTGGTCCGATTTGAAAAGTTCTTTCGGTGTTAGATAGCCCATTAATCGAGGAAGGCTATAGGCTCAGAAAATAAATAATTTGAATTTTTATGAAATTAAATTCTAAGCTTTTTGCGTCCATTAAGTTAATTTAATTATTTGTTTTGTTGTTTTAGTCAATTTTGGGAACATATTTCTATCTCGTAAGAATTGAAAGTGCGATTGTTTTGGATGTTGGATGGTTACCGTTGCTCGCACTTATTCTATACTTCTTTTCTTATGAAATTGGTAAGTTTAGTATTTAATTAATATTTAGTCTTAATTTGGAACATTTAATTTGTATAACGTTTTTATAAACAAGTTTTATGCAGGTGAGCAGGGGCCGTATGAACTCTTATTTCCAGACAGATTACGCCGTGAATTGACTGGCAAATTCATATTATGATCGCAATAACCATACATGTTTATTGCAATAATAATATGAACTACTTTTGAATGACGTTGTTAGTCTGTGTTTTATTGTTATTAGAATTTATTGTATGATCTATTTGTAGGACAAATTTCATCAAAATCTATTTACTGTAACATTATGAGTGCGTTAGTTAATACTTTCAAGTAATAGGTAAGCAATAAGCATACACTGAATTATTGATTTACATTCCAAGAACACCTTTGCAGGTATTGTTAGTAATTATTTGGTTCCCGGTTAAAACATTCGTAGGTTGATGACAACCTACGAATGTAATAGCGGCAGTGAAATACAACACAATATTACTTCCTAAACGATACATTGAAGTTTATATAGTTAGTCGAAAAGACGATTTTAAGATACTTTCTAGATTGTATTGATAGATCATTTCTTTTTTTAAATGTTTTTATGCATGTTCATTTTTCGTCTATAAATGAATATTGCTCTCAATCTTTAGACCACTAAGGCTGTGGCCATCCACACAGGCGACTAGCTTAGCGCCTATAGCCTATGTTTTCTGGCTACTTGCTGGCTAGACGAAGTCACTAATATCTATATCGTTCGAACTTACTAATCTAATCGCTAGGTGACTCTCTGGACGCCCAGCATAGCCTTTTTCTGCGACCACTGCCTTAGTAATAAGTATAGATTAGGAACAATAAACAGGTCAGAATTTTAAGGATGTGAAGATTCGTAACGATATTCATGTCCGTGCAGCCACGGATTAATTCCCGAAAAAGAGACCATACTTTTACACTATCCTTGAAACTCTATATAATAACTATGATATTTCCACAGGTTTCGGCACAATGCCCAGCGCATTAGTAGGAGAAATGTTCCGTGGTAACGCCAGGAGTACCGGCTCAGCATTATCCATGACGACCGCCTGGTTAATCGGCTTCGGAGTAGCCAATGGCTTTGGTACCATGGTGAAAGTTCTGGGCGGTGACGTCACTTTTGGA
The DNA here is from genome assembly GCF_905220415.1 of Colias croceus. NCBI lineage: Eukaryota > Metazoa > Arthropoda > Insecta > Lepidoptera > Pieridae > Colias > Colias croceus. The sequence goes on from NC_059560.1 coordinate 2,159,053, forward strand.
ATATTCGCCTGCTCGTGCTTGGCCGCTTTCCTATTCACGTACAGATATGTACCAGAGACAAAGGGAAAAAATCTAAATGAGATTCAAGAAATGTTGAGCAGATGACGCATGTTTTTAATCTGTGATATTTAAATGAGATTTGAAGGGTCAAACAAGTTCATTAGATTAGTAGAAGATCAGCGGAAAATATGGCAGGAATTTAAATTAATATACAATTAAATTTAAATTATGTACAGTTATTTCTGTTTAATGTTTAATTTAAGATATTTATTTGTGTTTTATTAGAAATACATACGTTTTAATGAATAATGTATTTTTATTGACGTCTTCGGATGAAGTTTAGTTAATTAGTAGGTATTTAGGTAGGTAGTCTATATTTATTCATCAGGAAAAGTTTTGTAGCTATTAATAGACGTGAATTATAACAGAATCGATATTTTAATATTCTATCAGCTAGAAACACAATTGTAGTAGGTAGATATTTAAAATTATATATGTGTGTGAATCAATTGAACGAACAAATAGACGATTATCATAATGTAATTGTGTACATAAAATCTTATCTTATCCTATCCTATCCTAGTTATTAATATTATAAAATATGCGAAAGTTTCTGAGGTATGTGTATGTTTCTTAATCTTTTACGCTAATACTGCTGAACCGATTACAATGAAATTTAGAGGGTAACATGGATAGATTTTATCCCAGAAATCCCACGGGCACGAAAAGTATGCGGGATTTTCTTTGAAAACACGGGCGCAGCCACGTGTGGAAAGTCGTTTATAAATATCAAATTAAAAATTATGTCTTTAATACTAACCTATGAATAAAATATTATACATATTTAACATAGAAAATTTATAAACTAAGTATACAAACTAATAAGTAGTTACTTTTGATTTAATAAAAAAAAAACCTAGATGTATTTTTTATGAAAATATCGGTGAAATAGGAATTATTTTACCTTAACTAATTATAAATAATATAATAATTAATAAAAAAAGAATAATAATAAATTACTATGAATAACGACCGATTAAATTATTACAGTGTCGTTTAGATCGAAAATTATGGCTGAACTTTTTAAAGTTATTAAAACTACAATAAAAAGCACATTAAAATTAAAAGCTCTTATTAATTGGTCTCGAAACTTTTGTATCATTTAATATTTAGTTTTAGTTTAGAATAGCTAATGTTAATACACATTATGTTTTTAAGAAGTCAAGAGTTTGTTTATCTTTGTGTAAGAGTAGCATTAGGGCCCTTGAAAATCTTTTATAAACTAATACGATTGGATCGAGCTTAATTTTTTGGGTAAAACCCATTTTTATAACACATATTGGGTATTTTCTTCCCAATACCCCATGTTTACTAGGCGATAATACAAAATAAAACTACGTTACAGTACTTACTTGTTTCAAAAACGAATGCCTTTAAAAAACTAGTACCACTTTTGCAGAAGAAATAGCCTATGTGAAACGGTGAGTGTTTACGGAAGGTGATGACCGCTTACCTGCACATGATCCACCAGCCCGATGGTAAAACTAACTAGGCTAACACAAAAAATAATAATTTGCTTAGAATCAAACGTAATAACTTTCAGTTTTTAAACTCAGCTAAACTGAAGAACAGAAAGCCTGCCGTCAATTAATTAGAAACTTTTTACAAAACAAATTTACGACGCCTGTAGAAATGTAAAGGCAATTATTTTATGTAACAAGAAACAGCAATTAAATTTGAACAGGAGTTTAAAAACGTGTCTCGTGTTTTTATATTTATTTTTATGCAATAAATTATAAACAATACAAAAATAAACTGTGTAATAAATAAATAAAATAATTGAAAAGGAGATAATAATAATGGAAATATCCTATTTTACTGCTTGTATGGATTATTATTAACCTTGTAATGCATAATCTAATGGATTAGGTGTGATTTATTTTATTTGCGAATAATAATTTCAATTTTCAATCAACGTAACTACCATTACATTTTATACAAGTAAATTTTCTATAAGTAAATTTTTAAAGTCTATTCAAAACATTTCACTACGACTACATTTCTCTAATGGAAGTAGAGATAACATCATTTTTTTTTCTAAAATTTCTGCATACCTTAAAAAGTGAACCGTTCTACTTTATAGAAGTAGCATTAGTCAAGTTTATAAAAAAGTAGGCATACAAGTCTCTTAAGTATTAAATCTCATAGAAAACTTGAAACGAAATAGGCTGATAAGGCAAGACGTCTAATAAAATCCTACTAAAGTAATATTATAAACGCAAAAGTTTGTGAGGATGAATGGATATTTGTTATTCTTTTACGTAAAAACTATTGAACTCATTACAATGAAATTGGTATGTAGGTAGCTGAAGACCTAGAATACATTGGCTATTTTTTATCTCGAAATCCCACAAGAATGGGAACCATGCAGGTTTTTCTTTGAAAACGCGGGCAAAGCCGCGGGCAGAAATCTAGTATTAAATAATTTATAACCTAGTAACTAAAATATATTGTTGTGTTGATTACTACAAAGATAAATAATGGATGCGAACAGTTTACACATTGTTAAAACCTAAAACTTTGTAGTTTATCATCTTAAATTTTTTATTTTATAAGGTGTAAATTTTCACATATACATAATATAAATATATATTGCGTTTTTTAATAACATTTTAAAATAAGTAGTTATTTTTTTTATTTTTTTAACAATAAATATTATGTAAAAATATAATTTGATGTAAATATTACCTATGTAAGTATATTATAGTCTAATTCCACCTATAGTAATCTTTTGGTTACCTTTTACCTTGGTTGCCTGGAAGAGATCACGTATAAGTGAAAAGGTCGCTAAATAAGTTGTACTCTTTTTTGTAAGTTGTAAGGTTTTAACCAACAAAGTAGTTAAAATTGTGTGAAATAAATAAATAATTAAGTACGTCCGGAAGAGGAGACGAAAATACTAAATACATAATATTTCATGCACTTTCTAATAACAGCTGTTTTATGAACAATGACTAAGTAAGATATTTTTGTTTCGAATATCGTCTTATAATAGTCATTTGTATTGTTAGCATTTGTATTAAAATTTAAAACTATTTTGGTTATGTTATTCATGAAAATAACTATTGTTAAAAGTGTCTCTATTCCCAAGGTTGTTTAGTAGATTACGTAACTACATAAATATAGTTTGGAAAACTAAAAAACACGCATTCAAGATAAATACTAGATAAAATAATTCTTAATCTAGGAATCAAGCAATTCACCAATACATAGTATTTTTGTGAAAAAAGGGCGGGGCGTTTCATGAGCTGATTATACCTACAGGTACAGGTCGCGTAAAGTAAAAAGAACGCTGACGGTTAAGCTGCGCATTGGCGATTTATCGCTCTATTTGGTGTTAGGAGGTGGTATAAGAATAACAAATAGGTAGTTGCGAAGCCACGATTATAAAACCCGCATAGTTCCCGTTCCCGTGGGATTTCCGGGATAAAACCTATCCTATGTCCTTTCTCGGTTATCAAAATATCTCTATACCAAATTTCATGCAAATTGGTTCAGTAGCTAAGGCGTGATTGAGTAACAGACAGACAGACAGAGTTACTTTCGCATTTATAATTCTAGTAATGGATGTTCAATACGAACAAGTAATTCCTGAAATTAATTCGTATAAACAACAAACAAACTTCATCTTTATAATAGCAATATATTGTGATTTTGAAATAAATATTGACCAATGGTATCGAAAAGTCTAGACAAATTTGAATTTAAATTGAAATTTCCAATTTATATTCACATTGTTAACATTCCCTTTGGAAAAACGAAACATCGTAGTGATATTTTTTATAGTTCGATGACAGCCAACGCACACTTGACCAGTGTACTGCCCCCGTGTTTTTTCCAGTGCGAAAAAATGACAGCGTCTAGCCACAGTTTTACAATAGGAAATAATATTGTAATACTGTGGTCTAGCGCCACTTTCGCACACTGGTATGACATGACATGTATGTACTTACATACAATACATATATTTTAAATAGAAACTTTTCTATTTAAAAATACAATTTAAATTGGCGCCAAAAAGCCGCCGCGCCGTTTCAATGTGATCTGCGTCAGACGAATCTAAACACTTTTAACTACAATTAATGGCTTACCATGGCATTGCTTCGAGACGTGCCAAGGAAATATGAATAATAAAGAACAAAAAATAATTATTCCTATTTACATTAAATAATTAATATAAATGTTACAATTTATCCTACTTTTTATCCCGGAAAACCCACAGGAACGGAAACAGTTCGGGCTTTTCTCCGCAAAGCCGCGAGTGGATATATAGTCTAGTCCTATCTTATCCTATCCTTCTAATCCTACTATAATATTATTATAAATGCGAAAGTTTGTGATGATGTATGTTTATGTGTGTGTTTGTTACTCTTTCACGCAAATAGTACCGAACCGATTACAATGAAATTAAGCACACATATAGAGGGTAACTTGGATTAAACAATAGGATAGGTTTTATCACGGAAATCCCACGGGAACGGGAACTACGCGGGTTTTTCTTTGCAAACGCGGGCGAAGCCGCGGGCGGAAAGCTAGTATTAAATTATGTTAACAAAGAATCATAAAATATAGTCTAAACATAACTTCTTACACAGTCGGTAAATTTGTTATTATTTGTACCTCTAAAGATTATGTGTATCTCTTTGTATTTACTATGAACGTGTATTATTACTGTTCAGCCGTTAAGTGGAGTGGTATTCTCGACTTTAGTAAATATTTATTAATATATTTTATCGTGTGATGTTTATTTTGAAATATCATAGACAAATCTTTATCACATTATGTGGTGAGTATCTATTATTTAATCTAATTGTTATAAAACATTAGAATTAATTAGATTATCCAGAGTTTTAGCTCTTCGCATTAAAATATTTACTTAATAAAATTCTAGATATTGAAGCGAAGGAATGATTGATTCTATAGATACCGATTGTTTCTTTTCCTTGTATATTAAAAAATATATTATTTATTTATTTATTTGTGTAGTAAGTACCAACTTTGTTCGTTTATCATTAATTAGAGCATAAACTCAAACTCAAACATTTATTTATTCGATTAGACTTCTTCTAGAAGCACTTTTGAATCGTCATAACATATTTTTAACGAAAAGCAGCCTTGGAGAAGAACCGGCAAGAAACTCCATAGTTGGTCTTTTAAAATCATGTCAATATTACATAGAAGTAATAATTGACTAGAATAAAGATCGAATAATATTAATTTGTGATTCAAATGTATGACTGACATGATTATACTACTGTAGTATAAATGTAGTATATCATTAATTGACGAGTATGGATGTTCTTTACGTACAATCGACAGAACAGATCTTGATGAAATTTTGAATGATGATAGATTACAGTATCAAACAGATTTCAGTTTTAGAATATCAGGGCGAAAACTTGCATTTATATAATGACATACTAGTAAACTTAAACATACAATAATAATATAATAATATAGTTCTGTAGGTAATGTAATTATAATATATCTCATAACTAGGTTTTTTCAAACGTACCTACCTACGCCAAATATTTACTGTATACAGCCATTATTTTATTCATTACTAGCTTCCGCCCGCGACTCCGTTCGCGCGGATGTCGGTCTTCGCGTGGATGGTTTATTTCTCCATTTTGAGTAACTCTTACAATGACATCTTATAAATATTTATTGGACCCAAATTCGGCTAGGCCTATAATAATACGCAACGTGTGTTCGCGGTTCTACAGAACAACGTCTATGGATAAAACTGAAAAATTAATTTAATTTTTTTTCTACGTATTTTTCCAGGATAAAAAGTATCCTATTTCACGCCCAGGATAATAAGGTATAATTATACCAAGTTTCATCGAAATCGAACCGTTAGTTTTCACGTGATGCCTTCACATACAGACAGACAGACAGACAGACAAAAATTTTTTTAATCACATATTTGGGTTTGGTATCGATCCAGTAACACCCCCTGGTATTTATTTTTTCAATATTTTCAATGTACAGAATTGACCCTTCTACAGATTTATTATATGTATAGATAATACATTATTGCACATGATGAATTCTCATTCAGTCCATAACAATGGTATTCGCTATAATATTTTGTTTTATATTATAACTAGCTTTCTACCCGCGGCATCGCCCGCGCTGTCAAAGAAAAACCCACATAGTTCCCGTTCCTGTGGGATTTCCGGGATAAAACCTATCCTTTGTCCTTTCTCGGGTATCAAAATATCTCTATACCAAATTTCATGCAAATTGGTTCAGTAGTTAAGGCGTGATTGAGTAACAGACAGACAGACAGAGTTACTTTTGCATTTATAATATTAGTATGGATTTATAACTGTTGTTTTTTTACAAAAGCAAATATTATAGTAGTTTTTTATTTCACAGCGTTCTTCTTGCGGTGCATTTACATCAAACGAACATAGAGCTAGAGCATAGATTCTGTGATCTGTGAGCTAGAGCTAGAGCATAGATTCTGTGATCTGTGAGCTAGAGCTAGAGCATAGATTCTGTGATCTGTGAGCTAGAGCTAGAGCATAGATTCTGTGATCTGTGAGCTAGAGCTAGAGCATAGATTCTGTGATCTGTGAGCTAGAGCTAGAGCATAGATTCTGTGATCTGTGAGCTAGAGCTAGAGCATAGATTCTGTGATCTGTGAGCTAGAGCTAGAGCATAGATTCTGTGATCTGTGAGCTAGAGCTAGAGCATAGATTCTGTGATCTGTGAGCTAGAGCTAGAGCATAGATTCTGTGATCTGTGAGCTAGAGCTAGAGCATAGATTCTGTGATCTGTGAGCTAGAGCTAGAGCAAGAGCATTCTTTCGTGGTCTTTTAGTGTAAACGAATATACTCATTAAGTCATTACTCGTATTCAGAGTTGTTCAGTATTAAGAGCGCTTATTCAATTTAACGCAAGTCAAAATCTCCGCGATCTATTACGATAGATCGCGGCTTGCGCTATCCTTTTACTATGAACAGCATAGGTCCACAGGAGAGCGCCGAGCAACATGTCCTCTCTCTGGAAAGGCTCGCTGCCGACTAATTTTAATCGGGTCGCGCGCAGTGTTTTATAGTACTTTAAAAAAAATTGTAGAAAAATAATAGAGGTACCTTAGTTGATTTTTTAAATTTTATCTTATAAGTAATACGTTCTTTTATTGCAATATGTATAAATTATATTCAACTAAGTCAAATATCTTGGTGAAAATAATCATTTTGTCGACTATAATTTCTAAAAAAATTCACATTGTTCGGATTTTAATTTCGTAAGTTAGGAGTCCAAAATAAAAAAATCTTTTAACTAACTATTTTAATAAGGATTTTTGCAGTTAGTTAAAAAAAAATATGTCTCAGATCTGTCAGCAATTTCAGATATTTTTAGCTTCGAAATTGACACTAAAAGTGAAATCAAGCAATCATCGGCTCAGTTATCTTGATGGTATTCACAAATACTGTATTAATTGAAAAAAACTCTTAACTAACTATATAGACAATAAAATTTCCTAAAATTATTAGTAGTTCATATGTTTGTAAGATAAGTGGTTGATGGACAATCTGGTTTGAAAAATCACATATTTGAGCCAAACAGCGCACGGACCGCGTACACGGCCTTAAGCGCGTCACACACGGTGAAGTATAATATTTTATGTTAAGATTCATACCCACGAAATTTCGGGTCAGTTATAACAGGATGGCGGTTCTACAGGGGTCTTAGTACGCAATGACAAAAAGAAAAATGATGGTCAGAACGCTGATACCGGATACCTTAAGATACTGTAACGTTTTATATTAGAGAATCTTAACATAAAATATTATAGTATCTTCATCGTGTGTGACGCGCTTTAGAACATTGCATAGAATCTTTTCGAAAGCACTAAGAACAACGAAAGAATGCACTACGCCTGTTTACACTAAAGAATTTTACATCGTGTGGTAAGAACTAAGAATGAGAATTCGCTCGTTTTATGTAAATGCACCGTTAAGCTTTTAGGCAGAAGACGCAGGTTTGAATCCCGTCTCTAGATAAATAAATTCTAATCTTAATATTATATATATTTGAATGCTATAATATAATATTTATATAATACTAGCGGTCCGCCCCGGCTTCGCCCGTGGTACATATTCACGTTTTCTCTACATAAGCACCATCCTCGAACTTCAAGGAATATTATAAAAAAAGAATTAACGAAATCGGTTAAGCCGTTCTCAAGTTATGCGCTTACCAACACATTTTGGGATTCATTTTTATATTATAGATAATATTAAGTAGGTAGATATTATGTTTTTAATATGGCTGTATTTCCATTTACTATATGGGTATGGGGCAGCTGTAACTTCGGTTTAATTAATCAATATTGCTCTATTTATTAATGCCCGTAAAACTGCTTTATTAAGAGCTGAGCCGCAAATATTTTGTCTCTCCTATCAACTCTATGGGGAGTTGCGTCGCTACGTGCGCGCACTTTCTTACTAGCCCATAGAGTTGATGGGAGAGACGAAATAGTTGCGGAGTGAAAAGTTGCTCTTGCGCGCTAGCTCGATGGGGGCAATAAATAAATATTTTTCAGGACAATTTTCACACACAGCACGATCTGATCCCATACTAAGCTTTCGCTTGTGTTATGGTAACCAGATGGCTGATAAACATACATATATAATTTTAAATAAATACTTATATAGATAGTTAACACCCAGACACAGAGCAAAGATCTATGTTCATCACACAAATATTTGCCCCGGGTGGGAATCGAACCCACGACCTCTAACTCGGAAGGCAGGGATACTGCCAACCAAGCCAATAGGTCAGTCAAGCCAATAATTGTCCCACATAATATTACTATCGCTCTGCAAAATAATAAGCTGCATAGGTCAAGTAATTTTAGAGATTGCATGTTTATTGCAGTTCAACGTTCAGTTTTATATATATAATAATATATAATGTGTATCTATTTGTATAAAATGACAAGCGGTCCACCCGGCTTCGTCCGTGGTACATGTTTACGTTTTCTCTCTATAGGAACTCATCCTCGTACTTCAAGATATATTTTAAAAAAGAATTAACGAAATCGGTTAAGCTGTTCTCGAGATTTGCGTTTAGCAAAAATTTTGCGTATATAAATAACCCTGTACGCTTTTTCCCTTTTCATAAATAAAGATTTATTTTACAATATAGGTAAGTATTACGAGGAAAACTGTACGGTATTATCGTTTAAATACTGCCTCTTTATCGGTTGATTATAATTTTTTGCCACACTCGGGAATCGAAGCGGCTAAAATCTATTTAAAACTCCATGTAGGTACTTTTAACTGTTATGCATTGACCTGTGACCATAGGATCAATTATTTTAAAGATTAAATCTCTAACAAACATGATGAATTTACTGAAGGAATTGACATATAAAATTAATTGGTAAAACTTTAAATTAAAGATCATTTATGTAGAGATTAAATAAAAAATATAATCGACGTTTATTAAATACTTAACGTTGAATATATACGTTTAACATTTTTACTACGAAGAAACTGGTTTTTAAAATGCATTTTCTGCGTTACTTGTAAATTGCAATATGTATTTCTATATATTAATATGTAATAACACATATTATTATCTATACTAATATTATAAAGCTGAAGAGTTTGTTTGTTTGAACGCGCTTATCTCAGGAACTACTAGTCCGGTCTGAAAAATTATTTCGGTGTAGATAGCCCATTTATAGAGGAAGGCTATATATATTATCATCACGCTAAGACCAACAGGAGCGGAGCAATGCGGGTAAAACTGCGGGGCACAGCTAGTGTTACATTTGACTAAAACATTGTATAAAAGGCACCGATACCAATTATAACGTTTATTACCTACCTTTATTACTTCAATTATTATAATTTATATTTTTCCGCTCCCGGCTTCACTTGCGTATTGAAAGAAAAAACCTGCATAGTTTCCGTTCCCGTGGGACTTCTGGGATAAAATCTAGCCTATGTCCCTTCTCAGGTCTCAAGCTATCTTAAATCTTAATCGATTCAGCGGTTAGGGAGGCCTGACGAAGAGAGAGAGACAAATAAAAGAAGTTATTTTCGCATTAATAACAATATTAGGATTTTTCTGCCATTTTTCTATTATTTATAAATAACTACCTGTGCCGCGCGGTTCCACCCGCGTGGCCCCACTCCTGTTGGTCTTAGCGTGATGATATATTATAGCTTATAGCCTTCCTCGATAAATGGGCTATCTAACAACGAAATAATTTTTCAAATCGGACCAGTATTTCCCGAGATTAGTGCGTTCAAACAAACAAACTCTTCAGCTTTATAATATTAGTATAGAATATAGATTTAAACTTATAAACTGACTGTACCTACACGTATCTATTTTAATATTACAATATAGATATTGATGAGTAGATTTAGATTATTACTTATCAATATTATGTATACTTAAGGTGTTTTGATAAACAATCTTTTAAGAGTTATAGGTTTCCATATTGTTCGTAGAGCTAAAATATATAGAATAAAACGTTTACCGACACTGGGAATAATAATACTACTATTATGCATAAAAATAAACCTGCTTTTAGATTCAGCTACTGAATGTAGAACGAATGATTGATGTTGTCTTCTACTAGCGACCCGCCGGCAGCTTCGCCCGCTTTATCTAAACCCAATAAATGACATACTTAAACCTTCCTCAAGAATTTATTACTCTATCTATTAAAAAAAACAGCATCAAAATCCGTTGCGTAATTTTAATGATTTAAGCATATATAGGGACAGAGAAAGCGACTTTGTTTTATACTATGCAGTGATTATGACTAATCGACTTTCCAATATGAAAAAATAACAATTCAAGCAATTTTTACTTAATTATATACTAAGCAAGTTCAAACAAACATAACTTGTCTAGATATAACATTAACCCATTACCCAGATTAACAAGTACGCACTAAGTACGTAACGTATTTTACGTAAAATACAATAATAATAGTTTAAAAAAACTAAAAAACACGCTTTTTATAGAAAACCGAACTAAAAAATAGAAAATTTTATCAAATTAGTGTATTGTCATCGGTCCTCAGTAAATCTACCAAGTTTGAACGAAATCTGGCCGTTTAAAGTGGGTCAAAATCGCGCCCAAAGAAGTCGGTTACAAACATACAGGTGAAGCTAATATAAAGCGTGTAAAAAGTAAACACTCCTGCTAGTGCTAATCTTTACTTTATCTATTTTAATTGCTGCAATGTGAGAGTATTTACATACAAGGACATAATTTCTTATTAGGTATCCTTCTACGGTCTTAATTCTATGCAAACACTTCCTCTTTATTATGTTTTTGCATTAAAGGTATTAAAGATACTTAGAAGAATTTGTAAATTATATCACTGCACTTTTCTAATTATCATAAAAAATATTTTTAGTGGTGTAATAGTCCTAAATACACTAGACAAAAAAAGAGAAATAGCTCTCTCTACCTAGAGATGAATTGAATGCAAAATCGCACTTTTCATAATTTATCAAATATGAAATCAGAAGCACAAATTTAGACCGTAAATAACATTATGTTATTAATAAAGTAATTTTCGTGTATTCTGAATTGAAGAAACCTAAAATCATTCCATTTTCCAATATTTCAAGATTTTATATTGATTATGTACTTTTATCTTATCCGGATTTCCTTAGGATACATTAGTTTAATACCAGCTGCAGCAGTGAGAAAATAACCTTTTATTATCTGTATGTTTAAGTAGATTATTAGCTCTATTATAGTCTATATTATTATCTCCATAATTCAGATTATTAATATAACAAAGTAAATACGACTTCTATGGCGGTTACTATTTGAATAACCAGAGATCATATAATACTCGGTACTAGCTGTTCCCGCAGCTTCGCCTGCGCGGAAAATAATTTTTCATGGTACAAACTTTCATCCTCTATTTTTTACTCGTTTGTTATTAGATGTAAAACTTAATCTTTCAATAAACTATTATACAGGGTTACTTGTAAAACACCAGCAACCTCGCAGGACAAGATAGCTAACATCATATGTAACAACATTTGTTTTACGACTTTTGGCATAACGCAATAAATTATTTTTAAATGATTTTTTAAACTTTTATTGTACTCTCTTAACATTTGTAAGTCTATGTTCTATTCATTATTGAATGAACAACGCGACGCCCCCTTCCCCCTCTCGTTCGCTTCTTGTTTACGTAATTTTTGTGAGGCGTAGAGTTTATAATATTTAAACGGAAAATTAAATGAATATTTATTTTTGTATGAAAATAAAATCTAACAAATTATCAAAAGTCGTAGAACAAATGTTGTTGTTTATGATGTTAGCTATCTTGTCCTGCGAGGTTGCCGGTGTTTTACAAGTAACCCTGTATATTTAACTTCTAAACTAAAGAAGGAAAACTTAATGTAATATAATAGGTTTTATAGCATTACTTGTATATCCTGTATAGTAAATGCCTAATCACACCTTGTAAACACTTTTTTGTAGGTACTTACATACTGCGATTGTTTAATGTTATTTTTATGGTCTATGTGAAATGCATGCTTATTGATTATCTACATTGTAATCAGCGGCATACATGTAACATACCTTAGAATTATACTAAAAGTAGTTGTCTATACATCAGAAATTACGGCAACCATCATAATGTATTGTAGTAATAAAATTTACATAAATGTTCCGGGACTAATTATTATTATGCTCATCGTATAATAAATTATGCCACATCCATTCATTCATCTTCCTTGTAATTAAAGGAAAATTCGTATTAACTAAGCAATTCTAGTAACAGTTTAAAATAAATGACCTATAAAATATAATGAACCTTTGTTTGTAACTAAGTAGCCTGCAGCTTCACTCGTGTCATGGCGGGGTAAAAAGATAAAGTTGCATTTAGCATAGAATATCAATTACGGCATATAAAGTGTAATCTATATCTGTAACAGATTGTACAGGGATCCGTTTAACTACAATTTTACATGAAACAATTTATTCTGTTCCAATTTATTCCTTCCGTTTGTTGTCGGTTTTTGCGCCCGAGTCAAAGGGCACGAAGTTACCCGAAGTTCGTTCTGAATAATGAACGTATGCGCTCCTCGCGAAGTTGAACGAGTGTGTAGTGTAGCACCGCGGACTTCAGTCAACTTTGGCCGAGTACTTCGCCGAGGAACTTCGCGAGTAGTGTGGAGGAGGCATTAACGTGATGATAATATTATATAGCCTATAACCGTCCTCGATGAATGAGCTATCTAACACCGAAAGAATTTCTCAAATCGGTCTAGTAGTTCCTGAGATTAGCGCGTTCAAACAAACTCTTCAGATTTATAATATTATACTTAATAATAATATTATATTAGCATAGATTTATGCTTAGTGTTTCATTACAGTGTACATCGGCCAAATGCTAGGAGGGTATCTGCTCAGTTGGACGGCTCCAGTGATCCCCAAATTGGAGGACCCAAACCAATCACCTCTGTCCCGAACTCTCACTGACGTGGAGAAATCTTTGCTGGCTTCTGTCATTTATGTTACGGGATTTCCAGGTATCTTAACACGCTTTTATGATCTTGACCTGTATTACAAAAATACTCGACTTTTTTAAACTCGATTTTGACCTATATAGTGGATCAAAATCGAGTTTAAAGGTGACGGAGAGATTGAATTCAAACTTTATTCAGTTATAAAGCATCGGTGATAATACAATAATTTTATGGGAGCGTGTTATGAGTTTTTTTTACCCTTTATATAAGTTTTAATAAAATAATTGATAGCTAGTACATGTATGATAGAAGAAATAAAACACAAAGGCCAATTAAAACTTTTTACTCAAAACTAATTTTGTAGCATAAAAGAAAACTAAAATTAAACTTTAGTCGATTAAAGTTATTCTTTTCGTTTTCACTACATCAAAGTTATAATTATCCACACTGAATCGCAATGTTATTAATTTGAAATATAAAAAAAAAAAACTATTCAACGTGTGTTTTCTATGCCATTTCACGAATTGGGTCAGCCAAACTCATTTATTTATTTATTTATTTAGGACAACTTACAAAACACCTGTATGTATCTTTATTTACTGATTTCTAATTACTTTCAGGTGTGTTCTTTACTAGTTGGTTAGCGAATTACAAGGGCCGTAAACCAACCTTGATAATGGGATCATTTGTACTTCTAATCTCATTTCTTATATTAGCCGTAGCTACAAATTTCACCACTTTATTAATTGGAAGATTAGTTACTGGTTTTGGAATAAGTTTCGGTGGTGTTATAACGACAGTTTATCTGGGTGAGATTGCGTTAGTATGTGTTGTTGTATTTATTTCATTGATTGTATTTCTATCAAGATGTTTAGATTATAAACCACTAGTTTAAATACGTAGTGAATGTCAAAATATCGCTCATAAGTTTCAAATCATAGATGTTTGTAGATATTTGATATTTTATTATTAACTTCCTAAATTGTTTTTCCTTGACCATCAGGTTGTCTGGAAGAGATCGCTGTCTTAGCGATAAGACCGACCGCCTGTTGTGCTCAACTGTGTCTCTTTCTTTTGTATATTTGCTTTTGTAATTTTTATGTCCTGGTGCACAATAAAGTATTTTTGTTAATGTTTTTGTTGAAAAGAAAAAAATTGGTTGTCTGTAAAGTCGGTTTACTGACGATAGTTGAACGTGACAACGTCCGATTGCACTTCAAGCCTTAACGGAACGCCTCAGAGCGAGGTAACGCCGCATGAGTCATGTTTTTTCGTGCGTGCAGGCGGCTCTATCGAATTATAAGACGTTGTCACGTCAAAAATCTCATCAGAATCAGTTCATGAATTTAAGTGACCAAAATAATGTAATCAATAATTGTACATGTTTTGTTTTCAGTTCCACTAATATTCGAGGTATTACGTTGACTGGACTGGGAATCATACAAACGTTTGGTTCTCTAATTATGGTTTCAGTGGGACCTTTTGTTTCATACGCAGTTATATGTTACATAGGTGTTGCTATATCAGCTGTTTATGTAATAGCAATGTTCCTGATTCCAGAATCTCCTGTTTATCATGTTGTTAAAGGTATTTAAAATGTTTATACTATTTAGCTAACAATTTTCGATGACCAGCCGTAATCGTTGTCGGAATAATATAAAATATCTATATATAGATAATCTATCTATAAAAATATAAAATATAATGTATCTAGCTTTCCGCCCGCGGCTTCGCCCACTTTGTCTAAAACATAATAAGTTATATATTAAAACCTTCCTCTTGAATCACTCTATCTATTAAAAAAAACCGCATCAAAATCCGTTGCGTAGTTTTAAAGATTTAAGCATACATAGGGACACAGGGACAGAGAAAGCGACTTTGTTTTATACTATGCAGTGATTAGGTACAGTGATCTTAAATCGTGCCAATTATTATAATATCTCTAATGATGTAATTGTAATATTTACAGATAATGAAAAAAAGGTACTAGCAGTGCTCAAAATCCTAAACAGAGAGTCTGCATTACAAGAAGTCATCGATCTGAACAAGAACAAAGTCGTAGCAATCGCTAGAGAAGATTGGAAAGAATTGTTCACTTTGAAATGTAACAGACGAGGTTTATTCATAACAGGAACAATAATGGCATTACATTATATTAGTGGTATTTTGGTTATATCATTTTTTGTTACGACAATATTTCAAGCCGCTGGATCGTCAATAGAGCCAAGTATAGCATCTATTATTATAGGATGTACACAATTAGTAGGGAGCTCGTTAGCACCAATATTCATAGAAAGATCTGGAAGACGAATGCTATTGATGACTTCTACAGCTATTTGCTGTTTGAGTATGGTAAGTTGGTCTATTTCTGGACTATTTATCGGTTGATTTCTTACATTTGGTTCATTAAAAATAAATACTTTCTTTCAGACATTCTTTGGTGTATATTTTTATTTGAGCTATATTGAATCGCCTATTGTGGAAAAAATAAAATGGCTGCCATTGACGTTGTTGATTATATTCTTCTTGAGTAATAATATGGGTAAGATATCAATTACTTTTTTCATCAAAAAATTATTTTATTTTAGTAGATATTTACTTCAATTTTACACGTTGGTTAAATAAGTGAAAATTAATGCAATGATTGGTATTTTATTTCACAATTTAAGATTGTGTTACACCAATTTAATTGTTTTGAAGCCATTGCTATATCAGACGAGAGCAAAATGTAATTAAAATTTTAGAACTCAAAATTTTCGGTAAAATATCTTACATGGTTACTATCTGTATAAATAAAGCGAATTTTACGAGCAATCTCTATGACTTATTAATAGTGTTCTAAAAAGCATATTTTTGTAGGTTTCGGCACAATTCCTAGCACATTATCAGGAGAAGTGTTTAGCTGCAATGTTCGTAGTAAGGGCACAGCTGTCGTCTTCGCTATATCCTGGGCATGTGGGTTCGCTGTCACCACCCTGTTCAACTCCATGCTGACCCTGGGAGCCCATTTCGTGTTATGGTTCTTTGCTTTTACCTGCTGTTTGGCTTTCTTATTCACTGTCTTCTTCGTCCCTGAGACTAAAGGCAAGAGCCTTGTTGAAATACAGGATATGTTGAGTAAATGATGTAATTTGTGTTTTATTTTTTACCTTTTAAATTGTTATTGTATAACAGATAATCTTGAGATTATCTTAAATCGTCTTGATGTTTGTAGGTAGGTACTAATTGTATGCTTGCAGAAGTATCGTTAAATTAATAGTACTTTGATACTTTCATACTTTTATATTATAATACTAGCTCTACGCCCGCGGCTTCACCCGCTTTGTCTAAAACCTTATAAATTATATACTAAAACCTTCCTCTTGAAACACTCTGTCTATTAAAAAAAACGCATCAAAATCCGTTGTGTAGTTTTAAAGATTAAAGCATACAAATGGACATAGGGACAGAGAAAGCGACTTTATTTATACTATGTAGTGATTCAGGGATTTAGAGCTCATAATTTTGCAGAATATGTATTTCGTTTCGATGACTACTACTACTTAGATGCCTCAATTAACTTCTTCTGTAGTAATGTCTTTGTTATAAACGAATTTGCTACTAAGCAAAAGTGATTGATGATACGTGAGTGCAGTATATCCATCTCTTAAAATACGTTCTCAAATTACACGATACTGTACTTAAATATTTCGTCTGCAGATTAATGTAAAAAGTTTTTGTTGTGAAAATTATTGTTAGAGAAGAAAATAAATGTAGCGTAGCATTAGCAAAGATAAATTTCGCTTTATGGTTTAAATAACGACAATGTCTTTAATCGCAGTGCTTGAAGTTGCAATTATTTACCTTTTAAATGTAGATTTTAAAGATACATCGAGTAATGGTGGCTTTGCGAAGGTCTGATGTTGCTCACAAGCAAATAGAATATTAGGAATTTGACCCTATTGTGTCGTATTCAATAGTTTAGAATGTTTTTTTATGAAATTGATACCTATGTAAATATAATATGTTATATATGTTATAACTTATAGCTTCAATAATTAACTCACTTTGAAAGTGAAAAGCTACCACTGAAAACTATATTTCTTTGCAACTTTTTCCTTGTTTATTTAGAAACTGTATAATATCTTCTTCCTACATAATTAATTTTGACTTGAACAGCATCTTGGCTTCCGGTTAGATTTTCCACCATTTGTCTCGATCGATCTGCTCTTGACAATTGACAGTTTCTCGTATAAATCAGTGTCTGTAACATCAATCCATAAAATGGTAATGGCGGATATAATGTCGACCCATGTCGACCATTTCGCGCTTTCTGACTCCTGACTTTGGTTTTTACCAAGTTTGAAAGTCGGAGAGTTCAATATCTCAAAATCTAAAATCTTTTGTCAATAAAGAATTTTTATTAAGCTATTGCATAGCTTCTATCGCGGGCCTTGACCGCGGGGACGGAATCGAGAAATTCCGTAACGAAAAAACCTCACGCTCCCCACTCCGACGGGCGGAGATGTGGCTTGAGGGCATAGCATGCAATAGCTTTACCGCGGCAGTCCCCGAGTGACACACGTCGTTTTTATTAATTTTTCACCGATAAGCATGGTTTTAGAAAAGGTATTCTTGAACATAGAGCTCAAGCGTTTGTTTGAACAGGCTAATCTCAGGAACTACAGGACCGATTTTTATCATCGTTGACAAGTACGTTATCCCTGAGTGCTAAAATAGTCATTATTACGGGCGTAGCCGGGTCAGACTGTTAGTTATGTATAATAATTTGGGTACTTCTGTGTTATGAGTTTCTCTAAAATAATTATGAAACTTGAGTAAGAATCACCATAGTAACACAATCTATACGTATACATATAACACTGGTCAACAATGATTTTGTTGCCCTGGATGTGAAAGTGGTTTCGAATAATTTAATGTATATTATATATAAAACTATTAATGGTTTTAGTAGATTGGCTCTAGTTTTTTTTTAATCCTAATTTTCTTATTAGACTCTAAAACGCAGAATGAAATAGAAGGTATATTTGTTTAACATCATTTATTTATTACAAAGTCTTACTTATCGTTTTGTTTTAGTATTTAATTAGTTCAAATGGATATAAAAATAGAGAAAAATCATTAAAACTTATGAAATAGTACAAGGAAATAGATTTTTTAAGCTTCTCTTCTTAGTTAATTTTGGGACAATAGTTTTGTTATGGACCATCAGTAATCTGCCATCATGTGCCGATCCCATAAACCCTGATACCTTTATTCGATAATTTTTACTTCTTTTTCGATACGTTCTTCCTGTTTCTCACATAAATTTTGCAGATTTACTGGATATCTATCCAGGAGACTGTGGGGAAAGTGTAGCTTTATGTTCGTATTTGCTCATAAAATAATGAAGTTTTTTAACAACTGTTGTGCAATTTCTTTATAATTTGGTGTTTTAAATTTACCTTAAATTAACCAATACTATATCTCTCCATAATTTACAAATAGCATCAGGTATAAATTTTTGTTAAATTTTCATCTTTTATCAATTTTCGACACGCCCGTCCTGTAGGGCCGTCGGGTATTCTTCTTATACTTCTAGATTCCCTCAAAGGCCTAAATTCTCATATTTATTAATTATTCCTAATGAATTTGCTTTGTCTAATACTATTAATAAAAACATCAAGAGAATTTCGTATAGGTACCTATCCACTTTGCTGACCAAGTGCTACTGGATTCCTTCAACTCAATACAAACCGAACATTGTTGTTCATAAAAATGATTTTTTTACAGAAACCATTTATTATTCTGATATTCTACAGTCAGTTTTATAGAATAGGGTTATGTCTGAGCGAATAAATGTGCAGAAAACGTAATTCACCAAAAAAATGAACACTTGTTAGTAACCCGTATTCTGAAGGGCCGTAAGAAAATTTAACATATGAAAACCCAAATTAAAAAAAAAATAGAGCCAATTAAATAATTTTAATGATTACATTCGCAAACTGGGTACTTGAAATATATAAATCTGTAGAAATATCCAGAGCAACAAAAAAAAAATGATTTTTTGTTGAGCTGTGATAATAAATCTGTAGAAGGGTCAATTCTGTACATTGAAAATATTGAAAAAATAAATAGCAGGGGGTGTTACTGGATCGATACCAAACCCAAATATGTGAAAAAAAAAATGTTATCTGTCTGTCTGTCTGTATGTGAAGGCATCACGTAAAAACTAACGGTTCAATTTCGATGAAACTTGGTATAATTATACCTTATTATCCTGGGCATAAAAAAGGATACTTTTTATCCCGAAAAAATACGTAGAAAAAAATAAATATTAATTTTTCCGCGCGGACGGAGTCGCGGGTGGAAGCTAGTCTAGAAATATAACCGAAACAGTAATATAGTTTTATCTACGGCTGATATAGAACTAGATAACTTTATCTTGTAGTAGTAGTAAAACTAACTAATCTGATTAATAAGGCTTTCCTTAAGGGAAAAGGAAATCTCACCACAATGAGGATTTAAATCTATACTAATATTATAAAGCTGAAGAGTTTGTTTGTTTGAACGCGCTTATCTTAGGAATTACTGGTCCGATTTGAAAAATTCTTTCGGTGTTAGATAGCCTATTTATCGAGGAAGACTATATAATCATCACGCTAAACCGCGGGGCACAGTTAGTAATAAATATAGGCATTTGAAACACGCTCAAACTAATGAAATTATTTTATTGTATCCCTGCTTCAAACTTTGAATTAAATATGGCTGTTTGATTTTGGTCGAAATCGACTCCAAAAGGAGTCGGTTACATACAACCATACAGGTGAAGATAATAAAAGCATGTTAAAAAGAAAAGAAAAAGCATAGGGCTATTATAAAGTTATATAATATATTATAAGTTATATAATATATTATAATATTATAAGGCTTACCGCCCGCGGCTTCGCCCGCTTTGTCTAAAACCTAATAAATTATACTAAAACCTTCCTCTAGAATCACTATATATATTAAAAAAACCGCATCAAAATCCGTTGCGTAGTTTTAAAGATTTAAGCATACAAAGGGACATAGGGACAGAGAAAGGGACTTTGTTTTATATACTATGTAGTGAAGTTCAAATAGAACTCGTGTGATAATTTTAATTTCATTTAATGTATACGAACTATTTTAAACTAGCTCATGATCTTTCACAATTTATAGATGAAAAATTCTAAATACACTGTTAATTCTCATAATTAATTTTCAACACACTTTAAAAGCTGTTTCAACTTGAAGATTTAATGTCTTGTACAAAAGGAAGTACCTATACAAATGACCCTGCAGTTGAGTCCAGAAAAGTATATGAGTAAATATAAAGACATTTTTAATTATAAATATTGCGAAGACTTCTTGGAGTAATGAAAAGATATTTTATGTTGCGGTTATGTCGCTACCTTTTTCTTTAGTTTTTTATATTAATACTGCAATTAGTTTATTACCTAGGTACCAAGATTAAATCAATATATATAAAACAAAGTTGCCTTTTCTGTCCCTATGTCCCCATGTATGCTTAAATCTTTAAAACTACCTTCGCAACGGATTTTAATGTGGTTTTTTTAAAGATAGAGTGATTCAAGAGGAAAATCGTGCGAAGCCGCGGGCGTATAGCTAGTAAAAAATACTTAAAGTAAATAGGTTGGAATTCAGTTATTTTCATGTCAATAGGCAATAAGTAATAATTATTGCCGTTAAGAGACTGAATTATGAATTATCCTTCACGCCTTTTTCCTATTTATCGGTGAAAATAAAGTGGTAGTTCATTAATTCATTATAATAGGGTAGTAATTCATGGTCTTGTTTACCTACTTATAACTATGTACTACAAATATGACTTACTAGTGGTCCGCCCCGGCTTCGTCCGTGGTACATGTTTCGCAATAAAAGGTACCCTATGTCCTTTCTCGGGTATCAAAATATCTCCATACCAAATTTCATGCAAATTGGTTCAGTAGTTTAGGCGTGATTGAGTAACAGACAGACAGATTTACTTTCGCATTTATAATAATAGTATGGATTATTTTGCAAGTACATATTTACGTAATTACCCCTCAGAATTACATTTTATAAACTTAATACTTAGTTAAATATAAACATCCGATACACACAACAACATCTTTTGAAATTATTAATAATTTTAATAAAATTATCTTGTTTTGGCTTGCTGTAATAAAATGCAGTTTTCTAACAATAAAAACACATTCATCTTCTTGTACATTACACAAACAATAACATGCGAACACGCATACACCCACGCACACTCACACACACACTCACACACACACACACACACACATCCATTCTACCAATTTTTAGAGTATTTTTATTTTTATGTATTACCTTATTTTTTAAGCTTTCTTTTAATTGTTAATGCCTAGTAATTGTTATGGAAGAGAAGCGCCTTCTAACACAAGTGAAATTTACACTTACCTCCAACCCGAGATGAAAACTTGTTTAAAAGAAATAAACAATTTTATTTTATTTTTTTATTTACATTCAATGTATGGAAGGCTGTTGAGTAACAGACATACAGATTTACTTTCGCATTTATAATAATAGTATGGACTATTTTGCAAGTACATATTTACGTAATTACCCCTCAGAATTACATTTTATAAACTTAATACTTAGATAAATATAAACATCCGATACACACAACAACATCTTTTGAAATTATTAATAATTTTAATAAAATTATCTTGTTTTGGCTTGCTGTAATAAAATGCAGTTTTCTAACAATAAAAACACATTCATCTTCTTGTACATTACACAAACAATAACATGCGAACACGCATACACCCACGCACACTCACACACACACTCACACACACACACACACACATCCATTCTACCAATTTTTAGAGTATTTTTATTTTTATGTATTACCTTATTTTTTAAGCTTTCTTTTAATTGTTAATGCCTAGTAATTGTTATGGAAGAGAAGCGCCTTCTAACACAAGTGAAAAAGGCACTTACCTCCAACCCGAGATGAAAACTTGTTTAAAAGAAATAAACAATTTTATTTTATTTTTTTATTTACATTCAATGTATGGATATCATACGTATAAAAAATATTATTTTTCGTCTAATTATGTTTCCACAGACAAAGACACAAGTAAGCTATGAATACAATGAAAATGAGAAACATTTCGTTCAAGCTTTTAGGTAGCAATTAATTTTAAAAAAGTAATACCTATTCAGTGTGGAAACAATGTATTTAAGATTTAAGAACTGCAGTGTGCATTGTGTGTACTGTCCTAGAGAATGCTTACTTTTCTGCGTCCATTTGATAATATAAACTAGGCATTATGTTAAACACGGTGTTTTTAAAGTATTAAATACAATAGTTGACTAACCAGGGTAATTTAAGTGGGCTAATAAACGGATAGTTTCAAATTACATTCGTTTAAGTCTTAAAGATATATACTTGATAACGCCCTTAGTACACCTACGCATTCGCGTGCGGCTGCGAAACAACGAAAAAACTGTCAGTAGTGTGGCAGGATTTCGCATATGACATGTCTCACTCTAGCACACTCTAGCACAACATTGTTTCGCAAGGAACTGCGAAATGGCCATCAGACGCATTGCGAAAAAGTTGCGAAAACATTGCTGTTTACTAACGTTCCGCAGATATTTCGCTACGCATTAGTTTCGCAGAGATTCGCTGCCGCACGCGAATGCGTAGGTGTACTAACGGCGTAAAGGCGTAAAATATACAAATTGATAGATTATAAAATGCGTTGACGACAATAAACATCTTTCTTCATCTATAAAATAAAAATGAATCGCCAAATCTGTTGCTGAGCGTTAAACACGAGAACTACTGAACCTATCTACTTAAGAGAAAACACGAAATAGGAGCAAGGAGGAAGAATAAGGTCTAATGGAGCTGCCAGTTAGAAAAAAAAAATAACAGGCTTTAGTTTTTAAAATTTTTTATTCAAATACCAAGCTCACAATCAAAATTAAAACAAATAACAAACAAACTCCACACAGATCATTTACTCAACATTTCCTGAATCTCGACCAAACTCTTGCCTTTTGTCTCCGGTATACAAAAGAAGGTGAACAAAAATGCCATACCGCACGTACTGCTAAAGAACCAGAACATGATATAGGCTCCCAGTTGGGTAGCTATTGAGTTGAAGATTGTGGCCACTGTGAAACCGAATACCCAGGATACAGAGATGACGATAGCAGTTCCTTTACTCCTGACGTTTGGTCTGAACATCTCGCCGGTTAGAGTGCTGGGGATTACGCCAAATCCTGAAAATCGATTTAAATATGGATTTTAGACATATTTTTAAGCTATTGCATAGCTTCTATCGCGGGCCTTGAGCGGGGGACCGAATCGAGAAATTCCGTAACGAAAAAACCTCACGCTCCCCACTCCGACGGGCGGAGGTGTGGCTTGAAGGCATAGCATGCAATAGCTTTACCGCGGCAGTCCCCGAGTGCCACACGTCGTTTTTTTTTCATCAAAGAACGACATAGATTTAATATTAAATAAGGTGGAATAAATAATAAATATAATAAATAAATATTATAGGACATTATTACACAAATCGACCTAGTCCCACAGTAAGCTCAATTAAGGCTTGTGTTGTGGGTACTAGGCGAATAACTGTATAGTCTAAATATTTTGATATGTGACGTAGAGACAGGTTTGTTTGGCACCAAAGAATGATAGAGATAAAAGACTTGATTAAAGGCAAAAAGTTAAATAATGAAAGATAGCAAGAAAATTAACGAATACATGTCCATTATTACGGTGCATTTACATCAAACGAGCGAATGCTCATTCTAACCCCATTAAGTCAAATTATTTTAGTGTAAACAGGCGTAGAGCATTCGTTCGTTAGTTTTCGTGCATTCGAAAAGATTCTATGCAATGTTCTAATACTGAACAACACTGAATATGGGTTTTCGTTGACGCTACAAGATCCCGAAATAATTCTCCTGCTCTAGCTCTATGTTTGTTTGATGTAAATGCAGCGTAAGAAAAAATGTAGTCTCTTACCACTCAAACTAATTTTAATATAATCAAATAAACTATGGGTTCTGTACAGCATGAAAACGTGATAAGTTTTAATAAAATAACTATTTTCTCACCCATATTATTACTTAAGAAAAACAACACCAACACTGCTAAAGGAAGCCATTTTATATAAAGTATTACACTGTGTTCTATGTGAAGTAAATAAAAGTAAGTCCCAAAGATTATCTGAAAAAAAACGCGTAATAAAATAATTATTGTAATTCAATTTAGGTTTCTTTAAAGTAACAATACAATTTTAAATTATTTTGCAGCATAAAATAAATAAACTTGTAGTATTATATAAATAAGATCAATAACTCATTAGCCTTTATTACTGAGAAATTATGTAAGCAGTTTAATTTACACTCTACTGGTGATATAGTTTCAAAGTCATTGCAGTAGTTTTTTTATATTAATTTTTATATACGAAAAATATTCACTACACCAAACCATCACAACATTCCCGTGTATTTTATCAACTACAATATGCTATTAGACATTTTCCAGACCTTTAAAATGAAAATACTTTCATGACAAATGACTCCTGTCTCCGTTAAGTATACCGTCGCAGTAAACATATGGGACAATATATCTTCCTATATTCCTATGTAATCTTTCTTTAAAATATATGTAAAATATGCAGTGTACGTAATATTTAGACGAAAATTTAAACTAAATAGCATTTTTTACATTACAATACATGGATAGAAGCTTTATTTCCACGTTCGTACTAGTTAACTATAGACAATTCATGTAAAATACGAAATAAAAATAATGTCTCTGTACAAAACAATACCCATTTATATAATGAATACAAAAGCTTTTTAGTATATTCGTAAAGTATTCAAATGGTTTAAAATGACATATTTTAAAGTATAGAAAAAAAGTATAACGAGGTGGGATTCGAACCCGCGTCTTTCGTCGATTGAATGTTGAGTCAATATGATCACCATGATTCCTTTTGCATATAGCAGTATTTTTACGGTCTGGGAAAGTAATGACGCTAAAAACTAAAACTCACCATACTTAAACAGCTCAACGCCGTCGAAACCAATAAAAGCGATCTCCTACCAGATCTCTCCACAAAACACGGAGCAAGAGTACTCCCAAATAACTGAGTACATCCAATTATTATAGTAGCTATTTCTGGCTTAATAGATGACCCAGCCATTTCAAATATTGACGTAGTAAAAAAGGAAACAACAAGAACACCACTCAAATAATTCAGTGAACTTATAACTGTTGTTATTATTAAACCCTTTCTGTTACATTTGATTGTAAATAACTCTCGCCAGTCTTCTAGATCATTAGTTTTTATTTGAGCCTTCTTTAGTTCTATGATACCGTTTATTTCATGTTGCCTTTGAAGTTGATTAAGGACTGTGATCATTTTTTTATCTTCATCTGAAATCGAGATAGGCGTATTAGTTTTTTATTTAGTGTTAACATTCTTTCGATAATTTATTGGAATGGTCTTCTTTGTTGCTTATTAACTTTTGTTTCATTGATCATAATAATAGTTATGTTTTTATATACATTTTTGTCCATAAAGAATAGTTTAAAAACAAATCCGACTTGTTAATTTGCGAAACTGTTGTTTTATGCTTCATAATAGCCACTTTAATTTTAAACTACTATGATAGCTGATGCAAACATAGTATGTATAACGATAAAATATATTTTATAGAAAACTGACCTTTAATAGCATAGAAAACAGGAGATTCAGGAATGAAAATGACAGCAATAAAATATATAATTGATATCCCCACAGCTATATAGGACACTGAACTGTAGGACACATAGGGTCCTGCAGAATACACGAGGAGGGAACCCAAGGACTGTATGATTCCAATTCCAGTTAAAAGGATTCCACGGATTTTAGTTGATCTGGAATAAGGAATAAATGAAATAAGAAAGAAAGATTGAAATGATTTCGAAACGTATATTTTGAAACCACTTAAAACTGTCGGTGAAAATAAAACTAAGAATGTAGATTGTAATATTACAACAAAAAATATTTAGTTACTAACAAGCTAACAAGAAAAATAAAGACGGATGTGTCATGTCTTAGATAAAGGATTTCCTTAATATTAAATTTTAACGTAATGCTATGTCATTGTCGTGCAGATAATCACTTATAATACCACAAGAGCTTCAAAATTATCGGGTATTTTCCGATAGGTTCTTTGCAAACAAATGAAGGAGTCAAGTTTTTAGTCAAGGCTAAAAAATCACGAGCGCGAAGCACGAGTGATTTTTCCTGAAAAACTTGACGACTTTATTTGTTTGCAGGGAACCTTGAGGGAAATGCCAGATAATTTTGAAGCTCGTGTGGTATTCGGGGGATTATTTTTCCGTCCCAAATGTCGGCCAATAATTTCACAATTGAATTCAACCTGTCAGTTTGACGTCAACGACCAGAGAAAATTTTCAAAAAAATATCAGTATAATACCATGTAGGTTGTACCACGTGACGTCGAATGGTGCAATTCTATTGGTCGATATTTGGCTCGGAAAAATAATCATGGTTATTGCCAGATAACCGTAACGTTATAAGATAAAATATGTATATTCATACTCACGCAATTTCACCAATATAAATCATATTGACCAAGCAAGCGGAACCCACTCCAAAGGTAGCAATGAACCTTCCAATGAAGACCATTATAAAATTCGTGGATAATGCTAGTAAAAAGAAGCCCACGGTTGAAAAACTAGCTGCGAGTATTAGACCTGGTTTCCGCCCTTTATAGTTTGAGAACCAACTCATTGAGAGAACACCTGGTAGAAGGAATATACAAGGCATAAATAATAGTAAATTGAAAAATAAAGAGGTAAGCCCTGAAAATTGAGGTTACTAAAGCAATTTTAATTTGTGGAAAGATATAAAAATAATTAGTTATGTACAACCTGATTCAAAAAGTTCTACACGTATCTGTCTGTAAATCTGATGAATTTATGATCCAATTTTGATTGAAACTTATCTTAGAATATTTGCTTCTTTGATCCAAACATATAAACATTGTTCTAGTGAGGTCAGAATGGAGGCGAATTCTTTATTTAAACCAGCTGAGCCACGCAACTTTTTTTTTCTGTCAAAAGGAATATTTTTCCCGCTTTGCAAAATTTTTAATTTGCTCCGCTTTAATTTGAGCGTGATGTTATAAATCCTTGAACTTTCTTGACAAATAGCATCTAAAGTCTTAAATATGCATTAGAATGAATGAATTTTCATAAAATTTAAAAAAAACTTTCATTCACAAAAAAAATTATGTGAAATTATGATAGGTACTAATGAAAAAGCGATATACATACCAAGATATACGTATTGTAAACTTGTACAACAACAACGTACTTGAAAAAAGAGCGTGTGTGCCGAGCACACGTGTCAAAAATGAAACTTATTTGGCTAGATAAAAAATACCAAAATCGTCGCCATACTCCATGACGTGACGGTATTGCCATGACGAGACCTTTAATTTTTACTCTCAACGTGCCTAAAGTTTTCACTTCAAAAATTCATCTATAACATGGGAAACACGAAGGTTAACCAGGTATGAAGCAATCCAGCACCTATAGCCCTAGCATTCCTCGATAAAAAGGAAACACAAAGACATAATTACGTATTCCTCGATACATAGGAAACATAAAACTATAGTTACTTACTAGGTAACCCAGCAACATATATAATAGATGCCATAAAGGAGGCCTCAAAGCTCGTCGGAGGTCGGGGCAGAGGAGATTGCTCAGGGTCATTCAACTTTGGAATTATTGGAGCCGTCCAGCTGATGTCGTAGCCACATAGCATCTGTCCTAGGTACACTGGAATATCAATGAATGAAGGAATGAATAAATTACTTTATTTGCACCAGTAACAAAATAATACAAATATGTACAAAAAATGTTGTGTGGTTTTATGAAACAACGGTAAAAGTGAAACTTTTTTTCACACCATAGACATTTAACTAAAAATTATCGTATTTGTACGATAATTATCGTGCGTATCGTGCGTCGCGCGACATGCGCTACACAGACCAAAAAGTTTGAGACGATGTAATAAAAGTTTCACTTTAAAAAGGCTGCCTTATCGCTATACAACGATCTCTTCCAGACAACCCTAGGTCAAGGATTAGGAAAATTACGGAATATAAAAAGATAGTGTAGTAAACTTGGTAATTGCTTGTATTATGAAATTGACTTCATTTTTAGTAAAGATATTTAGATAAAATATTTTTGATAATTTTATTAAGCTATTGCATAGCTTCTATCGCGGGCCTTGAGCGCGGGGACCGAATCGAGAAATTCCGTAACGAAAAAACCTCACGCTCCCCACTCCGACGGGCGGAGGTGTGGCTTGAAGGCATACTAGCATGCAATAGCTTTGCCGCGGCAGTCCCCGAGGGCCACACGTCTTTTTTTGTAAGTAGGATTTTAAGAAAGTACAATCTTTCTGTCCGCGGCTTCGCTCGCGTATCCAAATGAAAACCCACACAGTTTCCCGTGAGATTTCCGGCATTAAACCTATGCTATATTCTTTATCACGTCTCAAACTATCTCTGTAGTTAACAATTTTAATCCTAATCCGTTAGTAGTTTAGGCGTGAAGAAAAGATAGGCATACAAACCGAGTTACTTTCGCATTTATAATATTAACCCTTATTAAAACGCTGGGAGCTATACTTCCCACGTCTCAGATTGAAGTAAATCGTGTTTTATTTTTATATGCTTACAACTAATGCAGTGTAATATTTATCTACGCAATCTTAACATTTCAGAGAACTTTTTTTCATGGAATCACTTTTCAGAGAATTATTACATGTCATAGTAAACACACGTCAAAGTCAGGTGACGTGATTTTGCCACCGAAAACGACCGTTATTTTTTTGTTTTTTGTATAGTGCTGAAAAAAAATTAGATAAGTAGATTTGAGTTTTAGCTATGTAAACTAGACTATATTACGGTTGCGTGAAACGTAAAAATATGCCCAGAATCTTTCGTGTATACCTTGGTAGAGTCGATTGAAATTAAGTCTATATGTGGGAAGATATCATCCCAGTGTTCTTCACTGCACGAGACATTCGGAAATTCTATATATAAAATCCGTGTGTCTAAAAAATCTTTTTTAGTTGGTATAAGCAACTTATTTATTATTATTCATTATTTACTGATCAGATAATTAGACATCGTAACTCAATACGTTAGTATTAACCTATTGCTTTTATTTTGTTTAAGAAAAATGCCTTGTTTATGTTGAAGTCATTCATTTTTCAATTCCCGAATTCTTCCCTTAGTAAAAGAAACTTGCATTGATGAGTACTTTCTCCTTCTTTATTAAAAAATATGATCTATATAATTTTTTACGATAAAATTTAATTCACAAGTGGAGTCAGGGCAAATAGCTAGTGTTTGAAAATATTGGTGTCATACTGGACACTGGGAGCTATAGTTCCCACCTTTCCAACCTTTTTACAAGAGAGAACAGATGACGGGATATATACATCCCACCAAAAAAAGGTTACTTCCCCCCCACTAACCCCTCTTTTGTGTGAATTTTTGAAATCTACGACCCAAAATTACCCGGGAACGTATCTTACTTTTTTGTTAACTCCTCCACAGGCTCGCTTTTGAATAAGGGTTAAATACGAATTTTCCTGTTCTTTAAGAAAAATAACATTATTATATCATATCTTATCTAATTCTTTTATATAAAATTCCCCTGTCACAATGTTAGTTACCATACTCCTCCAAAACGACTGGACCTTTTCTCATCAAATTTTGTGTGCATATCGGGTAGGTCTGAGAATCGGCTAACATCTATTTTTCATACCACTAAATGATGAAGAGACTAAATGATGAAGCAGAACAACGTGTAATTTTATAAACGTGACGGTTTGTGAAGATGTATGTATCCTAACTATCAATTTTTTTATGATATTATTTTAAACAGATATGTTTCCCATATTTAGTTATTCCCTTAGTTATGTTTACAAAACAATTACCTATTTTCTACCCAATTTTCTTTCTTAAAACAAAATACTTAAAACACAATTTAGGTAAAAAACAAACTTACCACATAGTGCTATAAGAATCTGATTTCTATAACGATTAACGAACATTATCACTATAATAATAAATACTATGAAATATGTATTTTAATATATAAAATTACATAATATATCACTGTAACACGACATTCTTTCAATCACATATGCTCTTACTGATTCTATAATAGCATATATTTAATCTTATCTCAGTTTTATTTAGTTTAGAAAATAGTTAAGAATTCTGTAGTCTAATATTTGTACTGTTTCTTTTCTTGGTTTAGTTCAGTTTAATCATAATCTGCTTGTTCCTACTTCAATGGAGATAATACCTACTGACATGATAAAAGATTTCAATTTTTGACGTTGCGCGATGGAGAAAAATGATGAGAGTGAATTTTTACGATGCGCGCGCACACCGACACCTAAATTTAACAGCACGAAGTTAGTTCTAGGTGGTATGAAAATTGATAACTATGTTCAAGTTGTATATTCTAGTATTTTTTCCATACGCCAAAGAAGTATAACTTCTAACGCGTGTACATAAGTACACACACTCTTTTTTATATTAATAATATATTTTTATAAGCTTATTTTTCATGACATTGTTTCTCATTGTTTATAGGCTTAAAAATTATGCTATGTAAATATTTCATTAAATTTTTTCAATGAACGTTTCTTTTAAGAATTGTTTGATTTCTACGGGCCAGCCGCGGCCGGTGAAAATAAAATAACACAGTCTTGAAAGGTTAAAAACAATGTCCTAAGGCAATGTCCATAAAGGAAAAATAACTAAAACGTACATTTTAGAGTTACAACATCATAAAAAATAGGTTTGTTCGGAGCCCTCGGTGCGCGCGTCCGACTTGCACTTGGCCAGTTTTTATTAATCTTTTTCACAAAATAATCAAAGAATAATAATAAAATGCACTTATTACTTATTGTAATTACTATTTAAGAAACAAAGTAGTAAATTAACTACATTTAAATTAACAACCTATATATAAAACAAAATGGCGGTATACAATGTATTGCACAGATGTAATTACATCAACTATCTCGGGAAATTAACATCGTTGCTAACCCTGTTTCGTTTTATTGGCTTATATAATGTATTTTATCTCTATTTCCCGTTATAATTAATTTGTAATATTTGTTTTATGTCTGTTTAGAATATGAAGGAGAGGTTAACAATTGAGGTTAGGTACATGTAAAAGTCTTGGCAAAAGTTTACATAAAATGTTTATTATAGCCTATTGAAGTCCGCGGTCTCAGACGTTACAAGTCAATCATAAATTTAACCATAGTATTATACTGAGGTCTGAGTATAGTTTGACCATGATATTTCAACACTATGATATCCTTAGATAATTTCAAATTTTAATAAAAATGTAGGTTTATAAACACATGACAAGTGGATAGAAAGCGCGAATTGTAAAAGGTTATTTTTTTGTATTTTTAGAGTTCCGTACCGAAAATAGTAAAATGAAGTCAAGCCGTGTTATTTTTAGTTTTAAGTTAAGTAATTCATACACAACTGTAAAGATAGTTTTAAGATTTTCTGTTTTATTATCTTTAATTTTTAAATTCTATTTTTTATCTAATCATAAACGTGTGCACTATTTTGGTACGTGTTATCATTAGAAATTGTAAAAATATCTCTTATAATACTAACATTATAAAGAAGTAATGTTTCTAACGTTGTTTGTTTGTAAGGACTAAACTACGGAAGCACTGATCTGATCATGAGAGTTCTTTCACCAAAATATAGCTCTATAATTAAGGACAGACATATTTGTACCCCGCGGTTAAATCCGCAATGGCGGCATTGCTACGCTCATATTGCTCTTAGCGTGATGATATATAGCCTTCCTCGATAAATGGGATATCTAACACCGAAAGAATTTTTCAAATCGGACCAGTTGTTCTTGACATTAGCGCGTTCAAACAAACTCTTCAGCTTTATAATATTATATAGATTATCATACTAGTCGAAGCCGGGGCAAACTACTATAGTTAGTAAATAAATTGTATTTTCATTGCAAGGCTAGTTATACGTAAAATATTTTTGTCTTTGACCGAGATTTCAATAAAATATTGAATGAAGAAAAATTTTGCATCAATATTGGAATATGAACGACTCGCCTTAAAATTTATGATAATTTCGAAAAGAAAATGAAAGATAGAAGTTTTTCACTCGAATTCTGTTGATATAGTTTACAATTTAGAGAATAAGTTCGTAACTTAATGATTTATTTATTAGTGTTTTATTTTTCACTAGCCGCTCGCCGCGGTTTCACACCCGTGGCTTCGCTCCTGTTGGTCGTAGTGTGATGATATATATCCTAAAGCTTTCCTCGATAAATGGGCTATCTAACACCGAAATAATTTTTTAAAATTGGACCCTGAGATTAGCGGGTCCAAACAAACAAACAAACTCTTCAGCTTTATAATATAAGTATAGATGTACCTACTGCTTTCTTGTTTTATTTAATGAAAGAGACGAATAAATTACGAATTAGGTTTAAAATAGCCATATTTAAATAATTTACAAAATTAACTAACTTTTTTGAGCTTACGTCATCAGGTAGGTGCGTAGAACTACTTGTACTTAGAGTATGCACCAATATCAACTTTCATTATACCTAGTAACGATAACAAAAATAAAATTAAAGCATAAGAAAAGCCACGCACAGTAACTAGTTAATAATATTAGAGGCAAATTACGTAGTAAACGTTGGTTTATTATACATGATAAGCGTAAGAACAAACAAACGAACTTTTTTAATAAACTATCTTACTATCCAACACACGCTAATTTTAATATTTTTGTGATAATCAGTTTTTCCTCGACTTTGTAAATTGTATTTATATTGTTATCTATACATATAATAAATCTGTAGAAGGGTCAATTCTGTACATTGAAAATATTAAAAAAATAAATAGCAGGGGGTGACATTGGATCGATACCAAACCCAAATATGCGATTAAAAAAATTTTTGTCTGTCTGTCTGTCTGTATGTGAAGACATCACGTGTAAACTAACGGTTCGATTTCGATGAAACTTGGTATAATTATACCTTATTATCCTGGGCGTAAAATAGGATACTTTTTATCCTGGAAAAATACGTAGAAAAAAAATTAATATTAATTTTTCAGTTTTATCCATAGACGTTGTTCTGTAGAACCGCGAACACACGTTGCGTATTATTATAGGCCTAGCCGTATTTGGGTCCAATGGATATTTATAAGATGTCATTGTCAGAGTTACTCAAAATGGAGAAATAAACCATCCACGCGAAGACCGACATCTGCGCGGACGGAGTCGCGGGCGAAAGCTAGTGTTATATAAATAATTATAATATGACTAGCCACTCGCCGCGGTTTCACCCCCGTGGCTCCTCTCCTGTTGGTCGTAGCGTAATTATATACAGGGTGTAATCGTTAAGTGTGCACTGGCGATGTGTGGGAGTGATTGATGTAAAATTTTTGGATATTTCTCGTTTTATTTTTAATAAGTTATTATTGTCATATTACTCATTAGGTAAAGGGCTTTCGATATCAGTTGAAAGTTTTTTGATATCTTCAATATTTACGGATTAATCGCCTGTGCACACTTAACGATTACATCCTGTATAGCCTATAGCCTTCCTCGATAAATGGGTTATCTAACACAGAAGGAATTTTTCAAATCGGACAATTCCTGAGATTAGCGCGTTCAAACAAACAAACAGTGACTATTAAACGCACATTTTTTGCATGTGTTTAATTATTTTTTAAAGAAATATTTATTGACTCCTTAATATAAAATCAACTTCCAAATCTAAATACTTACTTCCTACAGCGTAAACATTACACAAAGTACATCTTAAATTAGAACCTTGATTATTATTTACTTCAGCTTATTACGCTTTTCTTTGAACTGAAATAACCGCGGGAAATTTATCCGGTATAATATTATCTATTTCAGTATTAAATGATAAAATCGATAAACGATAATCCCGGTTGAACAGAACAATATCAGTGAGTTTTGGAATAAAACCTTTATTATATCCGATGAGATTAATTTATAATGACAGGAACGAAAATACATCGGGACATGATATTAATTTGACAGCTAGCTTAATTAATACTGGCTGTGCTCCGCGGTTTTACCCGCAGTGTAGCCTAGCCTAGCCTTCCTCGAATCCTAAAAATATACTATATTATAGTATAGTTTATCTTTCTATAAATACAATAATATGATTTGTTTATTTTATTTTAACATGAAATATACTAAACATGTCTATGTTAATGGAAAATTAAGTAATTTTAAATGCCGGACGTAACTAACTTAATCCAATTTCATTTTTGTTTCAAGTTCTTACTGACCATAAACACACAAAATACTAATAGATAGGTCTGGGGACAAGGGGATATAGGAAATGCGAAAGCGACTTCGTTTTATACTATGTAGGGATAATAGATGATCACTCATTTTTTTCCTATGAAAAATGATGGACTAAAAGATATTTCTTATAATTAACCACGTGACATACGTTATTCATACTTTCAGCCAAGTGTAAAGATATTTCTACTTGAACACATTTATGGTGTGAATGCCCGAGTCAATGTCTTGTCAAGTTAATGACTAGTGCCACGCCCCGGCTTCGTACATGTTAATATTATCGTAGTATAAAGAGAACTTTATACTTTATATTTATTGGGTAAATCTAATGATAAGGTACTAAGGTAAATACTTTGTTTCTAAAAAGAAAGAAAGAAGATAAAAAATATGTTAAATAAAATTATTATCAGAACAATAATAAAATACAACTCTGTCTGTGCGTTTGGATGTAACGTTTTCAAAGACCACATCGGTATTAATTTTAATTTTTCAAAAGTAATTTTTTACAAAATGTTAGAATTTAAGTTTAACGATTTCCTGGGTTATTTATTGAACAATCTTTTGTGGTGGATATCTACTACGATTTTAAGAGGGCTTATTCCA
Organism: Colias croceus; assembly: GCF_905220415.1. Classification (NCBI taxonomy): domain Eukaryota; kingdom Metazoa; phylum Arthropoda; class Insecta; order Lepidoptera; family Pieridae; genus Colias; species Colias croceus. Next base: position 2,194,689 of record NC_059560.1, read on the forward strand.
TTTAACGCAAGTCAAAATCTCCGCGATCTATTACGATAGATCGCGGCTTGCGCTATCCTTTTACTATGAACAGCATAGGTCCACAGGAGAGCGCCGAGCAACATGTCCTCTATCTGAAAAGGCTCGCTGCCGACTGATTTTATTCGGGTCGCGCGCAGTGTTTTATAGTACTTTAAAAAAAATTGTAGAAAAATAATAGAGGTACCTTAGTTGATTTTTTAAATTTAATCTTATAAGTAAGACGTTCTTTTATTGCAATATATATAAATTATATTCAACTAAGTCAAATATCTTGGTGAAAATAATCATTTTGTCGACTATAATTTCTAAAAAAATTCACATTGTTCGGATTTTAATTTCGTAAGTTAGGAGTCCAAAATAAAAAAATCTTTTAACTAACTATTTTAATAAGGATTTTTGCAGTTAGTTAAAAAAAATGTGTGTTAGATCTGTCAGCAATTTCAGATATTTTTAGCTTCGAAATTGACACTAAAAGTGAAATCAAGTAATCATCGGCTCAGTTATCTTGATGGTATTCACAAATACTGTATTAATTGAAATAAACTCTTAACTAACTATATAGACAATAAAATTTCCTAAAATTATTAGTAATTCATATGTTTGTAAGATAAGTGGTTGATGGACAATCTGGTTTGAAAAATCACATATTTGAGCCAAACAGCGCACGGACCGCGTACACGGCCCTAAGTGTAGGTACATATTTTAATACATTTTTTTCGGTGTAAATGAGCCTTAACATTAATTTTTCGTGTCATTTTTGAAATAAAGCTGTTATTTGTTTCAATTTGTACAAAATTAAACACTCCATTTTTCTACCATCGGCCTCATAGTCTCTAATTATCATGAACAAACACTTTGACAAGATATTTTATATATATACATGTGGGAATTATAACATATGACTAAGAGTAAACAAATTTCTTCACTATGGGGATAGGCCTCTGACCTTAAAGGTTGAATTAATGCCAAGATAAACTACGGTTACACTAAACTTTAGTTGTTTATCAAATAAGCGACTAAGTTTTCAACTTAATCGGAATACTTAACGTCCTACTTTGTACAGCTTAAACAACCATTTATTTTGTAAGTTATTGTTTTTGAGTTACGCTGCATTAGAGTTATTAGGTGGAACTTTAGTTTTATCTAGATAATTAAATTTATAGGGTTGAATGAAGATAACTAAATAATGAATAAATTATAAATTATGCAACTAAATTTTTAAATGGCTTTTAAAGAATTATTAAAAGAATTAGCAGTTTATAATTTATCCACCAACCTACAAATATTATAAATACGAAAGTTTGTAAGTTTGTTTGTTAGTCCTTCAGGCAAAAACTGCTGAACTAATTTTCATGAAATTTGGCACGCACATAGAGAGTAACTTGGATTAATATATAGGATAGTTTTTGTCCCGATAATACCATAATACCATAACATAATAATATTATAAATGTCGTGAGATTCACTAAACCATAACTATTTAAAAGATTGATGTACAATTCAAAGCACGAGTTGCTTAGCAGGCATTACAGCAATATGTTATATGCAAATTTTGTATTATAAATAGAGCGGTACTAGTAAGTAAGTAAGTAAGTAACGATACCGGTAACGATTGAAGTGATATGGGTATCCGTTTGGGTAATTGTTCCGTGATTAAATGATTTAAACTAGTCTTTCTAAATATAATGAACGACAGTGTTAAATTTATTAGTTACATATAAAATTTACAAAACATCTTTCCTCTTTATAATATAACTGTAGATAACCACTAAAAATGAGACAAATAACATGCAATACATACAATTTCATTTCAATACGTAGATAGAAACTAAAATCACGTCTATAAATTACATTTTTGTAAAATAACTTTATCGATATCACGACATAAACGACGTTATCGATATTTTCGTCTGTCACATCACTAACCACAACGTTATTACTCAAATAAATCCCACTGTAAAGATGTGAACGAATGAAACGTCTCCTAAATCCATCAGGATTTTAGTACAGATAGTATGACGCGCTTCAAGTTTTAGCATTCGTTTTAGGAATTCTAAAATTAATCTTTCTCAAAATTCTAGAACCTTTTTGAATGAAAATTCATGGTATATTTAAATTTTATTCGCAAGGCGTGGTGTAGCGTATAGTACCTACGTTTTTTATATCTAGATAATATTTTCTATTTTGTTTTTTCTTTACTACAATTGAGATTTGTCGAATATAATATAATATGTTTCATCGCGAAACGTGCAATAAAATGGCTTGTCGCTGTAATAAAAAGTAAAATATCAACCGCCAACTGATCCTAATTCGTATTTTATCATATTTCAGGGAACTCCGATTCGAAAAATTATTTTGGTGTTATATAGCCCATAGAGGAAGGCTATATATCATTACGCTAAGGTGAAAAGGAGCGGAGCAACGCGGGTAAACCCGTGGGCCACAGCTATTTGTTCATACACATTATGTTTTACTCTCTCCAGATTTATTGCTATGAAACAGGAACATACATACACATTGCATATAAGTAATATGCTAGTTGCTACAATAGTAGTAGTAATTAGTGCTACAATAATCATCATGTATGTATGTTAGCTTGCAGCTTGCAAATGGCGCTCTGCGAATGATAAATACGTTTAATTATTGAGTCTGGTTTCACGCAAGAATGCGTACTAGTGCTGTGCTGGATTAATGTTGTGCGAAGTGATGTGCAAGTATGGTATCGATGGTTTTAATCATTTATCGATCTTTTAAATAATGGTGAATACATTTCACTTTGCGTTAAACTTTCTTGATTTCAAATTATATTTTTCAGCCACTGATATTCAAAACATCTCAATATGTAACATAACATTTTATATTTAATTGTTTGATAATAATATTCTGATGACCCTTCGCAAATAAATACATAATAAATATATATTATATCATCACTGTAACCTGAAGTTTTTCTTTATTTGAACCAAGAAGCTTTTTCATCACACTCACATCACATAACAAGGCAAAGACGTTGTATTGAAATGCAACCATCGATGCATTTATCGACAAACATGCGAACATCATTAATTTAATCACGTATGTGGTTCGCCGCGATTTCACGTACTAACAGACAAAACCGAATAATATTTCGACTAAAACACTGTTATCATCAATTTGTTTGAAAATATGACGAGGTTAATCGCATTTTAATTAAATTAATCTTCAATAATCCAGGTTAAGCGATTAAAATGTTTATTATATTTTATTAATAAATGGGCTATCTAACACCGAAAGAATTTTTCAAATCGGACCAGTAGTTTCTGAGATAAGCGCGTTCAAACAAACAAACAAACAAACTCTTCAGCTTTATAATATTAGTATAGGGTTTTCTCAAAAGTTTCTCTGTTATATTTATTATATGCTATTTAATATGGATAAAATTATATATTTATGTTCTACAAGTTAGATTGTTTATAATAATTATTTTTACAGTAATTTACCTGTTTTAAGTCTGTATCTATTTGTTAAGGTTTTTTTTTTTAACCAGACATTAATCAGACAATCAGAAAAGTATGTTATATTTAATATTATGTTGTGAATAAAGCGTGATTCTTTTCTTAATTATTTTCCTTATCCTAATAATTAAATATCGATGTACTTAAACATTAATATAATAAGCTATTGCCAATTGCCATTAGCCTCGTAGTTTCAAAATAAAGGCCATTATTTCACTTTAATATCCGATGAGAAGCAAGCTGTGACGATTTCCGCGATCCATTTTAAAAGCAATCAAAATAAATCTACCCGCCAAATAATCCGTCACTTGTCTTTTTATACCCTCATTTTTATTAATAACAGCTGGTTTATTTTAGGGTTCTTTTGGAAATTAATCAAGGTTTTGCTTGGAAATGTCGTCAAATAAAAAGAAACTGTATTATGTTGGAATGATAAATGTTGGTGATGATTATGATGATGGTGAATAATCCATTTTGTGTCCCACTGTTGGTATACTAAGCTCAAAGGAGGTTATAGTTTTGCATACGCTGAGTACGTAAAAAATACTTATAAAATTCCAGACGCAGTTTTTATAATCGTACAGACAATGCAACTTCCCGGAATACAATCCGTTGATGTTGCATCTTTTATTATAATGTTTATATTTACCTAAATACTAAGTACCTACGAATTGATAAACAACAATAAAACTATTAAAATATAATTACCAAACTCACGCTTAGCCACATCTGTTACTATCGTCTTTAAAGCTTAAGGATCATTCATCTTGATGCCTATTAAATTACTGTAATGTCATTGAAATTAATAAGAAAATAAATTATTAGATTTAAGTAAGAAATATAAGACTTGTCTTGGGAACAATTTTGCGGAGCGTAGAACCGTGAAAGTTCATTGACCTCTAACCAACCGAGCCAAAAGGAGGAAAATGCTAACGTGTGTATATTATAATAATACCTAAACATGGAATCTACACTTTATTTCTGAGCTATACATGCATTTATTTAATTGTCGTATGTGCAACGTCAATCCAAGTGTATCGGTGTACTAACATAATACTTATGGTTTTTAAATAAATATATTTTTCATTTTCATTTAATTTTTTCATAATCGCCGTATTTGCGGCAAATATCGACGATCATTTGTTGGGCCAACACTGCCCATTGTGAAAGTGGCCCATTATAGTAAACGACGTTTTGGCATGTTCCGATTTACGATAAAAACAAGGCAGCGCGGCGGTATCAAAAAATACATTTGTGAGTGTTTGAGCACGCAAAAATATAATACTATGGTGAACAAAAATGTGTAATTATGTACGCATTTATCAAGAAAATTGGTGAACGATTTCCATTTCGTAGCCAAAGTGAATGGAATAAATAAAGTACATCTTATACAATATAATAAATAAAATAAATAAATATATGAGGTTTCAGGATTATGATTGATGATGACAATGATTGGTGGTCATGTTATAATATTATTTAGTTATCATAATTTTTAATTTTTTAAATAAAACTTGTATAAAAAGTCGCCTTGTCCAAAAAAGCGATGAAAAGCTGTAGACAACTAAAAAACGTACTAAATAATCATTTTTCTTATTATATGTATTATACAGGGTGTAATCGTTAAGTGTGCACAGGCGATTATTCCGTAACTATTACAGATATCAAAAAACTTTAAACTGATATCGAAAGTATTAAACCTAATGAGTAAAATGGCCATAATAAATTTTTAAAAATAAAACGAGAAATATCTAAAAAATTAACTTGAAACCCTCCCATACATTTAGTATGAGATACGAATTTCCCATGTACATGGGTTGATCCAAAAGTAATGATAATCAATATTAAACAAGGTCATTACAGTTATAATAATTATGTATTTCTCTAGATAGTCTTGTAACTAGAAAATATACTTCAATATTTTTTTTCCTAAACTTAAAAAAAAAAACTTTGACTTCATCCACAAAAACCCCTCCACGCGGCCATCACTTCGCTGTCGTCTTAAAATAATTTATTGCTAAGAAAGTGTTTCTTGTGCCGAGGAAAGAGATAAAAGTAAATAGGAGCTAGATCTAAAAATTGGGTAGGTGTTCAAGCATTTGGAATGCCGATTTTTGAATGGCAGCCATCGCAACTGACGCTTTGTGATCTGGTGCGTTGTCTTGGTGAAACAGCGTTCAGGTCCGCAGTTTGCCATGTCTCTTTTCCTTACTAACCTACCGCAATCTTTTAATTTGGTCTGTTTACTAAGAGCCCAATAAAGTGGCTACCTTTTTAAAATATTCCACCATAATTATTCCTTCAGCGTCCCAAAAAACTACCGCTTTAATCTAACCTACTGATTTTCACTTTGAATTTCTTCATCGTCACTTTGGAAGCTCGCATCCAGGACATTGTTTGTTTTTTGGTTTCAGCATAAACATGGTGAACTCGGGTAACGTCCATGATCACAAAACGTGACAAAAAATTATCCTGATATCATTAAAAATTTAGAAATTTACCCTCTACATGTCGAATCGTTGTTTCTTCTTTTCGTCGGAAAACATTCTGGCACGCACGGTTCACATTCAAATTAATGTAAATAATTGGAAACGTGGCCTGTTGATATGATTTTTTTGTGATTACTTAGTGAATACATGAGCAAGCAAAAAACATTTATTTTATATTTTTATGTGCACAGGAAATACCCAATTATCATTACTTTTGGATCAACCTAGTACATTTAATATGAAAGATTTTAGCTTTTTCTTTCTTTTTTTGGTTTTCTGCTTTAATTACTTCGCAAATTTGAAGGGAAGTTCATTTAGAAACTGTAAATAGAGCTCCTTATTGTATTGCACAATGAGGACATCACTTCGAAAATCTGCTATGAATACAAAATGTATGGGAAATAAAATGTATGGGAGCGTTTAATGTAACATTTTTGGATATTTCTCGTTTTATTTTTAAAAATTTATTATGGCCATTTTACTCATTAGGTTAAGTACTTTCGATATCAGTTTAAAGTTTTTTGGTATCTGCAATAGTTACGGAATAATCGCTTGTGCACACTTAACGATTACACCCTGTATAATACTAGCTTACCGCCCGCGGCTTCACCCGCTTTGTCAAAAACCTAATTAATTATTATATATAGTAAAACCTTCCTTTTGAATCACTCTATCTATTAAAAAAAACCGCATCAAAATCCGGTGCGTAGTTTTAAAGATTTAAGCATTACAAAGGGACATAGGGACAGAGAAAGCGACTTTGTTTTATACTATGTTGTGATAGTGATTATTTACTCGATGTTTATACACATAATACTTCAAACCAGATAAATCACATTGCAACAGTTTAACCCACAGATAAAACAATATTTATTGAATACCTAAAAATTGTCTGTAAAGGTAGTTTTGCAAACATTATTTTCACAATAATATCGTTGACAATCACAAGTCGAATCACGGATTCGCTTTTCGTATCTCGCACGTGACAGTTTTAAAAATATTATGTACAGTCAGCAAATTAAGTTGCCAAGGGTTACGCTTAATTTGTATAGGATAATCTTTGATCTTAATTAAGGGCTAAGGGTTTGAAAAAAGAATAATATACCTTTGTGTTATATCTATTTTTATTACAATGAAACTTTTTTAGGCACGTTGAGAGGAAAATATCAAGGTCGCGTCATGGCAATACCGTCACGTCATTGAATAAGGCGACGATATCTTTGAATCTTACCAAAGCACACACGCTTATTTTTTTATAATATCTGCAAAAACAAAATTGAAATGACACAACTAGATATTAAATAATACCAAACAGTATTCTTTCAAAATATCGCTTCGCTATCGCTAGTATACCGCTGCCAATAGCACATTATCGCTAAGGTATGTCATCAGTCATTCTGATCGCAAAAGACGTACTTATTTATTTTCACCAAAGCATGTTTTCCCGATGGTACAAATTACACTGATAAGGGATTTTCGACTCTATCTCCTTAAAATAAGGTTGAATATACCTTGATGAGAAATGTTTATTAAGGGCAATGATTTAGCTATATAGGGTCTTGTTAACGGAAGTATTACGAGAAAGAAATCATTCTTTCTAAGCAATCTGTGTCTTAATTCATTGTTGAAGGCTGTGGGTTGAATTACTTATATTAATTATCTTGTACTAGCTGTGTCCCGCGGTTTCACGGTTGGTCTTAGCGTGATGATATATAGCCTATAACCTTCCTCCATATATGGGCTATCTAACACCGAAAGAATTTTTCAAATCGGACCAGTAATTGCTGAGATTAGCGTGTTCAATCAAACAAACTCTTCAGCTTTATAATATTAGTATAGATATAACTGAAATAGCTTCTCTGTATCGTAAATATTGTTAATTTACACATTGATAGATTATTTGATAAAAGTAATAAAATGCCTTTGTTTAGGAAAAAAAATTTTAATTTATTTTTTTTTCATTGAGAATTCTAATAAGTACCTATTTAGAGAACAGAAAAAAAGAATTTACTTATTTATAAATGAAAAATATTGTCTTGCAAATATATGGCTGTATTTAATAGATAACTTATTCGAACACATTTTCTAAAGAATGAAAAGTAAAGTGAGACCCCGTGTAGAGTTGCATTTCACATCTGTTTCTCTGATCGATTTTCTCTACAGGTAGTGATAAGTATTATTTTGTTAGTTTCTTGGGAATAAATTATTGTTTTCTTGTTTTTATTTGCGAATTTTCGTGTCCGATTTCTGTGAATTGCAAGTTTTTTATTTGTTATTTTTCGTATCCCTGAAAAATACACGTACATAGCACGTATTGTTATTTAACTGTCATTCTTATAATTTTAATATTTATAATTAAACTAGCTTACCGCCCGCGGCTTCGCCCGCTTTGTCTAAAACCTAATAAATTATATACTTGAAAACCTTCCTCTTGAATCACTCTATCTATAAAAAAAAACACATCAAAATCCGATGCGTAGTTTTAAAGATTTAAGCTATGTTGATGATAGGGTTCCAATTATCAAATGAAACATGCATATCTTGGAACCAAAGCCATTACAAAGGTATGAACAGACAAATCGATAAAAAAGCCAGCTAATTCCCTAGCTACTAAAGTTATGGCACAGTAATTAAAAACCAGGAATCATTAAACAATTCGAACAAAGTTTTCGGTATAATAAATAAGGCCGCCCATTATTTTTTAACTTGCTCGGAAATCAGAATATTTATAGAATACCTAGGTGGGTTCCCACGGCATGTTTGCTTCACAAGCATTGGCAGACGACAAGCGCTTGTCGCCATCCGTCGCGATTTGAACTGAGCGTTCCCACGGCATGTGTGCGTATGGCAAGCACTGGCGAGCACGGTGGACGGGTATTCCTACTAATACCTAATCTGTGGGTCATTACAAGATGTTAAGTGATACGTTAAGTTAATTAAAATTAGATGGGTGGTGTTTGATTTAAAAGGAGAAAAAAAAATAAATAAAAATATGTACATATACATATTATATAGGTACGTATATATATAAAAATAGATACCTAATAATAAATAAATAAGTAAAAACAATATCTATAAATACATGCTATAAATACACATACATACACATATATACTTACATACATGTACATATCATACATGATACATAATACATAACTATGTATAAATAAAAATATTACAGCTCGTTGAAGAGATGACGTATTTGTACGATAATAATAATTATCGTACGGTTCCGAACAATGACGCGCTACAGACGGCAAGCCCCGACGGACGTCGACCAACGCCGTCGCACCGCGCCAAGCGCGCACCTTTGATCTTACCGACTTCCGATGGATAGCACATGCGTCGGCAAACATCGTCAAACTACCACAAGCGCGCCGATTCCCATGGCATGTGGTATGGTGTGGCGCGGTCGGGTTTGTGAAGCAAACATGTCGTGGGAATCAGGCTTAAGCCATAATCTAAAGGTGGGTTCCCACGGCATGTCTGCTTCACAAGCATCGGCAGACGACAAGCGCATGTCGCCGTCCGTCGCGATTTGAACTGAGCGTTCCCACGGCATGTCTGCGTATGGCAAGCACTGGCGAGCACGGTGGACGGTCATTCCTACTAATACCTAATCTGTGGGTCATTACAAGATGTTAAGTGATACGTTAAGTTAATTAAAATTAGATGGGTGGTGTTTGATTTAAAAGGAGAAAAAAAAAAAATAAAAATATGTACATATACATATATACGTATATATATAAAAATAGATACCTAATAATAAATAAATAAGTAAAAACAATATCTATAAATACATGCTATAAATACACATACATACACATATATACTTACATACATACATATCATACATGATACATAATACATAACTATGTATATATAAAAATATTACAGCTCGTTGAAGAGATGACGTATTTGTACGATAATAATAATTATCGTACGGTTCCTAACAATGACGCGCTACAGACGGCAAGCCCCGACGGACGTCGACCAACGCCGTCGCACCGCGCCAAGCGCGCACCTTTGATCTTACCGACTTCCGATGGATAGCACATGCGTCGGCAAACATCGTCAAACGACCACAAGCGCGCCGATTCCCATGGCATGTGGTATGGTGTGGCGCGGTTGGGTTTGTGAAGCAAACATGTCGTGGGAATCAGGCTAGTATAAAGCCTGATTCCCACGACATGTTTGCTTCACAAACCCGACCGCGCCACACCATACCACATGCCATGGGAATCGGCGCGCTTGTGGTCGTTTGACGATGTTTGCCGACGCATGTGCTATCCATCGGAAGTCGGTAAGATCAAAGGTGCGCGCTTGGCGCGGTGCGACGGCGTTGGTCGACGTCCGTCGGGGCTTGCCGTCTGTAGCGCGTCATTGTTCGGAACCGTACGATAATTATTATTATCGTACAAATACGTCATCTCTTCAACGAGCTGTAATATTTTTATTTATACATAGTTATGTATTATGTATCATGTATGATATGTATGTATGTGTATTTATAGCATGTATTTATAGATATTGTTTTTACTTATTTATTTATTATTAGGTATCTATTTTTATATATATACGTATATATTATGTATATGTACATATTTTTTTTTTCTCCTTTTAAATCAAACACCACCCATCTAATTTTAATTAACTTAACGTATCACTTAACATCTTGTAATGACCCACAGATTAGGTATTAGTAGGAAATAGGAATGACCGTCCACCGTGCTCGCCAGTGCTTGCCATACGCAGACATGCCGTGGGAACGCTCAGTTCAAATCGCGACGGACGGCGACATGCGCTTGTCGTCTGCCGATGCTTGTGAAGCAGACATGCCGTGGGAACCCACCTTAATATAACCTAGTATAATAGGTCATTGATCTAAACTAATATTATAAATGCGAAATTAACAGCTGTCTGTCTCTCTTCACGCCTGAACCAATCTACCGATTTGTATGAAATTTGGTACAGATATAACTTGAGACCTGAGACAGGATAGATTTTGTCTCGGAAATCGCACAAGAACTGTAATTATTCGGGTCTTTGTTTGACTACGCAAACGAAGCCGAGGGCGGAAAGCTAGTAATTAATAAATGGATTATACAGAATTGATTATTATTGAATTAGATTAATACATTGATATAATTGCATTGCATGATATTGTACATTATTATTCTCTACTAGCTCTCCGCCCGCGGCTTCGCCCGCGCAGTCAAAGAAAAACCCACATAGTTTCCGTTCCCGTGGGATTTCCGTGATAAAACCTATCCTATGTCCCGAGGTAAAAAGTAGCCTATGTCCTTTCGCGGGTATCAAAATATGTATCTCTATACCAAATTTCATGCAAATTGGTTCAGTAGTTAAGGCGTGATTGAGTAACAGACAGACAGACAGACAGAGTTATTTTCGCATTTATAATATTAGTATGGATTTGTTCTACATTCATATAAACTGCGGTCTATTATTCACACGTTTAGCCCAAAAATAAAATTTCGTTTTTATAAGTAAAATACTAGGACAGGACTTATGTTAATCTATAGATATGTTACCGGAAATGTATGAAATCAAGGAATTGTATACAATTCCTAGGAAATGTGTACAATTCCGATACCATTTAGGAAATGTATAAAATATTGTTTAAAAAACTATTTAATGCATGCATATCCTAGGAAATGTATAATCTTCCTAGGAATTGTATACAATTCCGATATCGTATTAGGAAATGTGTAAACTGTAAAGTAAATGCTTTCTGTAATAAAACACGTTGTTATTTTTTTTTATTATAGCTCTTATTGATGTATCAATACCCGATTGTAATCGGGTAACAGTCATACCGTAAAATTGTAATAATATTATGTTAATATTATTATCTTACTAATCAACATTTTAAAAATCAACTATCTAACTTTTAACGTAAATATCACAAAATCAACTTATATTTATTCTGATAAAATCAAATTTTCATTTTGCAAGTAATCAGTCCCCTCGTCCCGCTGTCCTCGCGTACCTATATTTGGCGCAGTCAGATTGTACAATCCGCCGTATAACATTACGGCTAGCTGTTTTAATATGCCGAAAATTCATCTTTTTCCAAAATTCTACAAAAAGACGGGTTCGTGGGGCTCCTATTTCTGTGTAGTTTTAAAAAACACGAACCTAACCTAACCCACCCCTTTATCCAAACCAAAAATTTCTGATTACGAATTATAGGCATAGTTACTACAAAATGCCGACCGTTTATAAACGGCCAGATTATATACAACTTGCCTGCGACATATAAATATCTTAAATATTTTACATTTCCGATAGCTATTTAGGAAATGTATAGATTTCCTAGGAAATGTGTATAAAATAATTTATTTCACACATTTCCGTACGATTTTAGGAATTGTATACATTTCTGCAAATGAATAAAGAAAAAACAAAATTAATGACAAATAGTTACAAACATACAATTATACTAGAAGGAAAAACAATTGAGTACGTAGATAAGTATATATACCTAGGAAGAGTAGTATCATTCGAGGATAGAAGCGAAGAAGAAGAGGTAGAACGTCGAATAAATACAAGCTGGAAAAAATACTGGGCAATGAAAGAGATTATGAAAGGTAACTATCCACTCAACTTAAAGAAAACAGTAATAGATACATGCATCTTACCAACTCTCACCTATGGATGTCAACTCTGGACCTATAATACTAAAATAAAAACAAAAATTACTAACTGCCAAAAAGCTATGGAAAGGAGCATCCTAAAAATTAGAAAACTAGATAAAGTAAGGAGCGGGTATATAAGAAAAAAGACAAAGCTAATTGATGCTCTACACTTCAGTTTAAGACTTAAATGGCAATGGGCGGGTCATGTGGCAAGGTACAAAGACAAACGATGGACAGTAGAAGTAACAAGGTGGCAAGGACCACAAGGAAAACGACGGAAAGGACGACCCACGAAACGATGGACTGATGACATCATAAACATAGCAGGAAATGAGTGGATCCAATACGCTAGAGATAGGAACGAATGGTGCAGGTTGGAGGAGGCCTTTACCCAGACAGGGGTTCCTGTTCAGGAGGAATGAGTTGTTCTCCAGACTTAGTTTTATAATCATAATGTTGTAATTTTTTATGGGAAATAAAAGGCTTTATTTATTTATTTTATTTATACATTTCCTAGGAATTGTATACAATGACGGATTACATACATTTCCGGTAACAGATACATTATATAATAAATCTGTAGAAGGGTCAATTCTGTACATTGAAAATATTGAAAAAATAAATAGCAGGGGGTGTTACTGGATCGATACCAAACCCAAATATGTGATTTAAAAAATTTTTGTCTGTCTGTCTGTCTGTCTGTCTATCTGTCTGTCTGTATGTGAAGACATCACGTGAAAACTAACGGTTCGATTTCGATGAAACTTTGTATAATTATACCTTATTATCCTGGGCGTAAAATAGGATACTTTTTATCCTGTAAAAGTACGTAGAAAAAAATTAAATTAATTTTTCAGTTTTATCCATAGACGTTGTTCTGTAGAACGGCGAACACACGTTGCGTATTATTATAGGCCTAGCCGTATTTGGGTCCAATAGATATTTGATGTCATTGTAAGAGTTACTCAAAATGGAGAAATAAACCATCCACGCGAAGACCGACATCCGCGCGGACGGAGTCGCGGGCGGAAGCTAGTATGCAATAAATTACTAAAACGACTTTACCACAACACGGTAAGTCGTTAAAACTTATATTGTAGAGAAAGAATGCTAATAAAAATACTTCAAGATAGAATATTGCATCTGCAAGGTCAAGTTTAAATGCTAGACAATGAATAAATTATCGTATTTAATGCGGTCCCTTGACAGTAATGCAAAGCATGACATGCGTAACGTGGTGGCATGCATGCATGAACGCTTGAGGGTGCTTCGCTTCAAACTTCAAACTAAATGAAGCGATACTATTGTTTATTTACAAACACATTCCTCCCTACACATCACACATTATTGTTGGAAAAGCACCCTAAAGGTTATTACCGACATATTCTTCACAATGGGCAGTGTTGGCCCAACAATCGTGGATGTTTGCCACTATTGCGGCGATTATGAAAAAACATTTACAATGACGAACACATTTAGGCCCAAGACACTATCGTGATTGCCACACGCCCAACGCTGCCCATTGTGAAGAATAAGTCGGTAATAATAATAATCCCTACAATAATTGTAAAATGCACGATTTGATTGTTTTGATCATTCATACATGCATGACAATTCACGTAAACGCATGTCATGCTTGCATTACAGTGTAGGCAACACTTTAGACTGCACTTGGTTATATTATAATACTAGATTAAGAAGGTCAAAGTGTGATTATTAAGTTTCGTTAGATGGAGTTGTGAACTGTGTTAAGAGAGTATGAAACTTGCTTGAAGTTATTTTTCAATAAAGTGATCTTTTGTTTGTGTTATAAACCCTCTATAGAGAGAACTAGATCGATGTATCGCCCCGGAAAGCTATACTAGCCAAACCGGGGCGGACCGCTAGTATTTTATGAAAATCGATGAAGCCGTTTCCGTGATACGGATTACAAAATATACCTACATATAGTTACTTACAAGACGAGTTCATAGCATGTCGCAGGCAAATTGTATAATTTTGACGTTTACAAGCTACGTCGTCAGTGAATATTATTGAACGAAATTAATTTGACCGCGATGTAGATATTATGGCTTTGAAAAAAGAAATGTTATAAAAAGTAAACGAAACTAGACACAATTAAAAACTAAGCACTCTTGAAATATTTTTACCCATAGGTACTAGATATTAAAATATAATGTTCTACAATCTACTGAATTACAGAACAATGTATCTACAGTGTAAGTATTTTGTTACATACAAACAATGAAATATATACTTTCCTTTAATTAACGTAAATATCTTTAATTAATATCGAAATTAACAATGCTACTGTATTTATGATATACTAGCTTCTTCTCACGACTTTGTACGTGCATCCCCGTTTTTCCCCGTTCCCGTAAGAATTTCGGGAACTACGTCCTAACATCTACCTGCATGCCAAATTTCAGCCCGATACGTCCAGTGGTTTGGGCTGTGCGTTGATAGATCACTTATATCAGTCACCTTTGAGTTTTATATATATAAGATGTAGCTTATCTACATGACTATTTCATTTCAATGAGCACTAGTTAATTTTAATGTTTGTAACAATTTCTCTGAGTTTATAGTTTCCCTTAGTGAAATGGAAAATTGGCACAATAATATTATAACATTGGAAATATTATTTTAGGAGTAATATTTTTGAAGTGAAACTTCTTTATCGGGGTTGGGCAAAAATTTAGTGTAACATTTTTGCGTTACGCTGTAGGCGTGACATTTTTGCGTTACGCCGTAGGCGTGACATTTTTGCGTTACGCGCCAACTTTTTCTTATCCCTAAGTTTCACTTCTTACGTGTGTACTCTAGTACACGCACACATTTTTTTCAATTTGTAGTATGGTACATAGGTAAAGTTTTTAGTAAATATGTTATCCGAAAAATGCATATTTGTAATGTGTATGAATGTTATGTACCTGTATGTATTGTGTATGTCTATCTGTTTGTTCTACTAATCTCAGAGTCAGCTGGTTTGATTTTGACGAAATCTTCCAGATATCTGATGTCATATGACTATACCCGTAGAGTAATAGAAGAAAAATCAATAAAAATTTAAGCTCAATTTCCAAAAGAATTTACCACACAAAAATTCGAGGACACTGACATTTGCTAAAATAGAAATGTAACAAATATTTGCAAAATTTTATCCCAAAATCTTTCCAGAAGTCTGTCGTATAATTCGTATCCCTTTTTTATTTAACATTTTGTAAAGGTCGTTGACAATTTATGCCTTTGAATAGCTATGTAAATATCTCGAATATATTGTAAATTTCTGTATTTTGAGATGATATTTAGGTGGTGATCTTTTCACATCTAAATCTTTAGTTATAGATGCTTAGTTTACAGAAGCTTGCAGATGCCTAAAAACATTTTGACTAATTTTGCAGGCGATACTTCTTTTGACCGACATTGACTATTGACTGTGACATACATCCTACTAATTATAAATGCGAAAGTTTGTGAGTATAGATGGAATTTGTTACTATTTTACGCAAACACTGTACCGATTACAATGAAATTTGGTATGCCAGGCTATTTTAATCCCGGAAATTCCACAGGAACTACGCGGATTTTTCTTTGAAAACGCGGGCGAAGCCGCGGGCGGAAATCGAGTAATTCCTATCATAGTAATCGTAGTAATAGTATAAAATATAAAAATGATAGAACACAATATTAAACAACGATATTACGATTCTTTAAAAGTAAATCGTTTTTTAGTTCTTTAAGTTCTTTCTCTTTTTATAACTTCTCGTGAAACTAAACTGAAAGAGTATTAGAAATATCACAGCTCTATTTTAGTGGAGACACAAATAGAGGAAAATCCAATCTAACTGCACAATGGAAATAGCCCATGTATTTTTGTTACACGACCTAAAATCTAGAATATCTTGAATTGTAGTTGGAATGGAGTTTGTTCACTGCAAATATTGCGATGATATTTAACTGTAGAGTATCCATATGCATGCCTTTACTAGTATGCTCATATTGATAGTAAATAATGTAATAGATATCATTATTAAAACAAGTATTAAAGACTAAGTATAAGTTTAAATATTATAGAACGTGCTATGTTAAATTTCTGATTAATATTCCATTATTATAAACAAAAATAAAAGATTCGTGTATGAAAAAAAAACGTAACAAACACCTTACTATTTGAGGGATGTGTGTACAAAAGTTTCAAAGAACCTTTAAATACAGGGTTGTATTCAGTAAATAAATATTAAATATCAAATTTATTTAACGCAGGAAGACGTATTTTATATTTGATGTAGAATGTACAAAATTTTTGTCAGATTCAGCACTGATAAAATAGTTACTGTAGGTATAATATTATAATATAACATTCGTTCTTGGTAAAGAATAAATACAAAATTCGATATATATTTTGAATGTATTCCTAATAAAATATATTTTTACGAGTAATCAGAACCCCACTTTCTGAACCATCTTGTTATAATAAATAACCTGTCTCCTCGTAATAAGTTCGCAATTATAATAAAATTCACTGAAAAATCGCCATTTGTGTCAGTCACAAACATACCATACACAGGCATAACCAGTTAAATTTAAAATTTTCAAATCCATACCTGTCTACATGAGACTGGTAGGGACACGTCTTCCAAACATAAAACTTTTATAAGAACCTGTCTTCTAACAAGATGCCTTGGGGCTTTAGAATTTGTTCCAGATATCGATGTGTTTCAAACTCTTGGAAAACCTGACGAAAATTGGCAAGATTTTAATAAAAAGGTGTGGTGATCCACACAACAACTTTTTGGGTTCTGTGTAGTTACATTTGTATACATGGCTCCGTGCGGACAGAGAGCATTCTGCGTTCCGCGTTCTGCGTTCCGCGTTCTGCGTTCTGCGTTTCGCGTTCTTTGTGATGCGAAGGATCTATAGCGCCGGCCGCGGCGCGGCGCACAGAGCAGAACAAAATGTTACGTCGGCCATGTTATCCTGGATAATAATGTTTGAATTTGAAGGTCTATTTGTTTGTTCCTTTACGTATAAACAGAGCACATATTTCCAAAAAATTTTGAAGAGAAATTGTTCAATAATAAATACTATTTTAAAAAATGTTTCTTATTTTGACCGCGAATGAATCCGCGGGGTACAACTGGTATAAACATTAAATGCTAAATCTAACTTTAAGTCATCTTATTATTACAATAAAAGCTTCCCTAAGAAATTATGAATGATTCATTATAACTTTAATTAAGATTCGGTTTCAGTTTTCGGTAATGGTTTGGACGTCTCTTTTAAAAACAACTTAATTAAAAAACCCCTTGAACTTAACCAACCAACTATTATTTATTTCAGATCGATTCTTTTTTATTTGTATATTATTTGTTGTTGCAATTTTTTTAGTAAAACATCTCGCGTAATTTTTAAAAAGTCATGGCCTACCTGATTTCTCACCATAGTTTATAACAACACTATAGTAACCGTAAAATTTTTAACCTTAAAAGTACATAATAGTTTTAATCCATATTTACTATGAAATAAATATGACATTTGTTCGTATTCAAAAATAATTAATTTATTATACCTTACATTATTATATATTACAGTACATATATACTTATGTCAACATTTTTTTTTAAGTGGGGAAATCTTGCATAGATACCCACGGCCTCCGGGGAAGGGGCCGTGGGTTATGTCGGATTCCTACCGACCAAAACCCCACTGTGTTCACCACAAAAGCCGCAACAAGGACGAGGCCCCGGGTATGGTAGAATTAGTCCGTGACCCCATCAGCGGCTGCACGTCTCCAGGCCAAAACAAATGAGCCAGCCAGCTTACTTATGTCAACCTAGTATGTACCTATATCAAGTAAAACCCGCATAGTTCCCATTCCCGTGAAATTTCCGGGATAAAACCTATCCTATGTGTTAATCCATGTTACCCTCTATATGTGTGGTAAATTTCATTGCAATCGGTTCATTAGTTTATGCGTGAAAACCGTACATACAAACCTTTCCTCTTTATAATATTAGTATATATATTATAGATGAGATCGGCTGCCTTATTACGGATCTTGCAGACGATCAGCAACAACCAAAAATTGCGCAATAGTTGTTGTCAATCGTCTATTTCATATTACGTAAAAGCAGACAACAAGCAGATAATCTGCCGTCAACAGTGCTGCCTCTGTCGAGCAACTGGAAAACTAAAAATGCAGACTTTGTCGCTAATGTAAACTCAAAGGTTGCTTTGCAAATCAGCTGCTAATATTGAAGTATTTTACTATATAATTTTTATATAATTAAAATTTACTTAGAGAGGAAATAATTATAATAATGTGTAGGTATCCTTGTTCTACCAACGAAAATTAAGTGCAAGTTGTTTTAATAGAACCCACATTGTTTTTTTAACTGAAAAAGTAACGAAAATTCCCGGAATATTTATTTACATTGAAACGTTACACATTCTATCCATCAAAAAGCATCATCGATCATGTTTATTGTATTTTTAGTGACTTTCAAAGTGAAATAGCCTGAAAACAGATGAGTCACAAGGGTAGGTAATTATTGGTTTCAGGTGTGGATTCTGGGAAATAAAGAATTTCTTGGTATAAATTATTAAAAAAATAATAAAAGTGTTTTGAAGTATTTTAAATTTTATATACAATAGCAGCGAGGAATTATTAGTAGTTTATATACGAGACACTTTAGACTTAAGCGTTTTGTTGTCTGGTGGGGCCCTGAAAACCAGCGCTATGCTGACCACATCGGCATAGCATATGCTGAGCGGCCTTACCCTTTAGGTCGCCAGTCGCCACACAAATTATATTAGTTTTAATTTTTATGTTTGTTTAATTTTAAGAGTGTATTTTGATATTGTTTTTTGTTTCTTTGTTTGTGTTGGTGGTGGTAATTTGGTGTGCCTAATAAAATTTATTTTATTCTTATTCTTATTCTTAAAAAATTAAAGACGCGACGGTTTTAACGCCTTTATTCATTACTAGCTGCGCCGCGCGGTTTCACTCGCGTGGCTTCGCTCCTGTTGGTCCTCATGTAATGATATATAGCCTATAGGCTAGGCTAGGTCTTATAGCGTGACGATATGGTATAGCCCTTAGATTCTTCGATGAATGGGCTATCTAACACCGAAAGAATTTTTTAAATCGGACTAGTAGTTCCTGAGATTAGCGCGTACAAACAAACAAACAAACTCTTCAGCTTTATAATATTAGTATAGATGTAAATTAACCCTATGTTTCGAATACTTAACAGCGACCTTGATCACGGGGAGACTGAAAAGCATGAGAAAATGCTACAGTAAAACAAAATAACAATAAAATAGTGTGTTTGTCTCAAAGCTCCTTTTATGAATGATTCTAAGCTTTTAAGTCTTTGCAGCTTTAAGTGTCTTTCAGTATATAATCCCATTTATATTCCAGTGCACTCTATTTCTGTCTATATATTTACTCTATTTATTTTATAAATTACTAGCAGTCCGCCCCGGCTTCGCCCGTGGTACATATTTACGTTTTCTCTACATAAGAACCATCCTCGTAATTCAAGGAATATAATAAAAAAAGAATTAACGAAATCGGTTCAGCCGTTCTCAAGTTATGCGCTTACCAACACATGTTGGGATTCATTTTTATATTATAGATAATATCTTATAGAGGAGTGCAACATTATTAATCGGTAGCATTATTTTATGGTCAGTCAGGTCCAAATCAAGTGTCGCTATATCTAAAGTGTGAAAAAATACAACCATACATCCATCCATACAAAATAAATACAATACAATTACAGGCTTTGGCATTTAATTATTGAGATGTACTAAAGTCAGACAAAACATATACCCTTAGATTTTAATATTTTTTATGAATTAAGATTGAGGATAATATGAATTAATTTTTACTTGTTTATAATTTATTAACTGATTATTTTGGAATGTATTGAATGTGTTGTAACGTATTTTTTTTAGTGCATGCAGTGCTCATTTTTTATTGGTTGTAGATCATGTTCTATATTTTTTGTGTATTTTTTTATGTGAATTCATCGATGTACAACTGCTAATGAGCCATAATAAATAAATAAATAAATAAATATTTTGTTGAATATACTGGAACTTGTAACGAAGTTAATAAAGTGGTATTGTATTTATTCAATTTATATTCCAATTAAGAACCATTGTAATGTGAACCACGATATAGATATTAAATTATTGAAATAAACATTTTCATTCTGATAGGCATTATTGATATTAATTGATGCGATATATTATACTAGCTCTACCCCGCGGTTCTATACGCATTGCTGCGCTTCTATCCTATCGTGATGATATATTATAGCATATAGCCTTGTTCGATAAATGGGCTATCTAACACCGAAATAATTTTATAAATCCGACAAGTAGTTCCTGAGAGTAAAGAAAAACCGAAAGACCGATGTGCAAAACTGCTTTATATCGCAAAAGCTGTCATTTTATGATTATTAAGGGCTGATTTTTCAATCCTTGGTTAAAACTTATTCATCGAATAACGTATTAAACTACCATTTCAAAAATGTATTGTAATTGCCCGTATTTGACAGTTTCCAGGTGACATTTTAATATATTCGTGTAATACTTTATTGGACGGATAAATTTTAACCAAGGATTAAAAAATAGGCCCTAAAATTTATAATGCCATACCAAAATCAATACGTGAATTACCAATTTCATTGTTTAAAAAAAGACTAAAGAAATGGCTTATTGACGGAACATTTTATAATTTAAATGAGTTTTTCTCTATTATTATCGGTTTATTATTATTTATTATTATTATATTTTTTTTTTTTAAACGCTGACATTTTTTCACTATACAATTGCATGCCAGTTCACATGGCGAACACTGTTACCCAATACTTTGTAAAACATCTAATGTAGGTACGTGTTCAAGCAATGAATAAATGAATGAATGAATTTGAGATTAGCGCGTTCAAACAAACAAACTCTTCAGCTTTATAATATTGAAGTATAGATATTGCTGGTAAGATGTTGAACTAAAAAGTTTAATGAACCAACCACATACAGATACAATGAGTGACTCAACAACTCTGTTATGAACTTTATGCACAAACATAATATAAGTTTTGTGTTCCTAAAATCAAGCAAAGTCAGAATTTTCGTGTTCGTTTAGCATACTTGCATTATTGACGGTTTTCATCCAGATATTTGCACGGTTCATTTTCTGAAGCTGACTTGAGAATTAACTGCACTATTACCTTTGACCTTTTGAAAACTGTTTTCATTCGTAATAGCACAGATAATAATATTATACTGTACTTGTAATGGATGAAGATGAATTCCGATTACATTTTTTTTAAAGAAAATTGTGTCTTTCTAAAGATTATATGGCTCACTAGCGGTCCGCCCCGGCTTCGCCCGTGGTACATATTTACGTTTTCTCTACCTATGAATCCTCCTCGTACTTCAAGGAATATAATAAAAAAAGAATTATCGAAATCGGTCCATCCGTTCACACGTTATGCCATGACCAAGGAAAACGGGTTTCATTTTTATAGAGGTATATATAGATATAAATAACTAGGTTTCCACCCGCGGCTTCGCCCACGTTGTTAAAGTAAAACCTGTTTAAAAAGGGTAATCTGTAGATCCTTTTCCTGTGGGTTTTACAAGATAAAAACTTCTTATAACTAACTTTTAAGAAATAACCTTTAAACTATCCACTATTTCAGTAGTGTCTATCATAGTATTATTTAATCTTTAGTTATGTGTTTTAGACGCGAAGCAGTGAGAGAGAAAGAGTTACTTTTTCATTTATATATCTAACATTAAATAGGGATAAGGGGGGAAAAATAAAATTATATTGATTAACTCTCTCTCTCACTCATATATTATGTGCTACCTACCAATGTTTTTTTTTTACAAATTAGGCTTATAAATACTGTAGTGTTTCGAGTCTTGAATAAAATTTCGCATAAATTATGCATACTGAAAAGCACATAAGCAGTCTTCTATGCATTATTTACATGCATGGTAACTTGGCGTAAGAACATAAAATACATAACCTTAATATACGACGAAATTAGTTTTCATAACTTATGAACAGTGACATTATACTGAAAGAGATTTTCCACTTGTGAAACATAAAAAGTTATATGTACGTAAACTTTTAGGGTGCTTTCATATCACATGGAAAGTAGATCCTTTGCATAATAATATGAAAGAGAAGTCATCAGAAATTTTTCTACGGAACTTACATTAAAAATGATATTCCTAGGAAAATTTTACGCTATATCTAAATAAATTATCTTCATATAAGTTAACAAATTACTTTTTCTAAACTTCTAATCGATGTTTTTTGAGAGCGAATGTGTGGCATTTGTTTGTCTTTGCTAATACTCTCTCTCTCTCTCTCTTAGTTACATAATATTATGTTCGTCTACTGTTGGACGTAGGTCTCGCCTATGGCACACCACTAAGCCTGATTTTTTGTTTCTTGCTGCCTGTTTTTGCTAGTGCCACAGAATACATAATAGTAGCTAAACGCTACAGAACGGACACTCTCCGCCTCCCGCCAAAATTAAACACTTACCCCACCCCGCACGATCAGCCTAAAAATAGTCCGTATTTTTCTGCAAGGACGATACGCAACGAAGATTGACAACATTAATCAAATTGACTTAAAGTAATTTTATTATTTTGGATTTGTGATTATCGTTTTTCGTAGAAAATGGTTAGATATTGTGCTGTTTACGGATGTATTTCATCAGAAAAACGTGAATTTTTTTTTACGCTAGTCACAAATGTGCCAACCATAAAGTGTTAACACACACATTTGCAGTCTCTACAGTGTGACTGTCAAAACGATAATTTTGTATGGAGTGTCTGGGGTGTGCTAGTGCTCTACAATTGGAAAGTTTGTCCTAATAGAATCATGTAGAGTCTACATGACTCTATTCAAACTTTCAATTTAATTTTAATCTATTATTATTTGGATGTGTTCCACATCCAGTCAATATGAAACATCCTGCAACCACGTGTGGCGATTCAACGAAATTAAACTTTGCGTTGTTTCGCCTGACTTAGTGAAGAAATATTTTCACGGCTCTACAACAGTGTAACTACTTCCTACAGTTATAGTGCCTGTCAGATGTGTGGTATTTATAAAATCACATAATATAAGATAATTATCAAGACACGAATTCAAAGCAAAAAATTCTAATAACACAAAACTATTCCTAACGTCAGTATTTTGTAAGTAAAAATATTAGATATCGAATTGAGTTTTAGGTCGATAACACCTACATTTTCTAATTTAAATTGACAATAAATAAAAGAACATAGTATAAATATCTGTGATAAATATATCAACGAATTTTTTTTAATTCATTATCACCTAGTTATTAATATATAGATCTACATCAATAGATCATCATTAAATCTTTCTCCATATATTTTTTTTTACATTGCTTAAAACACACGAGGGAACTTACAAATCGATACATGCTAATAACCTACACAAATATTTGAACGAATATTATCATTTTAACATGTCGAATGACGTCACAGATGAAAAGCCCATGTGATATATACCTACTTTAGTAGCGCTCGCCTGTCACTGTCACACACTTGACCCTGTTCATAGGGGTGATAATATATAACGATTTTTCATTCTATTTTGCGTAGGGTTGCCAACTGAGCAGTTATTATGTTATACAAAAGATATATAGGAAGTAAAGATTTGAGTGCCTGTTTGTTTGATACTCAATCAATCGTTTGCAAGAATTCATATCGATATAGTATCTTTCGGTAGAAAGCTACATAATTATTTATTTATTTATTTATTTTTACACTTAATTAATTGTACAAATAGGAAACCTTAGTATTAATTACATCTAAAAACAGAGTACAATTAACTTGGCGGCCTTATCACTAAGTAGTGATCTCTACCAGGCAACCACGGTAAAAGGTAACAAGCAAAGAGGTCACTAAAAAGGCGGGACGAGAACAATTATTATCTAAGAGATGTAATTTTAATATGTTGGGGAAAAACTTAACTCGGTTTATATGGCTGGTCAATCTGTAACGTTTTTTCATTATGTCTTGCGTAGGGTTGCCAACTAAGCTAGTTTTATATGGGAAAAATATTGCTAAAGGTAAAATATGAAAAAACTACTTTGTTACAAACCAAGAAAAGAAAATTTACATCTAATAACTAAAATTAGCAAGCAAATTAGAGAAAACATAAGAAAAGATAGAAAGGCGATACGACAACAAACTTTGGAAAACCATATAAAGAGAACAGGAGGTGTAAAGAAAGCATTCAACGAACTAAAAGAAATAAATAAGGAATGGATACCAAAACTTAATGACAATTCTAGAACTGGAAATAAACGTCCTTCAACTAAACGAAAACATATTTCCGAAATAGCCACAAAATTCTACGAAAACTTATATGCAAATAGAGACAAAATTCAAAACAATGGAAACTTACATAGAAATGACATTCAACAAATAATCGAACCAGAACCTGACATAATTCCCAGTGAAATAGAAAAAGCTATTTACAGCCAGAAAACAGAAAAAGCATCCGGGCCAGATAAAATTTCTAACGAGCTTCTGAAAGGCACTATTAACGAATTATTACCAATACTAACTTCAATATTTAACGAAATAATTAAAACGGGTGTAATTCCAACACAATGGAAGCAGTCATACATCATTCTTATATTCAAGAAGGGTCACAAAGAAGACATAGGCAACTACAGACCCATAAGTCTTATGTCGAACATATACAAAGTCTTCTCTAAAATTTTACTGGGTAGGATAAGCAAAAAGCTTGATGAAAACCAACCACGTGAGCAAGCGGGATTTAGACAAAAATACTCTACTTTAGACCACATACATACAGTGAAGCAAATTATGGAAAAATACAAAGAATACAATAAACCATTATATATGGCATTCGTTGACTATTCTAAAGCTTTTGATAGCATAAGTCACAGTGCAATATGGCAAAGTCTGGAACAACAGGGCGTACCTACAAAATATATCGATATCATTAAGAGCATTTATTCGCATAGTAAAGCAAGGATACAGTACAAACAAAAGTGGAGATGGACCGGCCACATGATTAGAGACATACAAAACAAATGGAGCACTACTGTTTCCAACTGGTGCCCCCGTGACGGCAAACGCAGCAGAGGTCGTCAACAAACAAGATGGGAGGATGACCTAAAACTGACAGCGGGTCCACACTGGAGAAGAGTAGCGAGGGACAGAACCCAGTGGAAGATGTTGGAGGAGGCCTATGCCAAACGGCACACTGAACTACGAGATATTTTATAATTGTTTAGTGTATAAGAAAATATATGTAGTGTATAAGTTTTTAGTTCAGAATAAATGGGCTTTTTATTATTTATTTATAAAATATGATAAGTAATCATGTTAGTTTAGTAGACGAATTATTCATAAATATACGACAGACAATATAATACTAAATAATAGTAGTAGAAATTAGAATGTCACTATAATATAGCCTCCTAAGCCTATTATTTCCAGACTTAACAATCATAACATAAACCGCGTCGTCAATAAAGACAAACGAACACACTATTTCGCTTATAATATTTAAGGAAGGATATATTATTTTGTTTTATGACGGGGAAAAACTTGACCCTGTCGATAAGGGTGGTAAATCTCAAACCATTTCTCATTCTATCTTGCGTAGGGCTGCCAACTACGTCTATCTATAAATGTCATACTGAGAAATATTTTTTGCTGGTTACGATTTAAAAAAAACTCAACCAATTGTAAAAATTATACTACGAATAGAAAATTATTTATTTTCCGAAGAAAACAGTTAATATTGTTTTTTCCCGTGTTTCTGTTGTATAGTTTTTAGAAAGAATTACTTAATTAGAAACGTTTTGGTGCCGAAAATCTCTTTATTGCACCCAAAATCACCTTATATACCTGTGTGAACGATCTACATATCTATTATCAAGTGTACGGTGAAGCTGTACCTGGTTCCCGAACAACTAACACATATGAAACTTCAAAGAGTACGTGCTCGTATGTGTCTTGAAGCCTGTGTAGCACTTGCAATATTAGAATTGTGTTTGAGGACTGTGGTGACCACTTAAGATTACATCATTAACCTTTATAGCTATACTAATATTATAAATGCAGAGTTTGTTTGTTTGAACGCGCTAATCTCAGGAACTACTGGTCCGATTTGAAAAATTATTTCAGTGTTAGATAGCCCATTTATCGAGGAAGGCTATTATATATCATTACGCTAAGACCAACAGGAGTGAAGCCACGCGGGTGAAACCGCGAAGCACAACTAGTTTAGAATATAAAGTTTTTATTGTACTATACAAAATAAAGTTTTTACTATGCAAAATAAACTTCTTTAGGCGTGTTGAGAATAAAATTTCAAGGCAATGCCGTCACGTCATGGAGTAAGGCGATGATTTTGGTATCTTTGAATCTTGCCAAAGAAGTTTCACTTCTGACAGGTGTTTTTTTTTTCTATTCGAATGTTTATAGAGCCTCAAATCTACACACCGGATTTTAGCTACACAATTTTAAAATGTCTACAAGCTTTATTTTAATTAGATAGTCTTGTAAAATAATAAAAGGTTTGACTTTAAATACGTTGTTACAAAATAATTCGCGTATATCCTTTTTAATGTAAATATAAGAAATTGGCCACATTATGAACAAATATTAGACTTATGTATTCTATTAGAGCTCCTAAAGATCTTAAACTTTAGAGAACAATTGAACCAAGCAAGCGTGATAAATAAATGTTTCATATATTCAATCTTTTTCACTTAAAGACCCTTTAAAACTGTTACGAAAGCTCTAGATTCGAATAAGGTATCTTATCCTATCCTACTAATAGTTTATATGCGAAAGTTTGTGAGGATGTATGTATGTTTGTTACTCTTTCCTGCAAATACTACAGAACCGATTACAATGAAATTTATTATACATATAGATGGTAACTTGGATTAATACATAGGATAGGTCCCGGAAATCTCACGGGAACGGAAACTATGCGGGTTTTTCTTTGAAAACGCGGGTGAAGCCGCGGGCGGAAAGCTAACATTGTAATACTTTTTACAGCCAATAAAACATTACTCATTGTATTTACCACGCTCACAAAACGATATTAAATGATGATTTATAACATGGGTTCGGGTCCGTAAATTATGTATGGATTATGAATAGAGATAATTTATCAGTTAGTGTTATTTAATGACTTTATAATTTCGGCCAGAGATTTATGTATTTATTTAAACTAAATTATCTAAATATATGTATATAAATCTCGTGTCACAATGTTTGTCCTCAATGGACTCCTAAACCACATAACTGATTATAATAAAATTCGCACACCATGTGCAGTTCGATCCAACTTGAGAGATAGGATAGTTTAAACATGTAGGTACCACGGGCGAAGCCGGGGCGGACCACTAGTATATCTATATATATATATTATACTCAAAGGTAATTGACTGTCTGACTGACATCAACAGCTATCTATATAACTATTTATCAACGCACAACCCAAACCACTGGACAGATCGGGCTGAAATTTGTAATGCAGGAAGATGCTAACATCATTACAAATCAGCATATGCCTTACTCGACTGAAGCATCAATTCTAGGACAAATCATGTCCAATTGGTTCAATACATTTCCAGACATTTTTTAAACACTTTAATATTTTAAACAATTAGGTTTTTATACAGTTTACACTTATTTAAGCTATGTTCTGTTAATTTGAAATACTGTAGATACTTCCAATAATTTGTAATCCCGTAAGATATATAAAAATAAAACACTTTTTGAACATTTAAATTATCTATATTTAGAGGAATGGGTAAATTAAAAACAACAATACGTCTTAAATCATTTATTTATATTATTTATCACAAAAACCAGTTCTAATTGACTGGGACAATTTATTAAAATAAAACTTTATGTTATAATATACCTACACATTAACAACTACCTATCTTATTTAGTCCTATTATAATACTGTGCAAGTGATCACATTCTTAGAAAAAATACGTAATTAAGTACAAATACTTCAAAATTTACAAACATTTCTTATGTAGATTTAATACATATATAATATGGGTACATTAATTATATTTTGATTCAATACATTGTTAAAAATATTACTTCAGTGGTAATAATGCAATTGTTCAAAAACATATATTTCCTTACATTAAAGTACCTATACAATAACTTTGGAACGAAATTCCATAACGCGCGTTGCAAAAGGGGGCTAGCCGGAAGGAAGGTTGCGGAAGGGGGCCGGAAAAAAAGTTGGAACGACACTTTATACTATACTTGTGAGCCGTGCGGCGTGTGCGCCATTCACTATTTGTCTCTCTCTTTCACATAGAACTTCGTTCCAGCCGAGTTTCCCTTGACACATCAAGTTTTTTATAATTCGTTCTGTATAATAACTTATAAGTACATAGTTTAAATTGTCTTTGACACTGTTATTATAAAAATATTTGAAATAGAATATAACGTGTAACATATAATTATTTTCTTAGCAAATAATCACTAGAAGATAATGACTAGAGGCAAATAACTGTACCGGAATATATTCCTTAACACCTTTATTTAATAACTAAAATCATTTTTCAACACATTTGTATTACATAAACAAAAATATTGGTGCATTTTTACAACTACATGAACCATAGAATTGTGAATAGAAATTTCAACAAATACCTACAAGCGTATTCACTATACAGGCATTATAATTATTATTTACGTTATATCATACAGTACAGTATAATCCATATTAATATTATAAATGCGAAAGTAACTCTGTCTGTCTGTCTGTCTGTAACTCAATCACGCCTAAACTACTGAACCAATTTTCATGAAATTTGGTATGGAGATATTTTGATACCCGAGAAAGGACATAGGCTTTTTATCCCGGGAAAATGACGTAATCCCGGAAATCCCACGGGAACGCGAACTATGCGGGTTTTTCTTTGACTGCGCGGGTGGAGCCGCGGGCGGAAACCTAGTACATACTATATATGGTTATATGTAGGAGTAAATAAACTTTCAAACATAATATAGGAACTGTAAAAAAACAAATTAATATCATAATATGTGCTGTTGCGTTTTTGAGAGCTATTGGTTATTAATATAGTATCGCTATGATATTATACTTACATACATGCGTAAAGGTTATATTTAAGAGTAAAAAAATATTTAAAAAATGTAGGTAAGTGTGTGTGTGAGTGTGTGTAACAACTTATAACAACACATAATTCAACAAGCTTAAAAATTATTATTAAAAAAACAAAATACCCGACTGCACACTAAAAAAGCATACATATTTTTTTAAAGGGAAATTTAGAAAAAATATTATTATGTCTTTATCCCGTGGGACTTTTAGGATAAAATGTATCCTATGACACTCCCGTAATCAAGACAAATCTAACGATACCTCATACATCAAAATCCATCAAGCCGTTTAGGCTACAGGTGGTCACAAAGGAAAAGACATACATACATACTTACATACACTCGAAAAACATTACCCTCCTTCTTTGGCAGTCGGGTAAAAAAGGTTATTCTCCAATAATTTTATGCTAAAAAAATCTGAATATTCATCCATAGGCTTCATTTGAAATGGATATAAGTGTCCGTTGAATACTAATAGTAAAATGGTAAATAAATATGAGAGAAAATTCATGTTTGTTTAACGTATTGAATAGTTGTACGAATACTATAAAAAACAAATTCGCTTTCTCCGTCCCTATGTCCCTTTGTATGCTTAAATCTTTAAAACTACGCAACGGATTTTGATGCAGTTTTTTATATAGATAGAGTGATTCAAGAGGAAGGTTTAAGTATACAATTTATTAGGTTTTAGACAAAGAGGGCGAAGCCGCGGGCGGTAAGCTAGTTAAGAATAAAATAATAAGTTAAGGAATACAATTTTGGCGCCAACAATAGCCATGTTTTTTCTATACTTTTTATATTCTCAATATCTAAAAATTGACATATCAAATGACACATACACGCTTCAAACCAAAAATGCAAAGCCATAACCCAACTTTTTGCGCAGTAAAAATAACTTTCCTTTTAACCATGCTCATTTAGTAAGCGGACTGTTAAGAAATCAACAAGCAGAGGCATTTACGGAGTTTTTTGCAACTGTATTTCAGCCATTTTACGAGTATTGGAAACGAGAAAATATCGTAACATTTCCCCAATTTGATTGGATACAACGAAACTCTTTTAGCTTTATTGCTCTCTGAATTCATTAATCTTTTTGTTAGAACAATCTCTATTAAATTAAAACATCTGAAAAGTACATAATAGTACATAGGTAGCGATCAGCAGTAGAAGCAGTAGCAGGGTTGCCTGGTAGAGACCAGGACCAGGACCACACCTGACAAAAAAGGAGATACAACAATCGGGGGCGAGCAAATTATGGTAAGGCAATTGTTGTAACACATTGATAATTCACGTACCTACAAAATAAACATAGATACTCGTTTTAAATCGTAACAATACAAATAATCTATTAATAATTACGAGAGGATATCAAAATTTACTTATTCATAGAGTATTTATACATTGAGATCATAATATAATCGTATGTACATAATACATTGTATGTAATTAACAATAATAATATTACATTGAAGATTAGAAATCCTACAAACTAAAATTCCCTAAGGAAAAGCGTCAATGGATTTTGTTAAAAACGTATTCTTTACATCGATTTTTGTATACATCGCGATTTTAATAGATTCATTAAATGTACCACATGGCCAAGAATGAAATAACTGTTATAAAATACACAATATACATCCTATTCTACTTATCCTATCCTATCCTACTATAATAATATTATAAATGCGAAATTTTTTGAGGGTGGATGTGTATGTGTGTGTTTGTTACTCTTTCACCCAAATACTATTGATCCGATAACAATGAAATTTAGCACACATATAGAAGGTATCTTGGATTAGGTTTTATCCCGTAAATCCCACGGGAACGGGAACTATGCGAGTTTTTCTTTGAAAACGCGGGCGAAGCCGCGGGTGGACAGGTGAAATATTATACATTTTCATTAAATGAAAAGACAATAGACATCATTAATTGAATTTAATGTTGAATAAAAAGTTTTGTTAATGAAGCATGATTGTTAAATTATTGCAGTTCATTGTAATTTGATTCAGGTCCAATTGTGTATGCATGAGCTCAATCGAATTTAAAAATTGTGAAGAAATAATAAGCATAGCCTTAAATTAACGTAAAAGAACACTGAATTAAATTTCAAATTGTTGGAACTCAAATACATTGTTATATTCATAATGAAAGAAGCTTCGCTTACTTACTACAATATAGCCCTAGTCTTATTTTAACCGTTATGGCGAATGAAAACAAAAAGTCAAAAAATTAAAGAGCTTAAAAATTTTCATTCTTGTCCCAAATATGTACCAGTACCTTAATGCTTATTCCGTTTACATTTTTTAATAGTAAGCCTCCAAAACGCCAATCTAAAGTCAGGAGAATAGAATGCATAGATAAATGGATTGATCGCGGAATTGAACCAACCTAGCCACGTCAGTACATACATCAATACAGGATTGACGTAACCACTCGGTATGAACGGGGTCAGCAAATAGTATAAGAAGAATGGCAGCCAACAGGCCACAAAACCCCCTACCACTAGACTCAAAGTTTGAGCAGTTTTCGTCTCTCGCCTCAACGATGATACTCTATTATTCTCTATGTGGTCTTTGACTGAATGCGTTCTGTGTCGTCCTGAATTCCGATACTTAAAATTGGCTTTAAAGGTCACGTCGTTTGAGAATCTTGATTCTCTTTCTTTGGATTTGTAGTTTTTAGACTGTCTTCGTTTTTCCGTTCTGAAGCAACAAGGACATCGCTGCTCTTGTTGAGAGGTCTGGCTTTGTTGGGTTGAGCTTTTCGACGGTTGTTTTGAGGCGTTCTGACGTAAGGATAGTTTGTCAGAACCGGAGTCGGATTCCGTCCGAATGCAGGACAGGTTTCCTTTCTGTAACAAAAAATTACTATGAATATAAGAATAAGTAATACAGGTCATAACAGGTTACACACTGCATAGTATAAAACAAAGTCGCTTTCTCTGTCCCTATGTCCCTTTGTCCTTTTGTATGTTTAAATCTTTAAAACTACGCAACGGATTTTGATGCGGTTTTTATTAATAGATAGAGTGATTCAAGAGGAAGGTTTTATTATATAATTTATTAGGTTTTAGACAAAGCGGGCGAAGCCGCGGGCGGTAAGCTAGTATTTTAATAATATTTATATATAACTTAAAATCATCAAAAAGGTTCATAAAAAGTGTCTATATGTCTGTTAAATTGTAATCTATATTATGTAATCGTAACGGTATCACTGTATCAACCTTTCAGACATTTCACATCCATTCACTGATCAATTTTTTACGGGTACGGAATTGACCTGCCATGTCCAGACGTTATACTGACCTTACGGGATCGACTGGTATTGACAGTTACGTACAGAATAATATATAACACAGATCCATTTAAAATTGATAGCTCTACATAATGCATAAAAAGAGCGTGTATGCCGAGCACACGTGCCAGAAGTGAAACTGCTTTTGCAAGATTCAAAGATACCAACATCGTCGCCTCGATCCATGACAGTATTGCCATGACGTGACCATTGAATTTTACTCTCAACGCGCTTAAAGAAGTTTCATTTCCAAGTATTTCCAAGTTTAAAAGGATTTAGTAGTGTATTATCATATTTCAAATAGTCGGGATAAATGATAATATCAACGTTTAAATTCAACAGTTTACAAATAAATATTTTAAACATCAAAGTTTTAGCGGAATTTAAACGGATTCACGTGAAAAACTGATGGTACTTTCAATATTAAATGGCTAGCTGGCAATTTCGGGAATTCTAAAAATGTATTGTTGCTCGGAAAAGAGCTATCAAGTTTAGTTGTTAAAAATTCGAGCCATTTCTGGTCTAACACGGAATTGAGCTTTTAACTAGCTATTTTAAAATGTGCATAACTTAGTATAAAAATGCTAATTCTGCTATATTTTTCGTATATCTGATAACTTTTTTAAATTATGCACCTAAATGTTATGAAGATCGTTCAAAGATATTTATTTAAATTTTTAACGATTATGCTTCTTTTATACACTACCTTGAGTATCGTAACTCATATATTTTATAAGCAACATAACAAATCCATACTAATATTATAAATGCGAAAGTAACTCTGTCTGTCTGTCTGTTACTCAATCACGCCTTAACTACTGAACCAATTTGCATGAAATTTGGTATGGAGATATTTTGATACCCGAGAAAGGACATAAGCTACCTTTTATCCCGTGAAAATGACGCAATTCCGGAAATCGCGGCACTATGCGGGTTTTTCTTTGACTGCGCGGGCGAAGCCGCGGAAACCTAGTTAATTTATAATTCTAAAAAATAGGAAACTCAAGAAGAAAACTTGTAAACTATTTGAGACCATATTTTTATAACCTCCAAACAACCACATACATAGCAAATAGTATACTTAAATTCAACTAAACACCATTTCTAGGAAGAAATACTATACAGAATGTCCCACTATTGGTATATTAAGCGCAAAAGGAATTGTAGTTTTGCATACACTGATCACGTAAAAAATACTTAACCAACAAAACACGTCAAAATTTTTTTGCTAAATTTTTTCTGAAAATCCATGTTTTCGTCTCTAGCTTGGCGCAACCGGCATATACCGCTTCTCTAATGTGAGCACTTTCTCTACAAAAACATAATCTTAAACGATAGCTCACGTGCTGGTGGCAAAGTTGGGCGGGTTGCTTGATATGGATTACACATAGAGTTTTAAGAATTCATCTATTTGAAAAAAAATGCGTCTGAAATTTTATAAGTATTTTTTACGTACTCAGCTTATACAAAACTATAAACTTCTTTGAGCTTAGTATACCAACAGTGGGACACCCTGTGTAGTTCCTTATATAAATAAAAAACTTACTTTATTACATTTGCTGGCTGTGCTGGCCAATTGCTGATGTCGCCTAGCAACCACACAGGATATCCTAGCATACACGTACACCATTACAATCATTGGTAGAAAGAACGACCCCATTGCTGAGAAAACAACGTATCCTGGATTTTGGTTGTATCTGCACACTCCACCTTGATTGTGATCTGGTTCATACCTAAAATAAGGAAACCTTTTAGATCAATGTTATTGCAGAAGTAAGTTTCTAATTTTCATATTATCTCTAAGACAACTGATTTACCAAAAATAATGTAAGTTCAAATTAATCTTTAATTATTCATGAGTTCTATAGTCATGGGCATATTGATTTGGGAAAGCTTTTTAACTGATAGGATTACTACCATCCTTTAAAAACTAAAAAAAAGACGTGTGGCACTCAGGGACTGCCGCGGTAAAGCCATTGCATAGCATGCCTTCAAGCCACACCTCCGTGCCCGTCGGAGTGGGGAGCGTGAGGTTTTTTTTCGTTACGGAATTTCTAGATTCGGTCGCCGCGCTCTAGGCCCGCGATAGAAGCTATGCATTAGCTTAACAATTCCTTATTAATCATTTTAAAGTTGATTTAAACAAAACAGTTATAAAACTGTAAGGTTCTATATAATCGTGACAATAAAAAAAAACAGAACAATATCTAATACTCCTATATATAGTAAAACTATTCGAGTATATAAGATATACAAACCATCCAAACATAGGTGGACACGTGATAGCACCAGCCGAGATCCAAACAAAAAATATCATAGTTAGGGCCAGCTTTTTCGACCTCCGTCGTCGAGAGTAAGTTAAGGGTCTGGTCACAGCCAAATATCTGTCAATGCTGATAGCGCAAAGGGATAGAATGGATGCAGTACATAGGAGAATGTCTAAACTGATCCAGATGTCACATAGAATCCAGCCGAGCTCCCATTTACCTGAAATGATAATGGAGTTAAAGATGAAAGAATAATGTTCTTCTAATTTTGAAGATAAATAATTTTCGGAACTGCACTAAATTACTTTTACGACATCAATATTATTTAAATTGGTTTTATAGAGTTCAGACTAAGTCATCACAACACAACGCCATGGTACGTCTTCTTAAAAACACTATTAAATGTAGGTATAGTGAAAATTTTATTTTCGTTTTATAAAATTGGTCAAACCTGATCATCCCCAAACATTTTTTACCTTAAAAGACATACTGCAAAAATATTCAGGTTTTTAAAAAATCTAATGATCTAGACACGCGGCAGCGTGTCAAGCCGAGTTCAAGCGAAGAGAACTGGCGAGCAGCAGCCGTGTGTATATTTACACGAACCATTTCGAGCCACTTTTCACCCCCTTATAACTCGAAAACTATTTAAGTTAAATAAACCAAATTTGGTACATATCAAGAGGACCTCAAGATAAACAAGAAACTTAAATTTCATAAATACAGATTAAACAGTTGCGTAGATATTAATATCCAAAAATCGCAATTTTTAAGACTGACTGACTTATAGACATATACAAAACCTAACCCACTTCCAGATGACCTAGAAAGTTCAAATTTTGTAATCAACTAGGTAATAGTGAGTGTACAAAGGAAAAAATCAGAAAATACTGAATTTATCTGTATTTAATTTTTTTTTCAATGACATTAATTTTGTTTGTATGGAAAAATGGAAAAGTTTATAAAAATAGAAAATATTATATTCACCATAATAATGTTAAAATATAGATCAAAACTAATCAGTGGCAGAAAAAAATTTTGAAATCCAGCAATAAATGACTGAGATATAGATTATTGAAGTTTACATATTTTAGGGCGAAATATCTGTAGATTCGATGCGCCTCTGACATCACACTCACTCGCACTAGTATCGCTAGGGCGGATTACTTCGATTGCATGATTTCTTTATTCAAAACTGTTATTAAACGTAAAATAAAAGAAAATTGTAATAAAAATATTGCTCATACAGTTAAAAATAATATATAAGTTTACATATTCACATTTATTTATTCTTTATTTATGAGAGTTTTAATTTTAGTGTAATGGAAGAAGGCTTCGTTGAAGGTCGAAATGATTTAATTTGCGTAATATTAATATAAGTGAAACATCTTTAGGCGCGTTTAGAGTAAAATTTCAAGATCGCGTCATGGCAATACCGTAACGTCATGGAGTAAGGCGACGATTCTTCTACAACGATCTTTGCATCTTGGTAATAGTGTGTGTACAAATTCACGCTGGATGCTTAAAAAATCATGTAATCTTTTAAACAGAAAACGAGTTTAAAAAATTGCAGATAATGACGGGGCAATGTGCGCTGACATTCATAACATATAAGAAAATATAGAAAATAAGTAATACTAAACAAACCATACAGAGAAACCGCAAGAAAAAAAAAATCGTATATAAAAAGTATTATATTCATAAAGTAAATCAAATTTGCAGAGTAATTTTCTGTACAAAAAGTAATGATATCCCACCAAAAACATAAATGTAAAAATTGGAGCCGAGTTCAATCGTTGACTTAATTTGCCAAAAAAGAAATGAGAT
Source organism: Colias croceus (assembly GCF_905220415.1). NCBI lineage: Eukaryota > Metazoa > Arthropoda > Insecta > Lepidoptera > Pieridae > Colias > Colias croceus. The sequence continues at coordinate 2,231,963 of NC_059560.1, forward strand.
CTAATTAATGTGTGCCAAGTTCTGCAGACAGTCCAGAAATCTATTTACAAAGATGTATTAAGTTCTTAGGTTGACTGAAAACTCAATTGTTTTATTTTCCCTTAGAGAACAATGTATATTCCAAAATATAACTTTTTTAATTTGAATAATATAATTATTTTCACAAAGCAAACAACTAATGACCTATTGAACCCCATAATTTGTTGAGGCTAGTTTTACATACCTACTGTTTATATTTTGTGAGGTTCTAAAAACTAGCCTCAACAAATTATGGGGTTCAATAGGTCATTAGTTGTTTGCTTTGTGAAAATAATTATATTATTCAAATTAAAAAAGTTATATTTTGGAATAAACATTGTTCTCTAAGGGAAAATAAAACAATTGAGTTTTCAGTCAACCTAAGAACTTAATACATCTTTGTAAATAGATTTCTGGACTGTCTGCAGAACTTGGCACACATTAATTAGATCTCATTTCTTTTTTGGCAAATTAAGTCAACGATTGAACTCGGCTCCAATTTTTACATTTATGTTTTTGGTGGGATAAATTTTACTTCATTTAGCAAGCAGATCATCGAGGCTCTTTACATTTATTCTATACAAATCACGCTAAAAAAAGACCATATACAAAAATATTGTCAATCTCGCCAAAAACTCGGAGTTCATTGACAGGCCTCAAAACATAATTCTCATTGTAGGAAAGCATTAAAAAACCATTATAAGTTGATTCAATTTGGTGATGTGAAAAGCGTACTTAATGAAACGTGAAGGCTTTGAAACAGATATCAATCACATTTTCAAAAGACTGAAGTATCAAGTACTGCCTAATGCTGGATACTCCAATGGCCCAAATGTCATACCGCTATATAACTGATTTACGATTTACAAAGTTAATCAACTTTTCGTCGAAATCGATACAGTCGTTTGATGGGTTATTAATTAATATTCAGCTACATTGTGAGCTAATTACATTCTTGTGTAGAATTTAATTCGTATTGCTCGATTTATAAGACTATGAAGAATAACACAAACCTATAGAACTCGAAGATATTTTTAAAACTTAATTAATGTAAGTACCTACGCAGAATATTTGAAAATTAAATACAATTTCTTTTATATGAAAAAGTAGGTCTATTATTATTCAAGCATTTTATTAATCACATTCTTACTTTATTCATATCGCTTTCCTAAAATAACGTCTCTCATCTAATTCTACTTAATTTTAAAATTTGCAGCATGATTTATCTCTCTGTTATGTTTATGATTTATGAAAATTAAAATGCTGTTTCAAGCTGATTTTTCTAACTATATTTATAATCTATCTGTCTTTATTTATTCATTCAATCTTACCTCTTATATGAACAGCAATCGCCGGTGGCATAACAAATATCCCAACAAGCAGATCAGCTGCTGCCAAGCTAGTAACAAAGCAATTCGTAACAGTCCTCAATCTCTTAGTAGTCACTACGGCTGATATTATCAAAGTATTACCTATCACTGTTATCACTATTAAAACACACAGTATAATAACAACAGCCGCTTCAAAAGCCTCATATTCAGTTACACTACACGCTTCATCTGTCACATTACTATGACTACAGTTCGTCTTATCTTTATCTATATTTCTTATAACGTGGTAAATATAGTTTGTTGTGTTCTGCTCTTCGTTTTCCACATTTTCGATGAATAATTCTGTGTCTGTGCGATTTGACTCGTTCCATTTTGCTTGATTCTCTATTGCCTTGTAGTCCGATATTGCGATCATAGGTTACACGTTGTGACGGTGTAAGGACGTCATGTTCTGTAACAATGAAATAAAATTACTGAGGAATGTTGGATATTGTGATAAATTTACGTAATGAGGGCAAGACAATAATTATTAATTACATTAATAACAATACCATTGATATAACAAATCAATTTGTATTTTAATATCATTAATCATTATTATAAATTTTTCCTATGGCATTAGGGTGCTTTCCAACAATAATATGCGAGAATGTGTATCGAAGAATGTGTTTGTAAAGAAACGAACATATCGTTTCATATATTGAAGATTTAAGCATTTAGCGTCTGAAGCTTCTGAATAATACTATTAGTTATTTACACACACATTCCTGGCTATACATTCTCGCACATTATTGGTGTAAAAGCACCCTTAGGCTTGATGCAGATGATATTGTATTTCAATCAAAATTATCTGTTTCTCTACATATCCTTTAAAGTTCCGTATGTATTGCATGCTATTTTTTGTAATGATAATATGCTATAGGTAATCATTAAAATATCTAAACAAATTAGACTCCAGTCAGACATAGAGACATGGTAAAAAACTCGCTTCACTTTTTTTTATTCTATCGCGTTCAAAAAAATCTTCAGTCAATTACATTTAACTATGTAATGAATTCATACTCGACCGACTTTTGCCTTGAAGTATCATTTTTCTCGTTTTAATTGACCGTGTTTCGTGAAGAGAGAAATGTCAACAAATTTGTATGGAGATAAAAAATCTACATTCCGGTAATTAAATTATTTTTTTATCATTAAATCTTGCTGCGGCCTAAAATTTGTGTCAATTTGCATTTTAGCGACTACTTCAGTTTATTCCGGGTGAATATGAAAATTAACTGCCGAATTAAATGGCTGATGAAACCGAAAATATTTTCTATTATGTCCCGTACAATAAAATAAATTAATTGTTTTGTTAGATTTTTTAAATAGCAAAAATCCTCATCGTCCTATACCAGGTATTACCAGGTAAGAAGTTATTCGAGGTCAAAAGTCATAAGGTTATATAAAAAATGTAGTAGTTATTCCATCATCACAAGACGTTTCATTTCATTCATAATTTAAATCTATCCTTGCATCTTTTCAATTTTTTAATTAATTAACTTAAATAACGCAAGATATTCACAAAACCCTTGCCGTCTCAAAATATTACTTCACACAAAGGATAATTCTTACAAGCTTCAGAAAGCAGACATTCTGACATTAATGAAAATTCAGCAAAGACCTATATTACGAATACGTATTAAGGTTGTTGTTTATATACTGTTATATTAATTTCACTATACAGGGTGTCCCACTATTGGTATACTAAGCGCGAAGAGACTTTTAGTTTAGCATACACTGATCACGTAAAAAATACTTAAACAACAAAACTACCTTATAAATTGTTTGCTAAATTTTTCCTGAAAATCAATGTTTTCTTCTCTATCTTCGCGCAGCCGGCATATACCGCTTCGCTAATGTGTGCATTTTGTCTATGAAAACATAATCTTAAACGGTAGCTCACGTGCTGGTGGTAAAGTTGGGCGGGCTGCTTGTTATGGGTGTACACATGAGTTTTAAGAATTCATCTATTTGAATAAAAAAATGTGTCCCAGGAATTTTATACGTATTTTTTACGTACTCAACGTATGCAAAACTATAACCTCCTTTGAGCTTAGTGTACCAACAGTGGGACATCCTGTATACATGGTGTAATCGTTAAGTGTGCACAGGCGATTATTCCGTATCTATTGCAGATACCAAAAAACTTTAAACTGATATCGAAAGCCCTTTACCTAATGAGTAAAATGACAACAATAACTTTTTAAAAATAAAACGGGAAATATCCAAAAATTTTACATCAAACACGCGCATACATTTAGTATGAGATATGACTATCCCCAACATGTAATATGAAAGGTTTTGGTTCTTTTTTAAGCACAATGGTGCTTAAATAATATCGTAATTTTTTATGAAAATTCATTTAGAAACTGTAAATAGAGCTCGATATGGAATATAGTGGTATTCCAAAACGAGGATGTCACTCCGAACATTTGCTTTGAATACAAAATGTATGGGAAATTAAATGTACGGGCGTGTTTGATGTAAAATTTTTGGATATTTCCCGTTTTATTTTTAAAAGGCTATTATTGTCATTTTACTCATTAGGCTTTCGATATCAGTTTAAAGTTTTTTGATATCTGAGGCTAGTTTTTAGAACTTCACAAAATATAAACAGTATGTAAAACTAGCCTCATCAAATTATGGGGTTCAATAGGTCATTAGTTGTTTGCTTTGTGAAAATAATTATATTATTCAAATTAAAAAAGTTATATTTTGGAATAAACATTGTTCTCTAAGGGAAAATAAAACAATTGAGTTTTCAGTCAACCTAAGAACTTAATACATCTTTATAAAAAAAATTCTGGACTGTCTGCAGAACTTGGCACACATTAATTAGATCTCATTTCTTTTTTGGCAAATTAAGTCAACGATTGAACTCGGCTCCAATTTTTACATTTATGTTTTTGGTGGGATATCATTACTTTTTGTACAGAAAATTACTCTGCAAATTTGATTTACTTTATGAATATAATACTTTTTATATACGATTTTTTTTTTCTTGCGGTTTCTCTGTATGGTTTGTTTAGTATTACTTATTTTCTATATTTTCTTATATGTTATGAATGTCAGCGCACATTGCCCCGTCATTATCTGCAATTTTTTAAACTCGTTTTCTGTTTAAAAGATTACATGATTTTCTAAACATCCAGCGTGAATATGTACACACACTATTACAAAGATGCAAAGATCGTTGTAGAAGAATCGTCGCTTTACTCCATGACGTTACGGTATTGCCATGACGAGATTTTGAAATTTTACTCTAAACGCGCCTAAAGATGTTTCACTTATATTAATATTAATATTACGCAAATTAAATCATTTCGACCTTCGACAAAGCCTTCTTCCATTACACTGAAATTAAAAATAAACTAAACACTCATAAATAAAGAATAAAGAAATGTGAATTTGTAAAATTATATATTATTTTTAACTGTATGAGCAATATTTTTATTACAATTTTCTTTTATTTTACGTTTAATAATAGTTTTGAATAAAGAAATCATGCAATCGAAGTAATCCGCCCTAGCGATACTAGCGCGAGTGAGTGTGATGTCAGAGGCGCATCGAATCTACAGATGTTTCGCGCTAAAATATGTAAACTTCAATAATATATATCTCAGTCATTTATTGATGGATTTCAAAATTTTTTTCGGCCACTGACTAGTTTTGATCTATTTTTTAAGACTATTAAGGTGAATATACTATTTTCTATTTTTTTTAAATTTTCCATTTTTCCATACAAACAAAATTAATGTCATTGAAAAAAAAATTAAATACAAATAAATTCAGTATTTTCTGATTTTTTCCTTTGTACACTCACTATTACCTAGCTGATTACAAAATTTGAACTTTCTAGGTCATCTGGAAGTGGGTTAGGTTTTGTATATGTCTATAAGTCAGTCAGTCTTAAAAATTGCGATTTTTGGATATTAATATCTACGCAACTGTTTAATCTGTATTTATGAAATTTAAGGTTCTTGTTTATCTTGAGGTCTTCTTGATATGTACCAAATTTGGTTTATTTAACTTAAATAGTTTTCGAGTTATAAGGGGGTGAAAAGTGGCTCGAAATGGTTCGTGTAAATATACACACGGCTGCTGCTCGCCAGTTCTCTTCGCTTGAACTCGGCTTGACACGCTGCCGCGTGTCTAGATAAAAGTAGTACTAAACATTTATACCATTGCTGATCGGAATTAAGATTGAGGAGTTAAATGTAGGAGATTGAAAAAGGGAAGGGTTATGGAAAGAAAACAGTCAACATTTTTATATTTATTTTATAATTTTCCAAGATAATAAGGGTACATAAAATTAGGCTCACTTCTTACAACAGCGGTATATAACAAAATTACAATCTCTGAAATCATGCTTGTATACAAAATATAATATGTTCATATGTAATATGAGTTGGAGGCGATACAATAAATATTACATAATTAAAAACAGACATAGCTTAGGGTGCTTTTCCACCAATAATGTGCGAGGATGTGAAGCGAGGAATATGTTTGTAAATAACCAATCATATCACTTCATTTAGTTTGAAGTTTGAAGCGTATAGCGTTTGAAGCGATACTATTGGTTATTTACAAACACAGTATCGCACATTATTGGTGTGAAAGGGTTTAAGGGAGGGAGGTAATTTTAATTTAACCAAATTTTATCAACCGACATCAAAAGCTTGTGAATGCGTCGTCTATTTTTTATTTGTTCCGAGATCCATTCATTTCATATTAATTTCCATAGTTTTTTAGGTCACATTATGTTGTCAGAGTTAATTCATTGTTTTTTTTTATATAAATTAAACGATGACATTTTGATAATGTTGTATGAAAATCATAATTCATCCATTCTTGTTTTGATAAATTTTTATAAATATATCATTAATGTTAACTGACATAAAAATTCATTAAACTTTTGATGCTGCTTATTTGACATTTAATATTAAAACAGCAAGTCAAACCAACAACAAGAAAAAAATAAAGGTCACTGCTATTGCTCACAAAATCTAGATATTATATATATTTTATAGAAAAGTTGTAGACTAGAATCTTAGTAATAGATTTTATCCGATTTGAAAACAGATAAAGAACAATATAAGAATCCACCTAAAATGCGTTTATACTTTCGAAAACAAAAATTAAGATAAGGAATATAAATTAACTAGCTGCGGCCCGGGGTTTCACTCGCGTGGCTCCGCTCCTGTTGGTCTTAGCGTGATGATATATAGCCTATATCCTTCCTCGATAAATGGGCTATCTAACACCGAAAGAATTTTTCAAATCGGACCAGTTGTTCCCGAGATTAGGTACATAGATCTAAACGTTTATGAAATATTTGTCCAGACAATCAATAAGGTAACTAGGAATATAGTGTTCAAGTTTATTTATTCATCCAGGTTTGTACATAGGTACTTATAACTTTAATTAATTTAAAAGGAGTCTTTAGGATTTAGGGCATTGAACGCGGAACTTTTTCACATATCTGAAAACAAAAATAATCCTCTATTAATATCAGGTTAAGATAACTAACTAACTAATATAACAATGAAACTTAAAAATGTACTATATTTTATTTATTTTAAAATGTCCTCCTTCTGCACAGAAGGATCATGAATTTCAATAGTTTTAAATTGATTAAAATATCAAAAATATGTGTACGAGACGATGCCTAAAAGTACCTAACACAATTCTAATGATTCCCTATAGAGAAGTCATAGAAAAACAATAATCCATACTAATATTATAAATGCGAAAGTAACTTTGTCTGTCTATCTGTTAATCAATCACTGAAGCAATTTGCATGAAATTTGGTATAGAGATATTTTGATACCCGAGAAAGGACATAGGATAGATTTTATCCCGAAAATCCCACGGGAACGGGAACTATACAGGTTTTTCTTTGACTGCGCGGGCGATGTCGCGGGAGGAAAGCTAGTATTACATAATTAAAAACAGACATAGCTTAGGGTGCTTTTCCACCAATAATGTGCGAGGATGTGAAGCTAGGAATATGTTTGTAAATAACCAATCATATCACTTCATTTAGTTTGAAGTTTGAAGCGTATAGCGTTTGAAGCGATACTATTGGTTATTTACAAACACAGTATCGCACATTATTGGTGTGAAAGGGTTTAAGGGAGGGAGGTAATTTTAATTTAACCAAATTTTATCAACCGACATCAATAGCTTGTGAATGCGTCGTCTATTTTTTATTTGTTCCGAGATCCATTCACTTCATATTAATTTCCATAGTTTTTTAGGTCACATTATGTTGTCAGCACGTTGTCAGAGTTAATTCATTTTTTTTATATAAATTAAACGATGACATTTTGATAATGTTGTATGAAAATCATAATTCATCCATTCTTGTTTTGATAAATTTTTATAAATATATCATTAATGTTAACTGACATAAAAATTTATTAAACTTTTGATGCTGCGTATTTGACATTTAATATTAAAACAGCAAGTCAAACCAACAACAAGAAAAAAATAAAGGTCACTGCTATTGCTCACAAAATCTAGATATTATATATATTTTATAGAAAAGTTGTAGACTAGAATCTTAGTAATAGATTTTATCCGATTTGAAAACAGATAAAGAACAATATAAGAATCCACCTAAAATGCGTTTATACTTTCGAAAACAAAAATTAAGATAAGGAATATAAATTAACTAGCTGCGGCCCGGGGTTTCACTCGCGTGGCTCCGCTCCTGTTGGTCTTAGCGTGATGATATACAGCCTATATCCTTCCTCGATAAATGGGCTATCTAACACCGAAAGAATTTTTCAAATCGGACCAGTTGTTCCCGAGATTAGGTACATAGATCTAAACGTTTATGAAATATTTGTCCAGACAATCAATAAGGTAACTAGGAATATAGTGTTCAAGTTTATTTATTCATCCAGGTTTGTACATAGGTACTTATAACTTTAATTAATTTAAAAGGAGTCTTTAGGATTTAGGGCATTGAACGCGGAACTTTTTCACGTATCTGAAAACAAAAATAATCCTCTATTAATATCAGGTTAAGATAACTAACTAACTAATATAACAATGAAACTTAAAAATGTACTATATTTTATTTATTTTAAAATGTCCTCCTTCTGCACAGAAGGATCATGAATTTCAATAGTTTTAAATTGATTAAAATATCAAAAATATGTGTACGAGACGATGCCTAAAAGTACCTAACACAATTCTAATGATTCCCTATAGAGAAGTCATAGAAAAACAATAATCCATACTAATATTATAAATGCGAAAGTAACTTTGTCTGTCTATCTGTTAATCAATCACTGAAGCAATTTGCATGAAATTTGGTATAGAGATATTTTGATACCCGAGAAAGGACATAGGATAGATTTTATCCCGAAAATCCCACGGGAACGGGAACTATACAGGTTTTTCTTTGACTGCGCGGGCGATGCCGCGGTAGGAAAGCTAGTATTACATAATTAAAAACAGACATAGCTTAGGGTGCTTTTCCACCAATAATGTGCGAGGATGTGAAGCTAGGAATATGTTTGTAAATAACCAATCATATCACTTCATTTAGTTTGAAGTTTGAAGCGTATAGCGTTTGAAGCGATACTATTGGTTATTTACAAACACAGTATCGCACATTATTGGTGTGAAAGGGTTTAAGGGAGGGAGGTAATTTTAATTTAACCAAATTTTATCAACCGACATCAATAGCTTGTGAATGCGTCGTCTATTTTTTATTTGTTCCGAGATCCATTCACTTCATATTAATTTCCATAGTTTTTTAGGTCACATTATGTTGTCAGCACGTTGTCAGAGTTAATTCATTTTTTTTATATAAATTAAACGATGACATTTTGATAATGTTGTATGAAAATCATAATTCATCCATTCTTGTTTTGATAAATTTTTATAAATATATCATTAATGTTAACTGACATAAAAATTTATTAAACTTTTGATGCTGCGTATTTGACATTTAATATTAAAACAGCAAGTCAAACCAACAACAAGAAAAAAATAAAGGTCACTGCTATTGCTCACAAAATCTAGATATTATATATATTTTATAGAAAAGTTGTAGACTAGAATCTTAGTAATAGATTTTATCCGATTTGAAAACAGATAAAGAACAATATAAGAATCCACCTAAAATGCGTTTATACTTTCGAAAACAAAAATTAAGATAAGGAATATAAATTAACTAGCTGCGGCCCGGGGTTTCACTCGCGTGGCTCCGCTCCTGTTGGTCTTAGCGTGATGATATATAGCCTATATCCTTCCTCGATAAATGGGCTATCTAACACCGAAAGAATTTTTCAAATCGGACCAGTTGTTCCCGAGATTAGGTACATAGATCTAAACGTTTATGAAATATTTGTCCAGACAATCAATAAGGTAACTAGGAATATAGTGTTCAAGTTTATTTATTCATCCAGGTTTGTACATAGGTACTTATAACTTTAATTAATTTAAAAGGAGTCTTTAGGATTTAGGGCATTGAACGCGGAACTTTTTCACGTATCTGAAAACAAAAATAATCCTTTATTAATAACAGGTTAAGATAACTAATTTAATAATGAAACTTAAAAATGTACCTACTATATTTTATTTATTAGGGAATTTCATTAGTTTTAAATTAATTAATATAATATCAAAAATATGTGTACGAGACGATGCCTAAAAGTACCTAATACAATTCTAATGATTCCCTGTGGAGAAATGATAGAAAAACAATAATACAATAAGCGCTTTAAACTTTACACTACTATAGCACAGACTATAGCGTCAAATCCTTAAATAATCCATACTAATATTATAAATGCGAAAGTAACTCTGTCTGTCTGTCTGTTACTCAATCACGCCTTAACTACAGAACCTATTTTCATGAAATTTGGTATTGAGATATTTTAATACCCGAGAAAGGACATAGGCTACTTTTTATCCCGGGAAAATGACGCAATCCCGGAAATCCCACTGGTACCGGGTACGGGAACTATGCGGGCTTTTCTTTGACTGCGCGGGTGAAGCCGCGGGCGGAAACCTAGTTAAATATAAGCCGAAATCATGCTGACATAAATGATAAAAATAGAAACCAACTCAGCAAATGCTGATGTTTTGACACATTCGCAGCGCTGATTTCAGTACCTAGTCAATCAATTAAAATATAATTTTTTTTTTCAAACCAAACTCATACAATTCACAAAATAAACATTCTATTTTGGTTTATTTTTGAAAAACAACTGTAGACTTTTTAAGACGGAAAACTATTAACTATAGAGGTAATGATAAAATAACAATGTTTGTAACACAGGTTTGTAACATTTACAACAGATACAAATATTACATTGATTGTGTTACTTATATGGATGACTTTATATATTTTACATTTATAGAGCCTCAGCGCATAAGTGGCTTTAGGAAGAAAAATATCTATAGGGAATGACTCAACTTGACAAGTTTTAATTTTGATTGAAATAACTTAAAGAAGTTATTTCAATATTTCCTGTAAAGACAGGAAAGAGGTATATGTATACACGTATGATATAAGATACACTATATCTATACTATACACGATAACAATAATATATTTAGAAGTAAATATAACTCACTCAGTACAACTGATGCATTTACCCCACGGCGCTCTTGCGTAACCACTAGCACACGATTGTACATTTGCGATAAAATCATCGTCATTCCCATTCCCTTGCTTCGGCACGAAACCTCCTTCATCAGAGTAATCATCATCAGACCGCTTGAAACGAACTTCTTCAGTATCGAAATCCATTAGAGTCAGATCATCTGCCCTGCCACTTAAACCAAGCAAAAATCCTTTGACATATTCAGGCTTGTCGTTGCCTAGCGCTAGGACAGCGCTCAAAATGAGTGCCCATACGATGTAGTCCTTCATATTCGCGACGACGACTGTCTGCCCGTCGATTTGTTTATACCTACTCTTTTATGAATCCGGTTATTTTTACATTCTTGACAATATAGTCACGGCCATCGTAGGAGATACAGGTTACGTTTCGACTTCGTGTGTTTTGTTCGAAAACGTATATATTGAAATAGTAGCAAATCTTCAAGGATATAAAGGCAAAAGGTTAACAGAACCGGCTCATTGATAACCCGTTCTTTCCGCATAGTACGAGAGCCTGGGGTTAAAATTGTATTGTTTTCTTTACCCGATTACTAAACATCATGTTTATCGGGCAAATCGATTAATCCATGACCTTATTTAGTAGGAATATTTAGATTATTGTGCAATTTAAGTAAATTGCAATCATATCTTCATCATTATTATTTTACTTATTCTTATACAACTATTATTTTTTATTCTTTCTCATTTGTACGTTCAAACTTTATCAATTTTAGTTTTCCGCGAGTAATTCAGAAATTTAACAATTTATTATTTATTTAACAATTTACTTAAAACAAATTTTAATCATTATCTTAATATACATAATACCTATAATTCATATTATATTGTAGATTTCTCTTTAACAAAACATGTGTTTGTGAAAAAATAACTAATATGATATTATATTTTATTCAAAATCAGTTGTGCTCTTGTACTAAATTATATTATTGCGCATACGTAAACAAAGGTATCCTAACTTACCTTTGTCTGGTCCGGGAGATCCCCGGGTCAAAGCTTTAATAAAAATGTAAATATATAATTCTAATTATCTACTATATTATAAAAATAAGTCGGGCTTTCCTTACTGACGCTATAACTCCAGAACGCACGAACCGATTTCCAGGGATTTGCATTCGTTGGAAAGGTCTCTGGCTCCGTGAGGTTTGTAGCAAAGAAAATTCAGGAAACATTTCAACAGAAAAGCGGGAAAGCCGGGAAAATCATTTTTCACATACAGCGCCTTATGTAACATTTCGTTTGGTATTTAAACATAAGGTGGCGAAGGCCGAGTTCGCTAGTATGTATAAAAGAATTATCATAGTGAAAATCTTAGTGAAAAAGAATACATTTTTACGAATGACACTTTCATTCGTAAAAATGTATTCAGAAGTTCTATAAATTATGGAAATGTGGAATATCTATTGAGGTCTCCGAATTGAACTAAAACTATCTGGAGTTTGAGATTAAAGCAAGAATTAAATACATTTTTCTATATTGGTCAATGGAGATGTTGATGACCATAATGTAACTTATTATATACCAAGCGATAGTCAAAGTGTTCGGGAAATATAATGGGACCATTTTATTTAATATATCTTTAAAAAGTCTCTTTAATAGTATTAATCGAATGCAGTTGGGGAGTATCATCGCGATTTTAAGTATTTGTCTATTAAATTATATTTAAAAAAAAACAACTCATATGTACCATACATATAGGTATATATTATATATGTCGTGGCCATATCGTAGATTTGCTCATTTCACGAAATGGTCGCATTTCATGAAATGGTTGAATGTCTATTGGCCACATCATGATGTGGTTTGAGCAGATCAATGATAAGAAATCGTTTCTCGATATGGCCTCACTTGCGCGGTTTTTTCATGAAATGATCAAAACTATTTGATCAAATCGTAAAATAGTTACAAATTTTATTGTTCGCAGTTAAAACTTCATAATACGTTTAATTACGAAAGTGATAGCAAAGAATCTACGACGAAGAGGTTCGAGTACTATGGAAACTGCGGATATCTTATATTGAAAAAAAAATGCGTCTAAAATCCTATAAGTAACTATATTTATATATCCTACTATATTATTATAAATTTTTTTATTCTAACAAGCGATTCGCTTCTGGCACTCGCCGGCCGCTGCCGCGGCACTAACTTGAATGACAATAAACAAATTCTTTAAATATCCTGAATTTTTTATATATTTTATCGACTCCCTATATTTTATACGATCTGGCCAAATGTGAATGAAAAAACTTAAAACATTGACGATTTAACGATCTGGTCAAACAATGTTGGCCACATCATGAAATGCGACCATTTCACGAAATGATCAATCATTTCATGAAATGAGCAAATCTACGATATGGCTACGACATATATATAAATATACATGTAGCCGTACCAGAAAATAACAATATTGTGAGGTTTTATTTAAATATACAGGGTTACTTGTAAAACTCAATGTTTTCTTCTCTAGCTTCGCGCAGGAGGCATATACCGCTTCTCTAATGTGAGCATTTTGTCTATGAAAACATAATCTTAAACGATAGCCCACGTGCTGGTGGCAAAGTTGGGCGGGTTGCTTGTTATGGTTGTACACATAGAGTTTTAAGAATTCATCTATTTGAAAAAAAATGCGTCTGGAATTTTATAAGTATTTTTTACGTACTCAACGTATGCAAAACTATAACCTCCTTTGAGATTAGTATACCAACAGTGGGACATCCTGTATACAGGGTGTAATCGTTAAGTGTGCACAGGCGATTATTCCGTTACTATTGCATATACCAAAGAACTTTAAACTGATATCGAAAGCCCTTTACCTAATGAGTAAAATGACAACAATAACTTTTTAAAAATAAAACGGGAAATATCCAAAAATTTTACATCAAACACGCGCATACATTTAGTATGAGATATGACTATCCCCAACATGTAATATGAAAGGTTTTGGTTCTTTTTTAAGCACAATGGTGCTTAAATAATATCGTATTTTTTTATGAAAATTCATTTAGAAACTGTAAATAGAGCTCGATATGGAATATAGTGGTATTCCAAAACGAGGATGTCACTCCGAACATTTGCTTTGAATACAAAATGTATGGGAAATTAAATGTACGGGCGTGTTTGATGTAAAATTTTTGGATATTTCCCCTTTTATTTTTAAAAGGCTATTATTGTCATTTTACTCATTAGGCTTTCGATATCAGTTTAAAGTTTTTTGATATCTGCAATACTTACGGAATATTCGCCTGTGCACACTTAACTATTACACCCTGTATAAATAGTTTTATCACTATGCTTATGCTAAGGCTTAGGATATGAAAATACTATACGAACAATAAGAAGTAATATTACTAATCGCTTCATGGTTACAGTACGACTGACCAAACAACATTATTTTGTTGTATTTTATTTGCCTTATATATAGTGTTATTGTGTTTATATTTGGGCTATAAATAAACTAGCGGCTCAAATAAATATATAATTTATTCGCAAATTATATTCCTGTATAGTAATTTGTACAAGGAAGGAAAGAATATTGTTCAAATACACTGTCATCGTTAAAAAATTTTAACAAACTTATATATTTAAAAAAAAAATGAGATTTAATGCATAAAAACTATTAAGTATGTTGTTCAATATCGTCTTGTATATTATACAAAAAAAATTGATATTAATGTCATATATATACTAATATTATAAAGAGGAAAGGTTTGTAATTATGTGTTTGTATCAACCGATTTTGATGAATGACCTGTGCTTTAGACCCTGAGAAAGAACATAGGCTACTTTTTATTGCGAAATATGTACCACGGTCCAAGCCGGGGCCGACTGTTATAGTGTCATATATTACGGTGCATATCTTTCATTTGGGTTTAAAAAATGCTAATTATTATCCTATAATTATTAATAGTATAATTAATGCGAATGTTAGTGAGGATGGATGTATGTGTATGTTAGTTCCTCTTTCATATTATTGAACCGATTACAATGAACTTTAGCACACATATAGATTATACATATACAGGAGTAACTAAGATTAACACATAGGATAAGTTTTTATCCCGGAAATCCTATGGTAACGGGAACAATGCGGGTTTTCTAGTCCTACTATCCTACTAATATTATAAATATGCGAAAGTTTGTGAGGATGTGTGTGTGTGTGTGTGTGTGTTTGTTACTCTTTCACGCAAATACTACTGGACCGATTGCAATGAAATGTAGCACACATATAGAGGGTAACTAGGATTAACACAAAGGATAGGTTTTATCCGGGTATCTATGGGGGTTTTTCTTTGAAAATGCGAGTGAAGCCGCGGGCGGAAAGCTAGTAATATAATATTATAAATGCAAAGGTTTGTAAGAATATAATATAATGTTTGTTACTCTTTCACGCAAAAACAGCTGATCGGATCTTTATGAAATTTGGAACAGGGATAGAGTGTAGTCTGGATTAGCACATAGGCTACTTTTTATCCGAGTACCACGCGAGTGAACCCGCAAGCTAAAGCTAGTTACTAATAAATTGAATAAAAACCAATAATACTTTAATATATTTATTATTCTTTAAAGGAATAGGTACAATGTACTTTTGCTATCAGAACTTGGGTTTATTTTAACTCAACTCTTCTGTTCTTAGCAGTCTTTTCCAGTTTTTCCGAAAATCCTCATGTGCCTGAAAAGAAAATCAATGCTTTAAAATCATTCATAAAACAGTATTAGATATTATTTACGAGCTGTGCCCCGCGGTTTTACCCGCAGTGCTCCTGTTGGTCTTAGCGTGATGAAAATGTAAACAAATGTCACATTTTTCATTCGCTCTATAGGCTATATTTTTTATATATAGCCTATAGAGTATAGGCTATAGCCTTCCTCGATAAATGGGCTACCTAATACTGATAGAATTTTTCAAATGGGACCAGTAGTTCCTGAGATTAGCGCGTTCATAAAAAACAAAACTCTGCTTGTGTATACGCCATTGTAATAGTGTAATAGTACTTATTGTGAACAAATGCTCCTGAAAAACAGTTTATTACTATATTAGGATCCTGGGTCAATAAATATATGTAACAACATATAATGGTGTGGACGGTGAGGGAAAACATCGAAGAATCAAAAGTTCGACGACATGTGACATCCGCCAACCCGCACTTGGCCAGCAGCACATGGTGGATGTAATTTGTAATGTTTATGTAAGTATGGCCTGTACCCTCTAAGATGCCCGTGTCCCAGCAGTGGGAACGAATATGGGCTGAGGATGATGATAATATAATGGTGTAAAATAAATGATTTTTTGTTTATTTATATTTGGCAATTGACACAGATAACTCACTCATCGCACGAAATGCATTTGCCCCACGGTGACCTCGTGAAATTGTCAGGACAATTTGAGATGTTGTCGACGAAATCATGGTCGGTCTTATTGTTTGTACTAATAAAGCCACCTTCATCGTAATCGTCATCTGTCTCTCTAGGTATGCGTTTATATTCAGCTTTGGCTTTTGGTCCAATATTCACATATAAATCCTCATATTTAAGATCTGCAATATCGTTAATTACATCCTTTTTTGCATAGTTGTCTTCTTTTACATCAATTCCTTTGATCAGTATAGCTATATTAGTATTTTCTTCTAGTATTTTTTCAGAATTTAGATTATTATTCGGATTTGTATTAACACGAACTGATAGCAGAACCACATACGCGATATATCGATACATATTGATAATATCAACTGACCTTATATTGCGTATAAATGAATGTTGATAATTATTTAATTATATTAATTACTGAATGCAAGTATACCTAATAGTATATACATTATGCAGATCATATACTATAGTTGTATAAATATAATGATAAATAATTTTATATACTGACTGTCTTAAATCTAGGTAACATAAGCAATAAGCATAATATTATGATAATTATATACCATTTACATGAAAAAAAAAACTTGAGGGGTGTCAAGGGACAACTGGATGGAACGAAGTTTTAAGTAGAAGAGAGACAGACAGAGAATGAACGGAGTCAGTTACATACACAGGCAGGTAGGTGATGAAAGTATTTTAATAAAGATTCTAAAGTTAGTATTATTAGTGGTGGCCCATTGCTATACATTTATGCTGTGTTCGTTAAAATACCCTGTTCTGACACAGTATTAAAATAGAGTAAATAACGAGGATAAAACAGATCACATAATTTGTTTGTTGTTCGTATATGGAACTTGAAACAGGAAATGATGAAGTAAATTTTAATATTTCAAATAAAATGTACATAGAAAATTAAAATTATAATATGTAATATACAGGGTTACTTGTAAAACACCAGCAACCTCGCAGGACAAGATAGCTAACATCTTAAGTAACAACATTTGTTCTACGACTTTTGATAATTTGTTAGATTTTATTTTCATACAAAAATAAATATTAATTTAATTGACTGACTCCGTTCATTCTCTGTCTGTCTCTCTTCTACTTAAAACTTCGTTCCATCCAGTTGTCCCTTGACACCCCTCAAGTTTTTTTTTTTTTCATGTAAATGGTATATAATTATCATAATATTATGCTTATTGCTTATGTTACCTAGATTTAAGACAGTCAGTATATAAAATTATTTATCATTATATTTATACAACTATAGTATATGATCTGCATAATGTATATACTATTAGGTATACTTGCATTCAGTAATTAATATAATTAAATAATTATCAACATTCATTTATACGCAATATAAGGTCAGTTGATATTATCAATATGTATCGATATATCGCGTATGTGGTTCTGCTATCAGTTCGTGTTAATACAAATCCGAATAATAATCTAAATTCTGAAAAAATACTAGAAGAAAATACTAATATAGCTATACTGATCAAAGGAATTGATGTAAAAGAAGACAACTATGCAAAAAAGGATGTAATTAACGATATTGCAGATCTTAAATATGAGGATTTATATGTGAATATTGGACCAAAAGCCAAAGCTGAATATAAACGCATACCTAGAGAGACAGATGACGATTACGATGAAGGTGGCTTTATTAGTACAAACAATAAGACCGACCATGATTTCGTCGACAACATCTCAAATTGTCCTGACAATTTCACGAGGTCACCGTGGGGCAAATGCATTTCGTGCGATGAGTGAGTTATCTGTGTCAATTGCCAAATATAAATAAACAAAAAATCATTTATTTTACACCATTATATTATCATCATCCTCAGCCCATATTCGTTCCCACTGCTGGGACACGGGCATCTTAGAGGGTACAGGCCATACTTACATAAACATTACAAATTACATCCACCATGTGCTGCTGGCCAAGTGCGGGTTGGCGGATGTCACATGTCGTCGAACTTTTGATTCTTCGATGTTTTCCCTCACCGTCCACACCATTATATGTTGTTACATATATTTATTGACCCAGGATCCTAATATAGTAATAAACTGTTTTTCAGGAGCATTTGTTCACAATAAATACTATTACACTATTACAATGGCGTATACACAAGCAGAGTTTTGTTTTTTATGAACGCGCTAATCTCAGGAACTACTGGTCCCATTTGAAAAATTCTATCAGTATTAGGTAGCCCATTTATCGAGGAAGGCTATAGCCTATACTCTATAGGCTATATATAAAAAATATAGCCTATAGAGCGAATGAAAAATGTGACATTTGTTTACATTTTCATCACGCTAAGACCAACAGGAGCACTGCGGGTAAAACCGCGGGGCACAGCTCGTAAATAATATCTAATACTGTTTTATGAATGATTTTAAAGCATTGATTTTCTTTTCAGACACATGAGGATTTTCGGAAAAACTGGAAAAGACTGCTAAGAACAGAAGAGTTGAGTTAAAATAAACCCAAGTTCTGATAGCAAAAGTACATTGTACCTATTCCTTAAAAGAATAATAAATATATTAGAGTATTATTGGTTTTTATTCAATTTATTAGTAACTAGCTTTAGCTTGCGGGTTCACTCGCGTGGTACTCGGATAAAAAGTAGCCTATGTGCTAATCCAGACTACACTCTATCCCTGTTCCAAATTTCATAAAGATCCGATCAGCTGTTTTTGCGTGAAAGAGTAACAAACATTATATTATATTCTTACAAACCTTTGCATTTATAATATTATATTACTAGCTTTCCGCCCGCGGCTTCGCCCGCATTTTCAAAGAAAAACCCCCATAGATACCCGGATAAAACCTATCCTTTGTGTTAATCCAAGTTACCCTCTATATGTGTGCTAAATTTCATTGCAATCGGTCCAGTAGTATTTGCGTGAAAGAGTAACAAACACACACACACACACACACATCCTCACAAACTTTCGCATATTTATAATATTAGTAGGATAGTAGGACTAGAAAACCGCATTGTTCCCGTTACCATAGGATTTCCGGGATAAAAACTTATCCTATGTGTTAATCTTAGTTACTCCTGTATATGTATAATCTATATGTGTGCTAAAGTTCATTGTAATCGGTTCAATAATATGAAAGAGGAACTAACAAACACATACATCCCTCCTCACTAACATTCGCATTAATTATACTATTAATAATTATAGGATAATAATTAGCATTTTTTAAACCCAAATGAAAGATATGCACCGTAATATATGACACTATAACAGTCGGCCCCGGCTTGGACCGTGGTACATATTTCGCAATAAAAAGTAGCCTATGTTCTTTCTCAGGGTCTAAAGCACAGGTCATTCATCAAAATCGGTTGATACAAACACATAATTACAAACCTTTCCTCTTTATAATATTAGTATATATATGACATTAATATCAATTTTTTTTGTATAATATACAAGACGATATTGAACAACATACTTAATAGTTTTTATGCATTAAATCTCATTTTTTTTTTAAATATATAAGTTTGTTAAAATTTTTTAACGATGACAGTGTATTTGAACAATATTCTTTCCTTCCTTGTACAAATTACTATACAGGAATATAATTTGCGAATAAATTATATATTTATTTGAGCCGCTAGTTTATTTATAGCCCAAATATAAACACAATAACACTATATATAAGGCAAATAAAATACAACAAAATAATGTTGTTTGGTCAGTCGTACTGTAACCATGAAGCGATTAGTGATAATACTTCTTATTGTTCGTATAGTATTTTCTTATTCTAAGCCTTAGCATAAGCATAGTGATAAAACTATTTATACAGGGTGTAATAGTTAAGTGTGCACAGGCGAATATTCCGTAAGTATTGCAGATATCAAAAAACTTTAAACTGATATCGAAAGCCCTTTACCTAATGAGTAAAATGACAATAATAATAATCTTTTAAAAATAAAACGGGAAATATCCAAAAATTTTACATCAAACACGCCCGTACATTTAATTTCCCATACATTTTGTATTCAAAGCAAATGTTCGGAGTGACATCCTCGTTTTGGAATACCACTATATTCCATATCGAGCTCTATTTACAGTTTCTAAATGAATTTTCATAAAAAAATACGATATTATTTAAGCACCATTGTGCTTAAAAAAGAACCAAAACCTTTCATATTACATGTTGGGGATAGTCATATCTCATACTAAATGTATGCGCGTGTTTGATGTAAAATTTTTGGATATTTCCCGTTTTATTTTTAAAAAGTTATTGTTGTCATTTTACTCATTAGGTAAAGGGCTTTCGATATCAGTTTAAAGTTCTTTGGTATCTGCAATAGTAACGGAATAATCGCCTGTGCACACTTAACGATTACACCCTGTATACAGGATGTCCCACTGTTGGTATACTAATCTCAAAGGAGGTTATAGTTTTGCATACGTTGAGTACGTAAAAAATACTTATAAAATTCCAGACGCATTTTTTTTTTCAAATAGATGAATATTATTTTATTATCTGTGTTTACAGATAATAAAATTGAATTCTTAAAACTCTATGTGTACAACCATAACAAGCAACCCGCCCAACTTTGCCACCAGCACGTGGGCTATCGTTTAAGATTATGTTTTCATAGACAAAATGCTCACATTAGAGAAGCGGTATATGCCTCCTGCGCGAAGCTAGAGAAGAAAACATTGATTTTCAAGAAAAATTTTGCAAAAAATTTTTGACGTAATTTTGTTGTTTTAGTATTTTTTACGTGATCAATGTATGCAAAACTACAAGTCCCTTCGCGCTTTGTAAACAAATAGTGGGACACCCTGTAGAATATGAAGAATAAATGAAATCACATGGATTTCAACTTGAATCTGGGAAGAACGTCAGGAATTTTGTTTGGATCAGCTAGAGTGATGTAAATCCCAATTTGCAACTTCGAAAAGGTTTTCGCTGCGCATCACGTGATAAACTAACTTTTAAGACCTTCTCATAGAACGAGCGGCTTTGCCAATATTTTGCTTCAAACGGGAGCAAACCTAAAAATTTCAAATTTTCGGGAAAAACGGACCATCTTTGAAGAGCTTAGTTGTTATAAGGTTTAGAGAGATGCGGTTGGGCTTAAATTGTTTCAAATTTAATTAGCTTTATTAATGTGGTGAATGTTACTTGTTGGAAACGCATAGTTTATGACTTTTAGACAAAAAAGTCCAAAATTTTCGCAGTTTATCACGTGGTACGCAGCGAGCACAACTTTTTCGGAGTTGCAAATTGAGATTTACATCACCTTAACTGATCCAAACAACATACCAATAATGCAGCACTACATCATGTTTTGCGAATTTAGGGTTTTTTAGTGTCGATTTCTACCGGCGGTTATATATCATATGTGAAATCATGTCCATTCGGGAGAGTTAGAGCTCCGTGGGGGCATTGCGTCACTTGGGAAGAGTAAGTTTCATCTTTCTTTATCTATATCTACTAATCTTATAAAGCTGAAGAGTTTGTTTGTTTTTTGAACGCGCTAATCTCAGGAACTACTGGTCCGATTTGAAAAAAAAGGCTATAGGCAATATAATATCATCACGCTTAGACCAACAGGAGCGGAAAAATTCGGATAAAACTGCGGGGCACAGCTCGTGAATAATATCTAATACAGTTTTGTGAATGATTTTAAAGCATTGATTTTCTTTTCAGATA
The DNA here is from genome assembly GCF_905220415.1 of Colias croceus. Taxonomy (NCBI): domain Eukaryota; kingdom Metazoa; phylum Arthropoda; class Insecta; order Lepidoptera; family Pieridae; genus Colias; species Colias croceus. The sequence goes on from NC_059560.1 coordinate 2,254,062, forward strand.
CCAGAGGATTTTCGGATAAGCTGGAAAAGACTGCTAAGAACAGAAGAGTCGAGTTAAAATAGACCCAAGTTTTGATAGCAAAAGTACATTGTACCTATTCCTTTGAAGAATAATGATATTAAAGTATTATTGGTTTTTATTCAATTTATAAGTAACTAGCTTTAGCTTTCGGGTTCACTCGCGTGGTACTCGGATTAAAAGTAGCCTTTGTGCTAATCTAGACTATACTCTATCCCTGTTCCAAATTTCATAAAGATCCGATCAGCTGTTTTGCGTGAAAGAGTAACAAAAAATAATATTATATTCTTACAAACTTTCATCTTTATAATATTACTAGCTTGCTAAATAAATATGCCAGGTATAATCAACTCTTGAAAACACCCCACGCTGTTTTCAGAATTATACTATATTTATTGGTTATTATTTTCTAGAGTAATAATTATTTTTTACTTTTTAGTGTTATCTATCTTGAAAGCGTGTTTTTTTTAGTTTTTTAAACTATATTTATGTGTTAAAATATATAAGTGTGTTATAAAAATTTGACGATTACAGTAGTTAAACAATATACCTTCCTTCCTTGTACAAAAAACGGCATTTTAATTATATTCCCAATTATTGGAAACATAATTTTTTTATACGATAATGCGTAAAGCAAATAAAATAGAACAAAATTGTGTTGTTTGATCAGTCTTACTGTAACCATGAAGCGATAAGTAATAATACTTCTTATGGTTCATATAGTATTGTCATATCTTAAGCATAAATTAATTAGTGATGAATCTGTTGGTAAATATATACATGAAGTATATAATATGAAAACGCAAGGGTTTCCAACTGAACCTGAGAAGAAAGTCATGCAACGTTTTATAGCAAATATGCAATTTTAACAAGCCAGATTTAATTCCACTTTCCTTTATTTCATTTATCCCTCAAAGCTAGTTATAAAAAATGTTTTAAATTTTTTAAAATAAACTCACTTTTATTTTAAACTAGCGGTCCTCCCCGGCTTCGCCCGTGGTACATATTCACGTTTTCTCTACATAAGAACCATCCTCGAACTTCAAGGAATATTATAAAAAAAGAATTAACGAAATCGGTTAAGCCGTTCTCAAGTTATGCGCTTACCAACACATTTTGGGATTCATTTTTATATTATAAGATTTTTATTATTAAAAAAGAGCGTGTGTGTCGAGCACACGTGACAGAAGTGACACTTCTTAGGCAAGATTCAAAGATACCAAAATCATCGCCTTACTCCATGACGTGACGGTATTGCCATGACGCGACCTTGTAATTTAACTCTGAACGCGGCTAAAAAAGTTTCACCGTTACCGTGGGATTTTCGAGATAAAACCTATCCTATGTGTTAAGTACGTAAATATCTGTCAACTGTGGTGTTAATCTATTATGCTTTAGAAAGCACAGTCTAAAGTTTGCCCTGTATAATCTATAGACTACTAGCTTGCCGCCCGCGGCTTCGCCCGCTTTCTCTAAAACGATTTGAGATTTAAACTATCCTATCTCTCAAGTTGGATTGAACTGCACATGGTGTGCAAATTTTATTATAATCGGTTAAGTGGTTTAGGAGTCCATTGAGGACAAACATTGTGACACGAGATTTATATATATTAAGAAGATATGTGTGCTTAATTTCATTGTAATCGGATCAATAATATGAAAGAGGAACTAACATACATACACATACATCCATCCTCAAAAACTTTCGCATTTATGCTATTTATAATTATTATAGGATAATAATTAGGATTTTTTAAACCCAAATGAAAGATATGCACCGTAGTATATTATGACATTAATATCATTTTTTTTTGTAAAATATTCAACACGATATTGAACAACATAGGTACTAATAGTTTTTATGCAATAAATCTCATTTGTTTTTTTTTTTAATATAAGTGTGTTAATATTTTATAACGATGACAGTGTAATTAAAGAATATTTATCCTTCCTCGTACATATATTACTATACAGGAATATAATTTGCGAATAAATAATATATTTATTAGAGCCGCTAGTTTATTTATAGCCCAAATATAAACACGATAAGGCAAACAAAATATGTATAACAAAATTCTAATTATAGTATATGAAAGTTAAAAAAAAATTTGGAGTTTCAGATTAAAGCAAAATTTAAATACATTTTTCAATCTTGGTCAATGGACATGGTCTATGATGATAATGTAACGTCTTATAGATAGGGAGGCGAGGTAGCTAAATGGCGTAATTAAACGGCGCCGTCGAGACTTATCAAAATCGATAGATAAAATAATTTCGAAAAGATAAGCTTCTATGGTAAAAACCATTTTAGCGGTGGGTTTGGCGTGTACGGATTTTCAAAAATGTAAAAAAAAATAGTTACTTGGGCATTCTCGAGCGCGTCAGATATTCATACTACGTATGCCCCAAGTGCCTCTGATAACAACGGTATACTAATCTGCCGGTTTGCGTGGTGGGGCTAGGCATATTAATTCGTCAAAAATGCACAAAAAAAAAATTTACTCGAGCGCGTCAGATTTTCGGATGGGGTGTTAAGTAGGCCCCAAGGAAGCTCCCCTTAAAAAAACTGACGATTTCGGCGTGACGATAAGTTACGATGAATTTTTGAAAATGCAGAAAAAAAAAGTCCTTTTGAAATACTCGAGCGCGTCAGATTTTCATAGGGGAGGTTTATCTCGGTCTCCTGAAAGCATATTTTCTTAATCTGACAAAAATGTTGGTGGGTTCTCTTAATCTGACCGAAAAAGGTTTGAGAGTTTCTTTTTTTTAATCATCGTTATTTCATATCAATTTTTCATAACACCCTCAGTTTTCGAGATATACTCAAAAAACCGGGAGTTTGAGTTTTTATGATGCTTCAAGTCAAAAAGTTTTAACTTTGGACAAAAATGTAAAGAGACCTTTTTTGTGTAAAATAAAATTACCTTTTTTGTTTATTCAAACTTTTTTTTTGTAAAATGTATCGTTCGCGACTTATATACTGCAACGCGTTTTTCGGAAGACGAAATGGCTCCTCCAGACTTCCGGTCACGCGGAAACCGGCAGATTTTGTATTTTTAGTAAGTTTTAGATTATATTCTTCAAAATAAAAATAAAAACAATCGCGCTCGAGAATGCCGGATTAACGTTTTTTTTTTACAAGTTCGCGACCCTATAACTTGGCGGCGTCAAGGACTTATCGTCAGATTAGTTAAATTTAGTCTTAAAACACTAAAATCAACCCCCAATATCTTAATCTGACGCGCTCGAGTATTTCAGACTATCGATTTTTTTTTACTAATCTGATCGTCTATCCTGGGCGCGCGTCACTACTTAAAGAGCTAAATAGTTAACAAGGTTGTTCTATTAGGTCTAAGGTATCCCTCATATCTTAAACTGCCACGCTCGAGTATTGCAGAAAATTCCCCTCTTCGCCTCCCTATCTATTATTATAATAATAGGCTTGCGACAGTCAAAGCGTTCGGGAAATATAATGATACCGTATTATTTAATACTAGCTTCCGCCCGCGACTCCGTTCGCGCGGAAAAATTAAGAAAAATTAAGATTTATTTTTTTCTACGTATTTTTCCGGGATAAAAAGTATCCTATTTTATGCCCAGGATAATAATTACCTATACCAAGTTTCATCGAAATCGAACCGTTAGTTTTCACGTGATGCCTTCACATACAGACAGACAGACAGACAGACAGACAGACGGACAGACAGACAGACAAAAAATTTTTTAATCACATATTTGGGTTTGGTATCGATCCAGTAACACCCCCTGCTATTTATTTTTTCAATATTTTCAATTTACAGAATTGACCCTTCTACAGATTTATTACAATACTAGCTTCCGCCCGCGACTCCGTCCGCGCGGATGTCGGTCTTCGCGTGGATGGTTTATCCATTTTGACTAACTCTGACAATGACATCTTATAAATATTTATTGGACCCAAATACGGATAGGCCTATAATAATACGCAACGTTTGATCGCGGTTCTACAGAACAACGTTTATGGATAAAACTGAAAAATTAAGATTAATTTTTTTCTACGTATTTTTCCAGGATAAAAAGTATCCTATTTTACGCCCAGGATAATAAGGTATAATTATACTAAGTTTCATCGAAATCGAACCGTTAGTTTTCACGTGATGCCTTCACATACAGACAGACAGACAGACAAAAATTTTTTTAATCACATATTTGGGTTTGGTATCGATCCAGTAACACCCCCTGGTATTTATTTTTTCAATATTTTCAATGTACAGAATTGACCCTTCTACAGATTTATTATATGTATAGATGTAGGTATAGAGATATCTTTAATTACTACCTATTAGGGCTGATTTTTCAATCCTTGGTTAAAAGTTATTCGTTGAATAACGTATTAAACTACCATTTCAAAAATATATTCTAATTACCTGTATTTGACGGTTTATAGGAATTATAGGTGACATTTTAATATTATCGTGTAATACTTTATTGGACGGATAAGTTTTAACCAAGAATTGAAAAATCAGCCCTTAATCGAATTCAATCGATATGGGAGTTTCATCGCGAGAAGTATTTGTCTAATCATATTTTATAAAAGCAACTCATATGACTGTATGGTGGTGCCATGTACCTAATATTAACACAGGAAATAGCGTGTTACTGAATCTGAATATAATATATTAATGTAATTTTAATTTTCTAAGTACATTTTTTTGAAATATTAAAATTGACTTCCTAATTTCCTGCTTAAAGTTCCATATACGAAATTACAAAAAATAAATTTTGTGATCTGTTACCTACCAGGTTTTATCCTCGTTATTTACTCTGTTTACTGTGTGGTGTTTTAACGAACACAGCATAAATCTATATCATATTGTATGAATTCGACTCTTTAGTTTTGACTGAACTTAGTCACACACACTTTGATCTGTATGATCAAATACAGATACAGTAGGGAAACTTCATACAACACGTTCGAAACGGCTCACGCACACATTCATGCGTGTTTACGAGAATCGTAAGGATACCTGTATATTGTGACTTAGATCTTTATAGTTGTGGTCGTTTGACTTTCGCTATTTATCCGACGAGTTCGATTAATCGAACTTTCGTCGTCGACCGTACGACCGTACGACCGTCGCGTGGGCGTTAACGCCCACGCGACGGTCGAGTCCGCCAGTACCAGCGTTCTGACCATCATTTTTCTTTTATCATTGCGTACTAAGACCCCTGTAGAATCGCCATCCTGTTACAAATGACCCGAAATTTTGTGTCAGTATCTCCCGGCATATTGCCTCGGGCGGAATATTGATTTATTATGAGTGCATTTACATTAATCAGCATTAATCTAACAATGTAAAACTTACCGGATTACACGGGCTTAATACTAAGTGCTTAGTGCTTGTCACCGACTTCAAACCTATTTAATAAATAGCACATCTAAATAATATGTATTAATTAATAATATCAAAGCTTTTTTATTTTTTACTTTTCCGTTTTTGAAGTCGGTTTTGTTAACGTAGTTATTTTTATTTAATACTTTTTAGTGTATTTTTCAACACGAATTAAACGAGCCCGAACTCGATAAAGTTGAGTCAATTAATTACTGAGTTCTTATGGCCACCTTCCGATTCCATCATCAAATCAGCTCTATGTCATGATAATTTTTAATCGCTATCCAATTTACATACGTATACAAAATTTCAGCTCAATCGGTAACCGGAAGGTGAATCAAAGTTACTTGCTAGATTTTCAATTAAGTCATCGAGATCAGACAAAAATGCTCATAAAATAAAAACTACTGGGCCCACCCGAATGAAATTTTTATAGCACCAACTCGAAGCCATTCCACATCAAACAAAAACGAATCACGTAAATCGGTTCAGAAACCTCGGCGTAATCGGTGTACATACATAAAAAAAAATATACTGGCCGAATTGATAACCTCCTTCTTTTTTTTGAAGTCAGTTAAAAATTTAACGATTTCAGAGTAATTAGTAAACAATATACCTTCCTTCCTTGTACAAAAAGAAGGCATTATAATTTTATTTAATTATATTCCCAATTATTGGGAATATAACTTTTTTTACATGATAACGCTTTATAAGGCAAATAAAATAGAACAAAATTGTGTCGTTTGATCAGTCGCACTGTAACCATGAAGCGATTAGTAATATTACTTCTTATGGTTCATATAGTATTGTCATATCCTCAGCTTAGTGACGAATCTATTGATAAACAATATGAACAATATTTGAAAACGCAAGGGTTTTATGAACCTGAGAAGAAAGTCGACCAACGTTTTATAGTAAATGCGCAATCATGTCCATCCGGGAGTGTAAGAGCTTGGTGGGGGCATTGCATCACTTGGGAAGCGTAAGTTTCATCTTTCTTTATCTATACCTACTAATATTATAAAGCTGAAGAGTTTGTTTGTTTTTTGAACGCGCTAATCTCAGGAACTACTGGTCCGATTTGAAAAAAAAGGCTGTAGGCTATATAATATCATCACGCTTAGACCAACAGGAGCGGAAAAATTCGGATAAAACTGCGGGGCACAGCTCGTGAATAATATCAAATACAGTTTTGTGAATGATTTTAAAGCATTGATTTTCTTTTCAGATACCAGAGGATTTTCGAATAAGCTGAAAAAGACTGCTAAGAACAGAAGAGTCGAGTTAAAATAGACCCAAGTTTTGATAGCAAAAGTACATTGTACCTATTCCTTTGAAGAATAATAAATATATTAAAGTATTATTGGTTCTTATTCAATTTATAAGTAACTAGCTTTAGCTTTCGGGTTCACTCGCGTGGTACTCGGATTAAAAGCAGCCTTTGTGCTAATCCCGACTATACTCTATCCCTGTTCCAAATTTCATAAAGATCCGATCAGCTGTTTTGCGTGAAAGAGTAACAAAAAATAATATTATATTCTTACAAACTTTCATCTTTATAATATTACTAGCTTGCTAAATAAATATGCCAGGTATAATCAACTCTTGAAAACACCCCACGCTGTTTTCAGAATTATACTATATTTATTGGTTATTATTTCCTAAAGTAATAATTATTTTTTACTTTTTAGTGGAATCTATCTTGAAAGCGTGTTTTTTAGTTTTTTAAACTATATTTATTTGTTAAAATATATAAATATATAAACAATATACCTTCCTTCCTTGTACAAAAAAAGGGCATTTTAATTATATTCCCAATTATTGGAAACATAACTTTTTTATACGATAATGCTAAAAGCAAATAAAATAGAACAAAATTGTGTTGTTTGATCAGTCTTACTGTAACCATGAAGCGATAAGTAATAATACTTCTTAAGGTTCATATAGTATTGTCATATCTTAAGCATAAATTAATTAGTGATGAATCTGTTGATAAATGTATACATGAAGTATATAGGGTCAATGTACCACTAGCTGACCAAGCACCAATACATGACCAAAATTCAAATATACGCGCCAATTAAGAAAATACGGCAGCCCCAGATGATAGTTTATTGTTTTTTCTATAAAGCAACATCATCTAATTAAAAAATAATAATTTGGCAAACATTTAATATGGCCTTCTGATTCTCCGTTAAAAAAGAAGACTGAACGCTTGCCCTTTGCTACAACTTCCAAGAAATGGCACGACTACTGGGTGTCGAAGGAAAAAGAGAAAGAAGAAAAGATTGTATGGTACGTAGGTATAGTCATTAAGGATTAATAACAGTATTGTAAGAATGATTTATAACATTTAATAAAATAAACTTTAATATAAATACAGACTTTTTTATTTATTAAACAAAACTAATGTTTGAAGAAGGACATTTTGTCCATTTTGAAAATGGTCAACTTTTAGAGCAATGATGGTCAGATATTGGTGATCAGTGGTCAGGTATTGGTACTTTTAGCAGAAGTAACTTTCAGAGTAGTTTTCATAAAACCTTTAAAGGTTATCAAATTGATACTAAGAACAATAGTTGCAGTGACTATTCAATTATCTGTGTCCCAAAAATAACATTGAACGTAAAACAAATAACCCGTTTTTTATATATAGCTAAAGATAAAACCGCTTAAATGGTCAACTAGTGGTACATCAACCCTAATATGAAAACGCAAGGGTTTCCAACTGAACCTGAGAAGAAAGTCATGCAACGTTTTATAGCAAATATGCAATCGTGTCCATCCAGGGAAGTTAAAGCTCCGTGGGGGCATTGCATCCCTTGTGAAAAGTAAGTTACATCTTTCTTTATATATACCTACCTACAAATATTATAAAGCTGAAGAGTTTGTTTGTTTTTTGAACGCGCTAATCTCAGGAACTACTGATCCGATTTATAAAAAAAAGACTGTAGGCTATATAACATCATCACGCTAAGATCAACAGGAGCGGAGCAAATCATAATGGACAAAATTGTGTAACGTAAATCATCTCCCCTGTACCATAATGTCTAGTCAGTATTATTTCCTGTGTAGAAAATGACAGCCAATTGTTTTCTTTTTTTTTAAACAAGCCAGATTTAATTCCACTTTCATTTATTTCATTTATCCCTCAAAGCTAGTTAAAAAAAATGTTTTAGATGTTTTAAAATAAACTCACTTTTATTTTAAATTTTTATTATTAAAAAAGAGCGTGTGTGTCGAGCACACACATCAGAAGTAACACTTCTTAGACAAGATTCAAAGATACCAAAATCGTCGCCTTACTCCATGACGTGACGGTATTGCCATGACGCGACCTTGTAATTTAACTCTGAACGCGGCTAAAAAAGTTTCACCGTTACCGTGGAATTTTCGAGATAAAACCTATCCTATGTGTTCTCTAAAGTCTAAGTTTGCCCGTATAATCTATATTATGTGTGCTAAATTTCATTGTAATCGGTTCAATATAATATGAAAGACGAACTAACATACACAATACACATACATCCATCCTCACAAACTTTCACATTTATACTATTAGTAATTATAGAATAATAATTAGCATTTTTAAACCCAAATGAAAGATATGCACCGTAATATATATGACATTTATATCAACATAGGTACTAATAAGTTTTATGCATTATATCTTATTTGTTTTTTTTTTAATATAAGTGTGTTAATATTCTATAACGATGACAGTGTAATTAAAGAATATTTATCCTTCCTCGTACATATATAATTTGGAATACAGGAATATAATTTGCGAATAAATAATATATTTATTACAGCCGCTAGTTTATTTAAAGCCCAAATATAAACACAATAACACTATATAAGGCAAACAAAATATGTATAACAAAATTCTAATTATAGTATATGAAAGTTAAAAAAAATTTGGAGTTTCAGATTAAAGCAAAATTTAAATACATTTTTCAATCTTGGTCAATGGACATGGTCTATGATGATAATGTAACGTCTTATTATAATAGGCTTGCGACAGTCAAAGCGTTCGGGAAATATAATGATACCGTATTATTTAATACTAGCTTCCGCCCGCGACTCCGTTCGCGCGGAAAAATTAAGAAAAATTAAGATTTATTTTTTTCTACGTATTTTTCCGGGATAAAAAGTTTCCTATTATTTTATGCCCAGGATAATAATTACCTATACCAAGTTTCATCGAAATCGAACCGTTAGTTTTCACGTGATGCCTTCACATACAGACAGACAGATAGACAGACAGACAGACGGACAGACAGACAGACAAAAAATTTTTTAATCACATATTTGGGTTTGGTATCGATCCAGTAACACCCCCTGCTATTTATTTTTTCAATATTTTCAATTTACAGAATTGACCCTTCTACAGATTTATTACAATACTAGCTTCCGCCCGCGACTCCGTCCGCGCGGATGTCGGTCTTCGTGTGGATGGTTTATCCATTTTGACTAACTCTGACAATGACATCTTATAAATATTTATTGGACCCAAATACGGATAGGCCTATAATAATACGCAACGTTTGATCGCGGTTCTACAGAACAACGTTTATGGATAAAACTGAAAAATTAAGATTAATTTTTTTCTACGTATTTTTCCAGGATAAAAAGTATCCTATTTTACGCCCAGGATAATAAGGTATAATTATACTAAGTTTCATCGAAATCGAACCGTTAGTTTTCACGTGATGCCTTCACATACAGACAGACAGACAGACGGACAGACAGACAGACAAAAAATTTTTTAATCACATATTTGGGTTTGGTATCGATCCAGTAACACCCCCTGCTATTTATTTTTTCAATATTTTCAATGTACAGAATTGACCCTTCTACAGATTTATTATATGTATAGATGTAGGTATAGAGATATCTTTAATTACTACCTATTAGGGCTGATTTTTCAATCCTTGGTTAAAAGTTATTCGTTGAATAACGTATTAAACTACCATTTCAAAAATATATTCTAATTACCTGTATTTGACGGTTTATAGGAATTATAGGTGACATTTTAATATTATCGTGTAATACTTTATTGGACGGATAAGTTTTAACCAAGAATTGAAAAATCAGCCCTTAATCGAATTCAATCGATATGGGAGTTTCATCGCGAGAAGTATTTGTCTAATCATATTTTATAAAAGCAACTCATATGACTGTATGGTGGTGCCATGTACCTAATATTAACACAGGAAATAGCGTGTTACTGAATCTGAATATAATATATTAATGTAATTTTAATTTTCTAAGTACATTTTTTTGAAATATTAAAATTGACTTCCTAATTTCCTGCTTAAAGTTCCATATACGAAATTACAACAAATAAATTTTGTGATCTGTTACCTACCAGGTTTTATCCTCGTTATTTACTCTGTTTACTGTGTGGTGTTTTAACAAACACAGCATAAATCTATATCATATTGTATGAATTCGACTCCTTAGTTTTGACTGAACTTAGTCACACACACTTTGATCTGTATGATCAAATACAGATACAGTAGGGAAACTTCATACAACACGTTCGAAACGGTTCACGCACACATTCATGCGTGTTTACGAGAATCGTAAGGATACCTGTATATTGTGACTTAGATCTTTATAGTTGTGGTCGTTTGACTTTCGCTATTTATCCGACGAGTTCGACTAACGCCCACGCGACGGTCGAGTCCGCCAGTACCAGCGTTCTGACCATCATTTTTCTTTTTGTCATTGCGTACTAAGACCCCTGTAGAATCGCCATCCTGTTACAAATGACCCGAAATTTTGTGTCAGTATCTCCCGGCCTATATAGCCTCGGGCGGAATATTGATTTATTATGAGTGCATTTACATTAATCAGCATTAATCTAACAATGTAAAACTTACCGGCTTACACGGGCTTAATACTAAGTGCTTAGTGCTTGTCACCGACTTCAAACCTATTTAATAAATAGCACATCTAAAATATAATATGTAGTAATTAATAATATCAAAGCTTTTTTATTTTTTACTTTTCCGTTTTTGAAGTCGGTTTTGTTAACGTAGTTATTTTTATTTAATACGTTTTAGTTTATTTTTCAACACGAATCAAACGAGCCCGAACTCGATAAAGTTGAGTCAATTAATTACTGAGTTCTTATTGCCACCTTCCGATTCCATCATCAAATCAGCTCTATGTCATGATAATGTTTCATCGCTATCCAATTTACATACGTATACAAAATTTCAGCTCAATCGGTGACCGGAAGGTGAATCAAAGTTACTTGCTAGATTTTCAATTAAGTCATCGAGATCAGACAAAAATGCTCCTAAAATAAAAACTACTGGGCCCACCCGAATGAAATTTTTATAGGACCAACTCGAAGCCATTCCACATCAAACAAAAACGAATCACGTAAATCGGTTCAGAAACCTCGGCGTAATCGGTGTACATACATAAAAAAAATATACTGGCCGAATTGATAACCTCCTTCTTTTTTTTTGAAGTCAGTTAAAAATTTAACGATTTCAGAGTAATTAGTAAACAATATACCTTCCTTCCTTGTACAAAAAGAAGGCATTATAATTTAATTTAATTATATTCCCAATTATTGGGAATATAACTTTTTTTTACATGATAACGCTTTATAAGGCAAATAAAATAGAACAAAATTGTGTCGTTTGATCAGTCGCACTGTAACCATGAAGCGATTAGTAATATTACTTCTTATGGTTCATATAGTATTGTCATATCCTCAGCTTAGTGACGAATCTATTGATAAACAATATGAAGAATATTTGAAAACGCAAGGGTTTTATGAACCTGAGAAGAAAGTCGACCAACGTTTTATAGTAAATGCGCAATCATGTCCATCCGGGAGTGTAAGAGCTTGGTGGGGGCATTGCATCACTTGGGAAGCGTAAGTTTCATCTTTCTTTATCAATACCTACTAATATTATAAAGCTGAAGAGTTTGTTTGTTTTTTGAACGCGCTAATCTCAGGAACTACTGGTCCGATTTGAAAAAAAAGGCTGTAGGCTATATAATATCATCACGCTTAGACCAACAGGAGCGGAAAAATTCGGATAAAACTGCGGGGCACAGCTCGTGAATAATATCAAATACAGTTTTGTGAATGATTTTAAAGCATTGATTTTCTTTTCAGATACCAGAGGATTTTCGAATAAGCTGAAAAAGACTGCTAAGAACAGAAGAGTCGAGTTAAAATAGACCCAAGTTTTGATAGCAAAAGTACATTGTACCTATTCCTTTGAAGAATAATAAATATATTAAAGTATTATTGGTTCTTATTCAATTTATAAGTAACTAGCTTTAGCTTTCGGGTTCACTCGCGTGGTACTCGGATTAAAAGCAGCCTTTGTGCTAATCCAGACTATACTCTATCCCTGTTCCAAATTTCATAAAGATCCGATCAGCTGTTTTGCGTGAAAGAGTAACAAAAAATAATATTATATTCTTACAAACTTTCATCTTTATAATAATATTACTAGCTTGCTAAATAAATATGCCAGGTATAATCAACTCTTGAAAACACCCCACGCTATTTTCAGAATTATACTATATTTATTGGTTATTATTTTCTAGAGTAATAATTATTTTTTACTTTTTAGTGGTATCTATCTTGAAAGCGTGTTTTTTAGTTTTTTTTAACTATATTTATTTGTTAAAATATATAAATATATAAACAATATACCTTCCTTCCTTGTACAAAAAAGGGCATTTTAATTATATTCCCAATTATTGGAAACATAACTTTTTTATACGATAATGCTAAAAGCAAATAAAATAGAACAAAATTGTGTTGTTTGATCAGTCTTACTGTAACCATGAAGCGATAAGTAATAATAATTCTTATGGTTCATATAGTATTGTCATATCTTAAGCATAAATTAATTAGTGATGAATCTGTTGATAAATGTATACATGAAGTATATAGGGTCAATGTACCACTAGCTGACCAAGCACCAATACATGACCAAAATTCAAATATACGCGCCAATTAAGAAAATACGGCAGCCCCAGATGATAGTTTATTGTTTTTTCTATAAAGCAACATCATCTAATTAAAAAATAATAATTTGGCAAACATTTAATATGGCCTTCTGATTCTCCGTTAAAAAAGAAGACTGAACGCTTGCCCTTTGCTACAACTTCCAAGAAATGGCACGACTACTGGGTGTCGAAGGAAAAAGAGAAAGAAGAAAAGATTGTATGGTACGTAGGTATAGTCATTAAGGATTAATAACAGTATTGTAAGAATGATTTATAACATTTAATAAAATAAACTTTAATATAAATACAGACTTTTTTATTTATTAAACAAAACTAATGTTTGAAGAAGGACATTTTGTCCATTTTGAAAATGGTCAACTTTTAGAGCAATGATGGTCAGATATTGGTGATCAGTGGTCAGGTATTGGTACTTTTAGCAGAAGTAACTTTCAGAGTAGTTTTCATAAAACCTTTAAAGGTTATCAAATTGATACTAAGAACAATAGTTGCAGTGACTATTCAATTATCTGTGTCCCAAAAATAACATTGAACGTAAAACAAATAACCCGTTTTTTATATATAGCTAAAGATAAAACCGCTTAAATGGTCAACTAGTGGTACATCAACCCTAATATGAAAACGCAAGGGTTTCCAACTGAACCTGAGAAGAAAGTCATGCAACGTTTTATAGCAAATATGCAATCGTGTCCATCCAGGGAAGTTAAAGCTCCGTGGGGGCATTGCATCCCTTGTGAAAAGTAAGTTACATCTTTCTTTATATATACCTACCTACAAATATTATAAAGCTGAAGAGTTTGTTTGTTTTTTGAACGCGCTAATCTCAGGAACTACTGATCCGATTTATAAAAAAACCGGCCAAGTGCGAGTCGGGCTCGCGCACAAAGGGTTCCGTAGCAGCAAATATAATAAACTTATTATGTCAATTTATACACCTGGTGAATGGAGCCTAAACTCTCCCGATATTTTGCCTTGTACTTTTATGTATGAATATTAATATTAATGGCGTATTGCTTGAATAAGCTAATATTTCTCGTAAAAAGTACCTACATTATAAAGATTTTATATCATCGCGGATTTTTAAAGGTGTACAATACTGTAGTATATTTTTTGATCTATCTTATAAGGTTCAGCCATCGTTTTCAGTGTAAGCACAATAACTTAACCAAAATTACAGTTAAATCAACCTATCTCAAAAACTATAAGAGATACTTTGATCAAACCAAAAATCGTTGAAAGAGTTAATTAGCATGCATCACCTCTATTTTTTTTAGAATTTTATACCCCGTAGTTATAAAAATAGAGGGGGGGGGACATACTTTTTACGACTTTGAGAGCTGATATCTCAAAAACCGTTCACTTTAAGAAAAATGTTTTTTAGAAAACTTTATATCATTTTAAAAGACCTTTCCATTGATACCCCACACGGGTATGTACATCGAAAAAAAAAATTTCATCCCTCAGTTACATGTATGGGGGGCCCCACCCCCAATTCTTTTTTTTACTATTTAGTGTCATATTTTTGTAGCGGTTCATACAACACATATTCCCATCAAATTTCATCACTGTAGTACTTATAGTTTCCGAGTAAATCGGCTGTGACAGACGGACAGACGGACAGACGGACAGACGGACATGACGAAACTATAAGGGTTCCGTTTTTGCCATTTTGGCTACGGAACCCTAAAAAAGACTGTAGGCTATATAACATCATCACGCTAAGATCAACAGGAGCGGAGCAAATCATAATGGACAAAATTGTGTAACGTAAATCATCTCCCCTGTACCATAATGTCTAGTCAGTATTATTTCCTGTGTAGAAAATGACAGCCAATTGTTTTCTTTTTTTTTTAAACAAGCCAGATTTAATTCCACTTTCATTTATTTCATTTATCCCTCAAAGCTAGTTAAAAAAATGTTTTAGATGTTTTAAAATAAACTCACTTTTATTTTAAATTTTTATTATTAAAAAAGAGCGTGTGTGTCGAGCACACACGTCAGAAGTAACACTTCTTAGACAAGATTCAAAGATACCAAAATCGTCGCCTTACTCCATTACGTGACGGTATTGCCATGACGCGACCTTGTAATTTAACTCTGAACGCGGCTAAAAAAGTTTCACCGTTACCGTGGAATTTTCGAGATAAAACCTATCCTATGTGTTAATCTAAGTTTGCCCGTATAATCTATATTATGTGTGCTAAATTTCATTGTAATCGGTTCAATATAATATGAAAGACGAACTAACATACACAATACACATACATCCATCCTCACAAACTTTCGCATTTATACTATTAGTAATTATAGAATAATAATTAGCATTTTTAAACCCAAATGAAAGATATGCACCGTAATATATATGACATTTATATCAACATAGGTACCACAGACAGGTACTAATAAGTTTATGCATTATATCTTATTTGTTTTTTTTTAGTATAAGTGTGTTAATATTTTATAACGATGACAGTGTAATTAAAGAATATTTATCCTTCCTCGTAGGTACATATTACTATACAGGAATATAATTTGCGAATAAATAATATATTTATTAGAGCCGCTAGTTTATTTAAAGCCCAAATATAAACACAATAACACTATATAAGGCAAACAAAATATAACAAAATTGTATTGTTTGGTCCACAGAATATGTCTGTGGTTTGGTCAGTCGTACTGTAACCATGAAGCGATTAGTGATAATACTTCTTTTGGTTCATATAATATTGTCATATCCTAAACATAAGAATAGTGATGAATATTATCGAGAATACGAAGAATATATGGACTCGCGTAAGTTTGAACATAAACCTGGGCTAAATAACAGCATTGATAATGATTTTATAGTAAATATGCAAGCATGTCCATCCGGGTACGTTAGAGCTCCGTGGGGGCATTGCGTCACTTGTGAAGAGTAAGTAGCATCTTTTTTTATTAATAACTAGCTTCCCGCCTGCGGCTTCGCCCGCGTTTTCAAAGAAAAACCCGCATAGTTCCCGTTTCCGTGGGATTTCCGGGATAAGACCTAGCGTATGTTACTCGTGGATAATTTAGCTTTCGAATGGTGAAAGAATTTTTAAAATCGGTCCAGTAGTTTATGAGCCTATTCATCATTATAACAAACAAAGTTTTCCTCTTTATAATATTAGTGTAGATATCTATTCATTTCATTATTGCACGTACAAAACATATTTTAAAATATTATATTTATTTGAACAAGATGATTAACAGACATTCTAAAAATCTACAGTGCCTTGGTAGTGGTCAAAAAAGAGCACATACGCGCGTATAACATTTTGTCTGAAACAATGACTATTATACTAGTAGACGCGGCATACGCCAACATCATTGCACTAAAAAACAGCGTAATTAATACATACCTACTTACTAACGCATTATCACCAATACAGTTGTTCTCTCTTTCACTCTCACGCACGAGACATAATACATGTCTCACTCATGTACTTCGTAATAACAACTGCCGATTAAAATACAAAAAGAACGTCCAGCCACGACGCTGAATGGTGCGTGACTAAATGAAACTCGGGCACTTACCTGAGTTTTTTCTTGCCAAAATAGAGAGCGGGTAACGTATCTAGCTTTTTTATATATCATAGGTCTGAAACCGCTAATAGACGACCATCTATATATTATATATAAAATGAAACCCGTTTCTCGTTGCCACGGCATCACTGTGTGAACGGCCGAACCGATTTCAATAAAGGTACAATTCCGAGACGGGCCGCAGACCGCAAACTGCAAGCGACACCACTTGTTTCTATGAACATCTATGAATCGCTGCGCGTTGCGTCTGCAGGCAGCAGTGTCGCCTCGCTTAGAATCAATTTCATAGATGTTCATAGAAACAAGTGGTGTCGCTTGCAGTTTGCCTCTGCAGTTTGCGGTCTGCGGCCCGTCTCGGACTTGTACTTTAATTATTTTTTTATAAATAATTATTGAAATCGGCGAAGCCGGGGAAGCCGGGGTGGACCGCTAGTAACTAATAGATTACGAGCGAATTAAAAATGTGACATTTCGTACCAAATTTTGCGGTATTTATAAAATAACTAGTGTGTACCGCGGTTTTACCTGCAGTGCTCCGCTGACCGCTCCTGTTGGTCTCAGCGTGATGATATATAGCCTATAGCCTTCCTCGATAAATAGGCTATCTAACACTGAAATAATTTTTCAAATCGCACCTGTAGTTCATGAGATTAGTGCGTTCAAACAAACAAACAAACTCTTCGGTTTTATAATAATATTATCTATATATTATTATAATAATATATTATTATAATAAATGTGTAGAAGGGTCAATTCTGTACATTGAAAATATTGAAAAAATAAATAGCAGGGGGTGTTACTGGATCGATACCAAACCCAAATATGTGATTAAAAAAATTTTTGTCTGTATGTGAAGACATCACGTGAAAACTTACAGTTCGATTTCGATGAAATTTTGTAAAATTATTATCCTGGGCGTAAAATAGGATACTTTTTATCCTGGAAAAATACGTAGAATAAAAATTAAATGAATTTTTCAGTTTTATTCATAGACGTTGTTCTGTAGAACCGCGAACACACGTTGCGTATTATTATAGGCATATTATAGGCCTAGCCGTATTTGGGTCCTATAGATATTAATAATATGTCATTGTCAGAGTTACTCAAAATGGAGAAATAAACCATCCACGCGAAGACCGACACCCGCGCGGACGGAGTCGCGGGCGGAAGCTAGTAAGTAATATAGCAGATGTATTATTTTTGTTCCAGGTACATGCGAAAAACAAAGCGTAATGGACGAAATTGTTTAACGTAAATCATCATCATCATCGATTTAGGAATGATTACAGAAAATCTTCCTTGTAACATAATGTCTTAAAGTAGTGTTATCACAGTATAGTAGTACAATATTATAGGAAACTAGCAAACCCGGCGAACTCCGTTTCGCCACCTTATGTTTAAATACCACCTTCATAGTTTAAACACCAAACGAAATGTTACATATGGCGCTATATGTGAAAAATGATTGTCCCGGTTTTCCCGCTTTTCTGTTGAAATGTTTCCTGAATTTTCTTTGCTACAAACCTCACGGAGCCAGAGACCTTTCCAACGAATGCAAAACCGTGGAAATCGGTTCGTGCGTTCTGGAGTTATAGCGTCAGGAAGGAAAACCCGACTTATTTTTATATAGTAATAAAGGAAGATATTGTAATAATGTTTTGTTTTGTATCTGTGTTTTGTTCTTGATCAATAAATGTTTTATTATTATTATGTATCTCAGTTCCATAATACACGGGTACCATCGTAAGGAAGGTACCTACCCGGTCCTTTGGAAGGCTTACGTGGGGACACGGATCCAACACGCAGATGCCCTGTCGAGAACTTTACTGTGTTGTGGGACACCAGCCGCAGCCTGCCCATGACTGCACTATAGAGATACAGTCCTAGGCAGTCCGCGGCCGATGTAGTACTATTACAAGATAAGGAAACAAAATAAACTGGGCTATGGAATGGGATGTTAATGGACCGAAATTAAGGACTATGGAGGACTTATTATTATTATTATTAATACTGTGGTATTATTTCTATTGTAGACTGTAGACAAATGACAACCAATTGGGTTTTTTTAAGAAAACTAATTTGCTGTCAAATAGACAAATAGTAAATAAATACATTTAATTCCACATTCTTTTATTTCATTTATCCCTCAAAGCTAATAAAAAAATGTGATGTTGTAAAGTAAACAATTTTATTTTTAATTTATATTATTAAAAAAGAGCGTGTGTGCCGAACACACCTGTCAGGACTAAAACTTCTTTGGCAAGATTCAAAGATACCAAAATAAGGTAGGTAAGAACTAAGAACCGATTCGCTGTAGATGATTTTAGAAAATAAATGAGTGTTTAGCATTTTTTCAGTTTATAGATTAGACATATTTAATTGAATATTAAAAAATCCTTCCCTGCGAAGTTTTCATTAATTAGAATCGTTAAGATAAGGTATTCTTAAAATAATGTTATATTTGAAATTATCGTGAAATTGTACAAGCGGAAAATTGTCGTATTTTCAAATTCAAAATTGTCTCGTAATTGTAACAGTAAAAGATTAATGTATTATTGTACAATATAATATTATTTCCTTGTTAATTTACAATTATTATTTATTGTTTTGACTGACCGGTTGGCTTAGTTGGTAGCGACCCGTGCCTTCCAAGCCAGAGGTCGTGGGTTCGATTCCCACCCAGGGCAAATATTTGTGTGATGAATATAGATGTTTGCTTTGTGTCTGGGTGTCAATTATCTGTTTAATACAAGTATCTAGTTAAAATTATATTTATGTATGTTTGTCAGCTATCTAGTTTCCATAACACAAGCGAAAGCTTAGTGGGTCAGATCGTGCCGTGTGCCAAAATTGTCCTGGGATATTTAATTATTTATTTATTTTGTTTTATTTTACACCCGAACCATATTTATGCACTCATGAAATAAGTTTTCCATAAAACCATAGGTTACTTATACATGGTTATTTGTAAAACACCGGCAACCTCGCAGGACAAGATATAACTTTTTGTTTTTTCTAGCTAACATCATAAGTAACAACCACAGATCACAGAAACTAAAGGGAGATATGGTTAGGGGGCGGGGCCGGTGTCGCAGCAATATGTACAAAAAAAGAACAAACTGTAGCGGTGCCGTATACGTACGTCACTTACAATCTAGTGTGCGAACGAATAGTCGCTCTCATATTTTTGTGTGATGACACGCACACAACGCGAAGTATTGTTTTGATTTTGTTTACTGCAGTTGTGTGCGTAAATTTTTTATGAGACACGGTTTCGTACTCAGCGCAAGCGATTGGCATCTCTCTAGATCTCTATGGTAACAACTAACAACATTTGATCTACGACTTTTGGCATAACGCAGTAAATTATTTTTAAATGATTTTTTAAGCTTTTATTGTACTACTTACGTAAAGTCATACTACGATTATAAAATTGCAACTTGTAACAATTATTCCAAATACTTCCAACTAATTCTATCCATTCGCTTTACAATAAAAGATTTTCTATTAATTTTCTGTGAAATTGCGTTCAAACCATGGTCACATCAATTCAAACGCGTGCCCGCCATTTTCAATAGTTTATATACCCAAATAATAAGCAAGAAACTAGATAGTTACTTAGAACTAGATAGCAAGATACTAGATTAAAATGGTAAAAAGGTATTTATTGCGTACTAGATTTCCGACCGCGGTTTCACTCGCCTTTTCAAAGAAAAACCCGCATAGTTCCCGTTCCTGTAGGATTTCTAGCCTATGTTTTATTCTGGGTCTTCAACTATCTACATACAAAATTTCATTGTAATCGGTTCAGTAGTTTTAACGTGAAAAAATAACAAACATCCATCCATCCATCCTCACTAACTTTCGCATCTATACATATAATAAATCTGTAGGTAGAAGGGTCAATTCTGTACATTGAAAATATTGAAAAATAAATAGCAGGGGGTGTTACTGGATCGATACCAAGCCCAAATATGTGATTAAAAAAATTTTTGTCTGTCTATCTGTCTGTCTGTATGTTCAGGCATCACGTGAAAACTAACGGTTTGATTTCGATGAAACTTGGTATAATTATACCTTATTATCCTGGGCATAAAATAGGATACTTTTTATCCCGGAAAAATACGTAGAAAAAAAAACTTAATTTTTCTTAATTTTTCCGCGCGGACGGAGTCGCGGGCGGAAGCTAGTTTATAATATTAGTAGGATTATATTTAGCAAGTATATAATTATCAGTATATAATATATTCCATTTTAGTAGAATTTGCATCACGTTAGAGCCGTTTAAAAAATTAATGTAGTGAGTTTGACAGAAATGGACCATTAGTCACCGATATTGGATGCGAATGTCATGAAAATATCTTTAAAAATTCTTTCATAAAAGCGAAAAATGCTTTTGAATAAAATACAAATAGAGGGAAGATGGGTTTTAATACAGTTGGTGCATGACTTGAAAAACAGATTTGTATAAATATTTTAAAAGGTTTTTAGAGACAAGTCATATAAAATTTACTTGAAACCTGAAAATAATTAATAATATGTGAAAAAGTTCTTCAGATACAATATACCAAGAATCCATTACAAAGGTTATATATTTTATTCTAATACATACAAGAAGCTTATATCCTCTAATACACTGGAGATTGCACTATGACCATTAACTTGAAACAAGAAACTATGACATTCAATGACGTCAGTCATGTTATTTGTCTCTTTCTGTCGAGTGACCACGCTGGTTTGTAAATTCAGGATTTTTCAAAATAGAAAAAACTAAAAATCATGGTCTATAAATAATAACGACATATATTTTTAACAGTATTTATATTATAATATTATGGTCATACTTTATAGGTAGGTACATACAATAATTTTAATTGGTATAGAATGATAGTTATAAATAACTTTTGGCTACAAAGCTTGGATATGAACCGATATATAGCATTAACATCCTTTGTAAATAGAGGAAAGTTGTGTTTTGCATCAGATGCTGTTTACCAAATTGTTAGCTACTCAGATCTTCTTTTTAAACGCGTTGCTTCGACGGGTCAATTTCAAGCCAGAATCATCAAAGAAAAACTGTTTATAGCAGCCTTGCACAAATTTCAGCTAACTTTACAAAGTTTATTTTTCAAAAGGTATTTTTTTCTTGGTCGTAATCCTCAGTAACCTTGATGGGCACATATATTTCTTTTTATTTTACTTTTTGGAAAGCTGAAATACGTAAAACAAAAAAATATGAGGTAAGTTAAAAAAGTATAAATTTCAATGTAAAAACGAACAATCTTATAACTACATGTGAGTGCAATACCGATGTCATGTGTTGTTTCATTACTAGTAACAATCTTTAAAATGGTGTTCTAAATTTTCATCATAATATTGTTATTACAATATATTCTCTTCGCTATCCATAAAAACTCGTCATCATGGTTACCTTACTTGTTAAATCTGTTTATTGAAAACTTGTTGAAAAATGATAAAGTATTAGGGAAATAACAAATTTAACATGACTGCTTACTAAAATGATGCTAAACTAAATAATTTTTGCCATTGAAATGATTCTAAACAGGTAAATGCAGGAGTATTGAGGAATATTGTAAATAACGTAAATATACACTTGCCTGTGAAATTCTATGCCAGAATTTGGTGTCCAAACACTTCTGCAATTTTGCACAATACAATGCATTCTTTATATTCGGAAAATATTCATTAAATAAGCAACAATATTAACTTAAATATTCGAAGCGACGCAATTTTTTTGACACACATGCCATATTGACAAAGTGAGAGTTGCTACAATTTTATTATGGTGACTACCCATAATCAGGGAGTATCGCTTTTTAATAATTGGTTCAGATACTTAGTTTATTTAGCATAAATAATAATTGTCTCATCCAACAATGCTTCTGAATGACGTTGTTGGCAATTTATCAACAAACTCATGTACAAAAACTAACCTTTTGCACAGAATATTACAGCATACATAGTAGCCTTGGGAAAACTTCGTATTAACAGTGGCAATACCAAGTTAGGTGTGAAAGTGATAAAAAACATGAACTGGGCAATATTTTCTTGTTACATGTCAAATGTTCATACCGAAATCTCCAGTGTATTAGATATAAGCTTCTTGAATACATACAAAATATTATATATTAAAAACTAATAGTCAATTTATTTGTTTCCTTTATAGTTTCATAATTCATATGAACAGGGAAATACAAAAATTATCGTATTCTTATACAGTTCATTTATTGTACCTAGTTCTGACTTGATACAGATATTAATTAAACTACAAATAATATTTAAAAAAATGTGTGCGTGTACTAGAGTACACACGTAAGAAGTGAAACTTAGGGATAAGAAAAAGTTGGCGCGTAACGCAAAAATGTCACGCCTACAGCGTAACGCAAAAATGTCACGCCTACAGCGTAACGCAAAAATGTCACGCCTACAGCGTAACGCAAAAATGTTACACTAAATTTTTGTCCAACCCCGATAAAGAAGTTTCACTTCAAAAAAAATTGTCTTTGGCAATGAGATTTTATACTCACTAAAAATCTTTCGATAAAAAAAGATCTTTCGTCTGTGTCCCCTAGTGGGGTAAGGGGCAGATGCATTACGCATACATCTGTTACAATCGGTTTTCTTTAGGTACAAATAGGTGATCAGCCTTCTGTGTTCTGCCAGAGACATTTTGTTTCTTCGTCTCCACCGGGAACGAAGAAAAAATCCTCTCGATTTATATAGCGTCTAAATAACTGCACCTTGCAGTGGTGGCTCAGTCATGATGAGCTTGGCCTTCAATAAGTCGAAGTGTTCAAGACCAGGCGTGTGTGCAGGAAATAAATGGATTTTTCAATTTATCTGCGCTTGTACATAACATCTCCACTGCTATACAGTCAAGGAAAACATTGTGAGAAAACCTAAATGTCGAAGACTCAAAGTTATCTATGGTTAAATATACAGGGTTACTTGTAAAACACCAACAACCTCGTAGGACAAGATAGCTAACATCATAAGTAACAACATAAATTATTTTTAAATGATTTTATAAGCTTTTATTGTACTCTCCTAACATTTGTAAGTCTATGTTCTATTCATTATCGAAAGGACGACGCGACGCCCCCTTCCCCCTCTCGTTCGCTTCTTGTTTACGTAATTTTTGGGATGCGCGTAGAGTTTATAATATTCAAACGGAAAATTAAATGAATATTTATTTTTGTATGAAAATAAAATCTAACAAATTATCAAAAGTCGTAGAACAAAATGTTGCTACGATGTTAGCTATCTTGTCCCGCGAGGTTGCTGGTGTTTTACAAGTAACCCTGTATAAAAATCATATTAGGCATGACTCATATTATTGATACATTATATTTATACCTATTAGAGTCAATATTTTTTAGAAATCCAATGTAGGTAAAAGTTTTTACGAGATTTTGCTTTGTACAGGAAAATGTACAAATGAATAAAAACCTGTAAAGTGGTGCCTCTGGAGAGGATTGAAACACTAAGACTGCTGATTAAATACCTACTGCGTATATCTGAAATATAACATGCCTTATTAAATAGCTACAAAACTAACCAACTTATCTGTACATCTCAAACCTAACTGTGACTCGCTAAGAGAAAAAAATAAATTACTTACTTAAATTAAAAATTCTTTATTCTATAAGACACGTAAGTACATCAATCATACATTACATAGTGCTTAATACAGTTTTTTAAAGAAAAAAACGTTAAAATACAGAAAATTAAATCATTGGTTCCCGCACTAGGCAATGCCTGTCCTGCGGGACCGTGAAATGTTTAACATTAGAATTTTATGAACAGAGCGGCGAAGAAGATAGAAGAAGAATAAAAAACATTAATAAATTTCAAAGCACACACAATATAAATATGTCTATAACATGATAATAACTACGTATAAAAGCAATAAACCGCAATCCAAAGTGTTACTTCATAATATTATGTACCTACCGCTCAAGAAAATAAAGAAGTCATAGAACATGAATTTTTTGAAAATAATGATGCGAGATCAAAAGACAATCATCCACTTATTGAAGTAGTTTCAAAGGTTGAAAATAATAGTATCGATGATAAACGTTCAAAAAGACCACTTGAAGAACATAAGGATTATGAATATGTAAATTCTAATGGAGTGAACGAAGTACTGGTAAATGATTTAAGTGCTAATAACTATCCGTGCTCCCGTGGTCTTACAAGATCTCTATGTGAACAGTAAGTTATTTATTTCCTTTTAAACCGGATTAACATAAAATAGTTTGTTCTGATGTTGCAAATAAATCAATCAATCCAAGCAACGATCGTCACTAACAAATTAAATTAAAATGCATTTTATTCTGATAACTATACTAATACTAGCTTTCCACCCGCGGCTTTGCCCGCGTTTTGAAAGAAAAACCCGCATAGTTCCCTTTCCCGCGAGATTTCCGGGATGAAACCTATCCTATGTGTTAATCCAAGTTACCCTCTATATGTGTGCTAGATTTCATTGTAATCGGTCCAGTAGTATTTGCATGAAAGAGTAACAAACATACACACACACACACATCCTCACAAACTTTCTCATTTATCATATTAGTAGGATTATAAAGCTGAATTCTCAGGAACTATGTCTGATTTGAAAAATTATTTCTGTGTTAGATAGTCCATTTATCTAGGAGAGCTATAGGCTATACAGGGTGTCCCACTTTCGGTATACTAAGCGCGAAGGGACTTGTAGTTTTGCATATACTGATCACGTAAAAAATACTTAAACAAGAAATTTACGCCAAAAAATGTTTGCTAAACTTTTCTTTGAAATCCATGTAGCTTCGAGCAGCCGGCGTATACCGCTTTGCTAGTGTGAGCATTTTGTCTATGAAATCATAATCTTAAACGATAGCTCACGTGCGGGTGGCAAAGTTGGGCGGGTTGCTTGTTAGGGTTGTACATGTACACATAGAGTTTTAAGAATTCATCTATATGAAAAAAAAATGCGTCTGAAATTTTATATGTATTTTTTACGTACTCAGCGTATGCAAAACTATAACCTCCTTTAGGCTTAGTGTACTGACGGTGGGACACCCTGTATACTATATCATCACGCTCAGACTAATAGGAGCGTAGAAATACGGGTAAGACCACAGAGCACAGCTAGTGGTATTTATGTGTATGTAAAGATGATAAGAAATGCAACGATAAACTTTGCACGAAAGTTATCTCAGTCAGTCTATTGTAATCATGAAGGGGTGTCTCGTATTAGTCGCAATTATTTTGTCTCATAATATTTACGTAAATTCATATTCCGTGTATCCTAAGAAATCAGAAATAGCTGATCATGAAAATGTAAGAGTAATAGATACTGTGAGTGATGAAATTATCAATGACGATTTCGTAAGTGATCAAAAACTAATAAGAAACCGTAGAAATGATTACGACGACGATGCTGGTTTTATTCCCAAAAATGGTAAAAGTGAAGACAACGATTTCATAGGAAATGTACAGAACTGTGCTGTTGGTCGGACAAGAGCCCCTTGGGGCATCTGTATCACTTGTGCTGAGTAAGTTTTCAACTGACTTCAGAAAATGGAGGTCTCATTTACATTGTACTTTTTTGTTTGTTATCTCAGAACATTCTGAACCGATTTTGATGCATGTAGATCTATTTAAATTTGATTATATTCTTATCATTTGACGGTGTTTTTTTGGTAAAAATATGAATATTGTTTTGTTAGTTTGCTTTCAATGTAGTTGTTTTCTATGTCGCAGATTGTAAAGATGATAAAGGTGGAATTGGATACAAAGAATTGTCTTAGAATGTGTAAAAGTATACGAGAATAATTGTTAATTTTTTTTTATGTATTATTGATTCAGAACTGTTTTATAAAGATTAAAAGGAAAGATCCGGGCTGTTTTAACTCTTGAACTTTAACATACGTAGTCATTGCGTCCTAATGATAAGGTCGTTCTAAAGAATCGCTATTAATTATTGTTATAATAACAATATTTTATTATAAAACAAACTGCGACAATATATTATAAGGATTAAAAAACAAATTGTATTTTCATAACTGATTTTTTTACGTTTTGTAAACATCCAATAAAGAATTTTGCTTTAAGACCAGGAGCTCGTGCTGAAAAGTTTTATATTTTATGTTTTTATTTAAAAACTAGCTTCCGCCCGCGACTCCGTCCGCGCGGGTGTCGGTCTTCGCGTGGATGGTTTATTTCTCCATTTTGAGTAACTCTGACCATGACATCTTATAAAAATATCTATTGGACCCAAATACGGCTAGGCCTATAATAATACGCAACGTGTGTTCACGGTTCTACAGAACAACGTCTATGGATAAAACTGAAAAATTAAAATTAATTTTTTTCTACGTATTTTTCCAGGATAAAAAGTATCCTATTTTACGCCCAGGATAATAAGGTATAATTATACCAAGTTTCATCGAAATCGAACCGTTAGTTTTCACGTGATGCCTTCACATACAGACAGACAGACAGACAGACAGACAGACAGACAAAAATTTTTTTAATCACATATTTGGGTTTGGTATCGATCCAGTAACACCCCCTGGTATTTATTTTTTCAATATTTTCAATGTACAGAATTGACCCTTCTACAGATTTATTATACGTATAGATATCTACATTTAGGTACTTTGATTTAAATTTGCTGCTTTTTAAATTTGCTTTGACACATTGCTACCTACTTATTTTGTTTCATTATACTTATTCCTCTTATTCCTCGATGATTTCCATATCAAATTGAATCCATACCGGTGTTATGGTTTATTTATGAACGCATTTATACGTATATAATACTAGCTTTCACTCCGCGGCTTCACCCGCCCTTTCAAAGAAAAACCCGCATAGCTCCTGTTCCCGTGGGATTTCCGGGATAAAACCTAACCTATGTATTAATCCAAGTTACCCTCTATATGTAAACTAAATTATATTGTAATCGGTTCATTAGTATTTGCGTGAAAGAGTAACAAACATACACACCTACACATACTCAATATACACATACTAAACAATAAACATCCATCCTCACAAACTTTCGCATTTATAATATTATGATTATTTTATAGGAATACACAGCACACTACCGATAGTGGCATTGTCACGCGAAATTGAATCTTATGATTGATGCATAGAGTCTATTATCGTTTTAATGAAAATTTTTTTTTCAGATACCAGAAAATTAACGGCATGATCGGCGCTGACTGCTGAAGAATATAATAATACCAGTTTAATAATAATAATTAAAATACAATATTCAGAAGCATATTCTCCACATAATAATGAGTTTTTTCAAATATCTGTTTCTAATAATGCAGTATAAGAAAAATACTTTTGTGTTCAGAAATGTTTAGAAGAACGTCCTTTATATTGTTTAAAAGATTTTCAAATATATGGTTTTCTTATTTAATTTTTTTTAATATAGGTATTTATGATAATCGCTTTTATGACATGTTTATATCTTTGAAATGTATAATCAAACATAGTTAAATAATAAAAACTATTATTTTCCCCTATTATTAACACCTTATATCCTACTGTAGGCACACAAGCCTCTATACCGATTTTAACCTTTTTTAAAAGGAAATAATAAAATAAATAGGTAGAAATTGTTTAACTACGTATTTATTTTGTATCTGTCTATAGCGAATGAAAGTTGGTATATGTATCCTTTTTGAATTTTCAATTTTATAGTAATAAAATGGAATAGAGCGTAAAAATCGATCAATAATATCTAGGTAATTTATTTAAAAAATATCTAAAACTTTCAGGTTATTTTTTAATTGCTCTAATTTAAACTTTTATTGAAGTTAAGGCCTTAATAAGGTTATAAACATTATAAAGAAGAAAAAATATGACAGAACGACAATTATTTTTGTTCTAAACATACATGCCAAGGATTTAACCGAAACGAATATTAAATTTTATTTATATTTTGCTTAGATATATTTTGTTGCAATTTGCTTTAGAAAGCTATTTTCTAAAAAATACTTTTTTTTTAATTACTACCTATATTATTATCAAATAATTCATCATAATATATTATGTATTTAAAAGTGTAAATAAAAGATATCAATGAAATAACACCTATTTCAAATAAAAGATTAACACCATGTTATTTGAAATATTAAGATTGCAATACAAATCAGCCCATTAATTTTGTGATAATACTACCTATTGAGTGATAATTTACTAAGAACTAACTAGTTACAAACTTACAAAAAATATTTCTTTCCCGAATTTCTGTACAGAAAACTTTAAAACTCACAACCATAACTCTACACTTAAACTGTACACAGAAAAATAGTTCACTTTTCTGTGAATATTTATAATTTCTCTTTACTTTCGCACGAAACTTTCACAGCACAGTTTTTCTTTCACACGTCCGCTCCTTGCCACGGTTGTAACGATACTGCCTGAAAATCTGAAAAGTGATAAATATCTCTAGGTGTATAAAAGAAAGTCGAGTTACACGACTAACTTAGGGACGATATTAAATGAATTTTGGTGTGTTGTATTTGTTTAAACGTGACTAAGTATAATAAGTATGAATCATTTAAAAAAACTTAGAAATTAAAGACGTTGTAAGGGATTTTAAACGCGAGTTATTCTTTACAAGTTCCTCCGCTCCTGGTTTTGACGTGCACTGGTATAATATAGCCTACGGCCTATCTCGAGAAATGAGCTATCTAACACTGAAATAATTGTTCAAATCGGAAGTAGTTCCTGAGATTAGCGTGTTCCTGAGATTAGCGTGTTCAAACACTCAAACTCTTCACTTTTATAATATTACCTAGGTATAGTATAGATATTATTTAACCCGATGTTTCGTATCAAAGTCGCTTTCTCTGTCCCTATATCCCTTATGCTTAAATCTTTAAAACTACGCAACGGATTTTGATGTGTTTTTTTTAATAGATAGATTGATACAAGAGGATGGTTTTAGTATATAATTTATTAGGTTTTAGACAAAGCGGGCGAAGCCGCGGGCAGTAAGCTAGTTTACAATATAACGAACTTAATGTTGAAAAACTTACAAAAAAACTTGGTTTATATTATAAGATATACATACCGCCCGCGGCTTCGCCCATTTTGTCTAAAACCTAATAAATTATATACTAAAACCTTCATCTTGAATGACTCTATCTATTAAAAAACCGCATCAAAATCCGTTGCGTAGTTTGAAAGATTTAAGCATACAAAGGGACATAGGGTCAGAGAAAGTGACTTTGTTTTATACTATGTAGTGATAGATAAATTGTAGCAAAAATAAAATATTATTCTTATTTATCGTAATGGGAGGGTCACTGCAGTGCACACTGCACAGTTAAGTGTCTGAAAATGCGTATTTCGTATATTTATGGCGATCATAAATCTAGGATAGTGGACATCATTTGTAGTATAAAAAATAAACACATATATAGACATTTCGCACCCCTACTCCATATTATCTCTATACATAAGTATTTTTTATCTGTGTTATGAAACAAATAAATGTTTTTTTTTAAATGCATGTACTCTGCAAACTGTAAATCCATACTAATATTATAAATACGAAAGTAACTCTGTCTGTCTTTGTGTTACTCAATCACGCCATAACTACTGAACGAATTTGCATGAAATTTGGTATAGAGATATTTTGATACCCGAGAAAGGACATAGGATAGGTTTTATCTCAGAAATCAAACGGGAACGGAAACTATGCGGGTTTTTCTTTGACTGCGCGAGCGATGTCGCGGGTGGAAAGCTATTATAGGTATAAATTCATTAAAAAAAAACATTTATTTGTTTCATAACACAGTGTAGTACAATAAGTTTTGAATACAGTAAAAATTGCATATTATAATAACGGGCATGTATTAAGTGCAAACAACGTTTGTTGCGTCAGCTAGTTTATAAACTGTAACAGAGTTTCTTAGTGGCTCTTCTCTGTACAAACCGCTTTTCGAATTGGTGGTAAATATTATTTATTTTGACGATTCAAAGAAGCTTCTGAAGGAGCTTCATCTTCTTCTAGTTGTGTACCTATTTGAGTTTGAGTTAACAGAAAGGGCTGTTTGTGCTGATGTGGTATTAGTCTTATATATGTGTTCTAATTAATATTATGAATGCGAAAGTAACTCTGTCTGTCTGTCTCTTCGTCACGTCTTAACCGTTTTGGATAAAATTTGTTTAGTATAAAGATAGCTTGAGACTTGAAACGACATAATATGGCAGTAACTTAGTATCTTGTTCTCTAAATACAAATACACTTTAGAAAAGTACTATGAACTATGAAGTTTTAATTCAATATTTAGACAGGAAGAAAATAAAGAAAGGACTTACAAAAACTTCGCGAGTCAGGTCAGTTTTTACTACTTTAGGATGATACAACATGATTGTTTCCAGGGTAGGAAAGTGATAGCGCCAGACGACATAATATTATTATATTATAACTATCATTTTTAACCGACTTCAAAAAAAGGAGGAAGTTATCAATTCGGCCGGTATGTTTTTTTTTTATGTATGTACACCGATTACTCCGAGGTTTCTGAACCGATTTTCGTGATTCTTTTTTTGTTTAATGCGGGATGGTGTCGAATTGGTCCCATAAAAATTTTATTCGGATAGGCCCAGTAGTTTTTATTTTATGTGCATTTTTGCAAGTGCAAGTTTGAAGTCGGTTGTTTTTAACGCAGTTATCACTTGTTCCATATTGAAAATAATACTACTTTAATACATCATAGTAACCTAATCCCAAAGGGTCTATTAATAGAGGCAGTGCCTTGGATTGTAAGCATAATAAGCCTTCAGTTGTTGTTCAACCGCCCTCAACGTAAACAAGTTCTGAGGAACATAGTCTCTAAAAACATACAATATACGTATAGGTAGTAAATGTAAGCATTTTAAGAGGCCTACACCACCGAAACTAGCGCCACCGAACATTTTATTTTTTTACTCCTTAACCAGATCAAATTTAAAAAATCTAGCTCGGTACTTTGCTAGTATATTACTTGTAGTATTTTTGGTATTACTTTTCACTATTGTAACTGTTCATTATTCTAGAGAACTTTTGATTACCGCCAAAAGTGGCCACTTTTGGCGGTAATCAAAAGTTCTCCTAATTTACCGAATGCAAAATAGTGAAAAGTAATACCAAAAATACTACAAGTAATATACTAGCAAAGTACCGAGCTAGATTTTTTAAATTTGATCTGGTTTAGGAGTAAAAAAATAAAATGTTGGGGGGGCGCTAGTTTCGGTGGTGTAGTCGCCTT
This sequence comes from Colias croceus, assembly GCF_905220415.1. NCBI lineage: Eukaryota > Metazoa > Arthropoda > Insecta > Lepidoptera > Pieridae > Colias > Colias croceus. Next base: position 2,286,316 of record NC_059560.1, read on the forward strand.
AAATAATATAATTAAGTAAATTCTGTTTGTTAGGAAAGAATCTTATGCTATAAGACATAAGTGATCTATTCTGTTTTAGATTGTCTCATTTTTAAAGTGAAATTTCGCTATAAAGTAACGGTAGTAGTAGTAAAGTAAGTAGTAGTTGTAATATTATCTCATTACATGCAATATTAAATATTTCATAATACATAATGGCTAATTGATAAAATCATAGTATTGTAACGTAAAAAATGTTGTGTGGTTTTATGAAACCACGGTAAAAGTGAAACTTTTTTCACACTATATACATTTAACTAAAAATTATCGTATTTGTACGACAATTATCGTACGTATCGGGCGTCACGCGACATGCGCTACACAGACCAAAAAGTTTGAGACGATGTAATAAAAGTTTCACTTTAATAAGTTCTGTAAAGCTTTCATTATAATAATATGAACTCGTAAAAAGTTCCGTTTTCAGTAACAGAAATTATTGTTAAAATGTATTTTCGTTTTCGAGTGAGTAGTGAGTACTAAATAGAAACTATTTATATACCTATTAGATATATCTACCTATTATATTATCTGTGCTATTGCTAAAAATGTACCGCCAAAGTTTCCACGTGCTACGCGTGATTCCACTCTGAATATATTTCCAAATGCAACTTTTAATTGAATTTTTGACGTGCGCAACACTCCTGAAATGTAAAATTGGACAATTCAGTCCGTTTTTAGGGTTCCGTACCTATGTGGGGACGTCCATAAATTATATGAGGTGTTTAGTCGGTTAAATAAAATCTCACCATGGGGAGGGAGGGTCAAAAAATTGAAAAAAACATCTCACGTAATTTATGGCTGCCCCCTATGGTAAAAAGGGACCCTATTACTAAGCCTTCGCTGTCTATCTGTCTCCAGACTGAATCTCATAAACCGTGATAGCTAGAAAGCTGAAAATTTCACACATAAAACCTATCAATCTTATCACCAATCTCATCAATCTTATGTGTTAATCCCAGTTACCCTCTTGTGTTTAGCACACACATTTCATTATAATCATTTCAGCAGTATTTACGTGAAACAGTAACAAACATACACACATCCATCATCACAAACTTTCGCATTTATAACCTTATTATAGTAGGAAGGATTGGAATTAAAACACTCCTTCGCAATTTTGCCCCAAGCTTAGGGAAAAGAGCCCTTAATACTGTCTTAATTAATTAACTCTTAATTACTGAGCAATTAATTTAAATCGGTCAGACCAAAGATAACTAAAATTAATGACATTATTTAAATTGAATACAAGAATAAATCGTACTGAAATCCTATTAAATCCAACATAATTGATACTTTGTACAGTTTTGATAGAGTTTTCCTGTTTCACTTAGATATTAATTTTATTTTCACAGACTAAATCATAATACTTATTTGTATTAGGTATATCGTTCAATTGAAATCACTATGTAAAAATTACTGTCAACTACGTAAATGACGCTAACGAGGAAACGTTAGTTATATAATAATAATAGTTTAAAAAACTAAAAAACACGCTTTTTATAGAAAACCGAACTAAAAAATAGAAAATTTTATCAAATTAGTGTATTGTCATCGGTCCTCAGTAAATCTACCAAGTTTGAACGAAATCTGGCCGTTTAAAGTGGGTCAAAATCGCGCCCAAAGAAGTCGGTTACAAACATACAGGTGAAGCTAATATAAAGCGTGTAAAAATAGATTAATATTTAACATATTTTTAGAACGTTTTTTAGTTTAGTAACTAAGCTTCTAGCGTTGATTTAAGATACCTATTTCTTAAATACGAATTGTCCTTCGACATTTACATATTCATAAATGAAAGTTAGTCCGAATTTTATCTATTTACTTCTGATTTGGTAAAAAAAAATACCTAAGTTATGTTATCGAAAACTATTGAATAAAAAAATGTTGTGTGGTTTTATGAAACCACGGTAAAAGTGAAACTTACGATAATTATCGTATTTGTACGATAATGATCGTACGTCACGCGACATGCGCTACACAGACCAAAAAGTTTGAGACGATGTAATAAAAGTTTCACTTTAATAAAGGTGATGAGCCGTGTAAAGTAACCTGTAAGTAATTATTAACCTTTTAACTTATTGAAACCTTATTAACTGAATTATATACTAATCTATGTAATTTTAGGTACCTAACACCTGTATGAACTTATGACCTAGATAGTCTTAAGGTCAAAACTTCAAAGCATAGATTGGGGACAAGACTGAAATTGGTAAGATGAACTTTTCTTTGTATACCAAAGATACTTAGCAAATCTGACGATTCAGTTATAAGTGAGCAAAGTGGAAAGTATAAGAATCTATCTTTTAGTAGGAATTAGAATGATATAGTTTATATAGTTTTTAGAGATAACATAATGATATCATAATCATCGGTCCTTAAATGTTCCCATTGCTGCGCTGTAGAGACACGTACCTGCTAATTGTCACGCTGCAGCTGTGTTGATGTGTCACGCTGTGTTGTCAAATAAATGTTTTTATTTCTTATTTCTTATTTATTTCTAATTATAATATTTACATTGCAATGAACATCCTGTATTTGTATGTCATGAATAGATAAGGAACCGTTTTATGTGGTTTTATGTAGGCACATCTTTTGCCTTCCATTGCGAATAACAAACGGTGTTTATGCGACTATGAGCGTTGCTACAAACCTCGTAAGGTTTTGAATCACAAAATTGTGTTTTAAATAAATGTGAAATTCTGTTTTCTAAATAAATAAATAAAATTTGTAATACTATAAATACTTTATGATAAGTTTTTTTATTTGACCAATTTAAATTATTTACCAGATAGCTATCTCTTTATCGATAGTCGTAGTAACAGGGCCTATACAGGGTGTAATCGTTAAGTGTGCACAAGCGATTATTCCGTAACTATTGCAGATACCAAAAAACTTTAAACTGATATCGAAAGTACTTAACCTAATGAGTAAAATGGCCATAATAAATTTTTAAAAATAAAACGAGAAATATCCAAAAATGTTACATTAAACGCTCCCATACATTTTATTTCCCATACATTTTGTACTCATAGCAGATTTTCGAAGTGATGTCCTCATTGTGCAATACAATGAGGAGCTCTATTTACAGTTTCTAAATGAACTTCCCTTCAAATTTGCGAAGTAATTAAAGCAGAAAACCAAAAAAAGAAAGAAAAAGCTAAAATCTTTCATATTAAATGTACTAGGTTGATCCAAAAGTAATGATAATTGGTTATTTCCTGTGCACATAAAAATATAAAATAAATGTTTTTTGCTTGCTCATGTATTCACTTAGTAATCACAAAAAAATCATGTCAACAGGCCACGTTTCCAATTATTTACATTAATTTGAATGTGAACCGTGCGTGCCAGACTGTTTCCCGACGAAAACTTTAAACAACGATTCGACATGTAGAAGGTAAATTTCTAAATTTTTAATGATATCAGGATAATTTTTTGTCACGTTTTGTAATCATGGACGTTACCCGAGTTCACCATGTTTATGCTGAAACCAAAAAACAATCAATGTCCTGGATGCGAGCTTCCAAAGTGACGATGAAGAAATTCAAAGTGAAATTCAGTAGGTTAGATTAAAGCGGTAGTTTTTTGGGACGCTGAAGGAATAATTATGGTGGAATATTTTAAAAAGGTAGCCACTTTATTGGGCTCTCACTTAAAGACCAAATTAAAAGATTGCGGTAGGTTAGTAAGGAAAAGAGACATGGCAAACTGCGGACCTGAACGCTGTTTCACCCAGACAACGCACCAGATCACAAAGCGTCAGTTGCGATGGCTGCCATTAAAAAATCGGCATTCCAAATGCTTGAACACCTACCCTATTTTTTAGATCTAGCTCCTATTTACTTTTATCTCTTTCCTCGGCACAAGAAACACTTTCTTAGCAATAAATTATTTTAAGACGACAGCGAAGTGATGGCCGCGTGGAGGGGTTTTTGTGGATGAAGTCAAAGTTTTTTTTTTTTAAGTTTAGGAAAAAAAATATTGAAGTATATTTTCTAGTTAGAAGAATATCTAGAGAACTACATAATTATTATTATAACTGTAATGACCTTGTTTAATATTGATTATCATTACTTTTGGATCAACCCATGTACATGGGATATTCGTATCTCATACTAAATGTATGGGAGGGTTTCAAGTTAATTTTTTAGATATTTCTCGTTTTATTTTTAAAAATTTATTATGGCCATTTTACTCATTAGGTTAAATACTTTCGATATCAGTTTAAAGTTTTTTGATATCTGTAATAGTTACGGAATAATCGCCTGTGCACACTTAACGATTACACCCTGTATATGTTATGTGACGGATTTTAAAGTGAAGCTTCTTTAGGCGCGTTGAATGAATTTCAGTTGAGAGACGATCTTGGTATTTTGAATCTTGCCAAAGAAGTTTCACTCCTAACACGTGTGCTCGGCACACACGCTTTTTTAATTCCCGTCGATTTCAATGTTTGTTAAAATGTTTTTACAGTCATACATTTCTGTTTTCATACTACAGTGTAGAATTTTTGTTTATGTTTTTCCTCAACACGTGTAATAGAACGCAGAAAAATTTTCAATGTCGAATTACAACAGAAAAATCTTTTACAACAGAAAAATCTTTTTTAATATAAGTACTGTTGTATGGTTTAATTTATTTGTGTATCCTACTAATATTATAAATGCGAAAGTTTGTGAGGATGGATGTTTGTTATTCTTTCACGTAAATACTACCCAACCGATTACAATTAAATTTGGTATGTAGGTAGCTGCAGACCCTTTCATAATGCAGTTGAAACACACATACACACAATACTTTTCAATAGAACTGATTACCAACACATAACACAATAATAAAAGAATTAGAACTCAAACACATATTTTTCTTTTTGAATTTTTAGAATCGCTTTCTCATCTAAATACAGAAAAAAAATTTCATTGACAAAAAACATTCTATGAATTCGGAATAATTATCGAACTCTATAACAAAACAGTTAACGATTTACAAACATTATATTATTTACTAACTAGTTTACCGCCCGCGGCTTCGTCCGCTTTGTCTAAAACATAATCCATACTAATATTATACTTAAATGCGAAAGTAACTCTGTCTGTCTGTCTGTTACTCAATCACGCCCAAACTACTGAACCAATTTGCATGAAATTTGGTATGGAGATATTTTGATACCCGAGAAAGGACATAGGCTACCTTTTATTGCGAAATATATATAATTTGTACCACGGGCGAAGCCGGGGCGGACCACTAGTTACTTATATATTAAAACCTTCCTCTTGAATCACTCTATCTATTAAAAAAACCGCATCAAAATCCGTTGCGTAGTTTTAAAGATTTAAACATACAAAGGGGCAGAGAAAGCAACTTTGTTTTATACTATGTAGTGATATTATATGTAGAGTGTAGACACAGAGGCTCTTTATCAGAATCACGATAAATCAAGTGCACGGAAAAAATCCATTCACCCATAAATTTAACCGATCGCTACCTTTCAATTTTATCAGACCTTTGTACGCTGTTTGCGCTTTACCTTTTGTGAAAAACAATATATTTTTTTCTCACTTTGAGATACAAAACGTGTAATTACTAAGCAAAAATCATTGTTGACTTATTCGCGAAACCGTCGCAAAAATTAGTTAAAAGGAACCAAGTATGACTAACAAATACCTATAGACCGCCTCCAGACCCTCCTACAATTACGCGCATGGCCAAAAAATCTAGAAATTCCAATTCAAATTGTATCCACACAATGTAAAGCAAAACTATGGTCTTTTTCTGCTACTTTTTTTTTAATTAATCGACTCTATAATGACTCTACCAATAGGTATCATCAAAAGATTTCGCGTGTTAAATAATATGGTGTACGCACATTGTATGACTTTCTTTTATATCCTTGTATACACACTCAAACTTAAAGATTTATTCATTTTATAGAAGTGATTTCAATAGCCCATACCTATACATAAATAATTACCATGCTATCGGCGATGGGAAAATACATTCTACAGAGGAGAAAAATCGAGTCTAGATTTAAAATCGAAAAAAAGAATCGAATTTGTTTAAAAATACAATTGACTCTAGGTCGTTTCACATATCAACAGCTTTCATATTTTTGAACGGTTTAAAGTTACTAATTATGACCACCTTTTCAATTAATGAAAGATTTCCAAAGAAGTAGATCTACTTTGTAGAGATTTACCCAGTAAATAATATTATACTTTGTTGCCTCCAATCTCTGTCTTTATATTACGCCTTAGAACTACCTGTTTTACAACTTAGCTTTAATTTTAAGCTGTAAAACTACAAGTGTTTTGGTTGAAATTGAAATATAAAAAGGGTTGTCACTAAGCTAGAAAATATCCTACTAATATTATAAATGCGAAAGTTTGTGAAGATGTGTGTGTGTGTTTGTTACACTTTCACGCAAATGCTACTGAACCGATTACAATGAAATTTAGCACACATATAGAGGGTAACTTGGATTAACACATAGGATAGGTTTCATCCCTCAAATCCCACGAACGGAACGGGAACTATGCGGGTTTTTCTTTCAAAGCGCGGGCAAAGCCGCGGGCGGAAAGCTAGTTCTGTATAAAGTTATAAAAATTGAATTATATTTTGTCTTGAATTTAAATCTAATGCTTTTATTTTATTTTTATAAACATTATTCAAAACTAAGAACAAATCACTACATAGTATAACAACAAAGTCGCTTTCTCTGTCCCTATGTCCCTTTTTGCTTAAATCTTTAAAACTACGCAACGGATTTTGATGCGGTTTTTTTTTATAGATAGAGTGGTTCAAGAGGAAGGTTTTAGTGTATAATTTATTATGTTTTAGAGAAAGCGGGCGAAGCCGCGGGCGGCGAAGCTAGTAGTGTATAAAATAAGCCAAAAGAAATAGAGTAAACCGTATTTAAAAAAAAATACAAATAAATAAATGTTTTTATATATTATGTTAGTAGATAGGGAGGCGAGGTAGCTAAATGGCGTAATTAAACGGCGCCGTCGAGACTTATCAAAATCGATAGATAAAATAATTTCGAAAAGAAAAGCTTCTATGGTAAAAACCATTTTAGCGGTGGGTTTGGCGTGTACGGATTTTCAAAAATGTAAAAAAAAATAGTTACTTGGGCATTCTCGAGCGCGTCAGATATTCATACTACGTATGCCCCAAGTGCCTCTGATAACAACGGTATACTAATCTGCCGGTTTGCGTGGTGGGGCTAGGCATATTAATTCGTCAAAAATGCACAAAAAAAAATTTACTCGAGCGCGTCAGATTTTCGGAAGGGGTTTTAAGTAGGCCCCAAGGAAGCTCCCCTTAAAAAAACTGACGATTACGGCGTGACGATAAGTTACGATGAATTTTTGAAAATGCAGAAAAAAAAAGTCCTTTTGAAATACTCGAGCGCGTCAGATTTTCATAGGGGAGGTTTATCTCGGTCTCCTAAAAGCATATTTTCTTAATCTGACAAACCCACCGAGGGTTCTCTTAATCTGACCGAAAAAGGTTTGAGAGTTTCTTTTTTTTAATCATCGTTATTTCATATCAATTTTTCTTAACACCCTCAGTTTTCGAGATATACTCAAAAAACCGGGAGTTTGAGTTTTTATGATGCTTCAAGTCAAAAAGTTTTAACTTTGGACAAAAATGTAAAGAGACCTTTTTTGTGTAAAATAAAATTACCTTTTTTGTTTATTCAAACTTTTTTTTTCTTAAAATGTATCGTTCGCGACTTATATACTGCAACGCGTTTTTCGGAAGACGAAATGGCTCCTCCAGATTTCCGGTCACGCGGAAACCGGCAGATTTTGTATTTTTAGTAAGTTTTAGATTATATTCTTCAAAATAAAAATAAAAACAATCGCGCTCGAGAATGCCGGATTAACGTTTTTTTTTACAAGTTCGCGACCCTATAACTTGGCGGCGTCAAGGACTTATCGTCAGATTAGTTAAATTTAGTCTTAAAACACTAAAATCAACCCCCAATATCTTAATCTGACGCGCTCGAGTATTTCAGACTATCGATTTTTTTTTACTAATCTGATCGTCTATCCTGGGCGCGCGTCACTACTTAAAGAGCTAAATAGTTAACAAGGTTGTTCTATTAGGTCTAAGGTATCTCTCATATCTTAAACTGCCACGCTCGAGTATTGCAGAAAATTCCCCTCTTCGCCTCCCTATCTATAGTAAAAGAGAATGACAGAGCATCATAGGAGAAAGTCATACATTTTCGCATTACATTACCAACCCTAGTTTATTTCTTATACGTAAAAATCCGCAATGTATATTACAAGATTTCAATCTTAACCCTGTTAACAATAATGTGTAGCTTAAAACTATTACTGCAAGTTCTTGAACTTCTCGAAGTTAGTTCCTACATTTTATAAGATTTTAGAAACCTAATGCTTCAACCATTTTTGTTTTGCGTTCCGAAGCCGTAGTGGTTATTGTAAAGGCCGTGGGTTCAATCGCCACATAATACATATATAGTCAATACAATGGGTTCAGACGCTTGCGTTCAAAGTGACATTCAACGAGCACAAGCACGGGTATAAGCATGTAAACATATTGTTTGTGCCCGTGTTTATTTGTTTGTACCGTAAGCGCACGAGCTGCTTGCCGGGCTGCTTGCCAGGCTGCTTGCCGGGCTGCTTGCCAGGCTACTTGCCGGGCTGCTTGCCAGGCTGCTTGCCGGGCTGCTTGCCAGGCTACTTGCCGGGCTGCTTGCCAGGCTTCTTGCCCTGCGTCTGAACGTACCATAGAACCACCAAGATGAATAGTGTATTTCATTGGTGGCAAAGTGATTATGAAAATGTGTGGACCCAGCTACTGAAAATGGGGGGATTTAACCCATAAAATTATGACCTAGTTTGAATAGCCTAACTTTTCTTCCTCGATTTATTTACTCCATCAAATAGTTTCAAAATTCATTCATTATCTGTGCCACAGTGCCTTGAAGCTACTATACTTGTTTATTAGCGTATGTCAAATTTTGACTAAGTTCTGTTTAGAAGATAAACACAACATGAGACCCTATTTAAATACAACAACAACATGTTGTTATTATGTTGAAAATGTAGTTGAAATACATTTTGAACTAGTTAAGATTTTTGTATTAAACTTCATAATAGAACAGTTTTATTTGTTTTTTTTTTTTCAGTTTTTCTCGTCTTATTGATTTTGATCTTTACACTTAGAAATAATGCCATACGTAATTTATAAAGTTTCACTTATTATGTCGTGTGTAGAACTGCGTATGAGTGTGTATGTGAGTGTGTTTGCTTGTGTGTGTGGAATCCTAAAGAATACATTATATCTTACTTGTTCTATTTGATGATCTGAAAACTATAAAACATTTATTAACTCAAGTTGGTATTAAGTTTTATCGACTTTACTTTAAGTCGCGTACTTGCTGATAAAATGAAATAAGTTTCCTGAAAGTTTACCTTCGGATTTTAATTTGGAATTTTCAATAAAGCTTTCTATAACTATAGTTGCTTTTAGTGTAAATTAATACTTTTAGTGTAAATTAAACCAATATATTATTGGAGACGAAACAAAACTCTATGTATATAATACATTGATAAAATTACGATCGTAGTGTGATTTGAAGAATGTTTATGATTTCCAGATAAATAAAATAAGCAATTATATTTTATCTTGTGTTGATTAAAATAGCCAACAAAAACAACATTTATATATACCTGTTTATCCCTAAAATAATTTAATAATAATTAAGAAGCATCAATCAATAGTAAATGTCACCGATTTCGTTCACAAAATAATTAACGAAATCGGTTAAGCCTTTCTCAATTAGTGTTGCGCTTAACAACACATTCGGCCATTCATTTTTATTATAATACTAACTTACCGCCCGCGGCTTCACCCGCTTTGTCTAAAACCTAATAAATTATATACTAAACCTTCCTCTTGAATCAGTATCTATTAAAAAAACCGCATGAAAATCCGTTGCGTAGTTTTAAAGATTTAAGCATGCAAAGGGACATATAGGGACAGGGGGGTTAGACAAGTGGCTTTCTATTAGTGTAACGTTTGATACAGCTTACGTCAATCTCATACATTCATAATCTATTCTATCAAACGTTACGCTAATAGAAAGCCACTTGTCTAGGGGGCTGAGAAAGCGACCTTGTTTTATACTATGTAGTGCTAGAGATAGAATATAATATGACTAAATGGCTACAAAGTCATCTCTATTCACCAAAAAGATAAATATGCCACCAAGAAATATCGTTCAAACAATATTTCCTAAACAAAACCAATTAGTACTATATAAAACAAAATATAAATTATCTAGTCGCTAAACAGGTAACATGACCCATTACTTACATGCGTAGAACATTCATCAGAGGAATTTAATTTAGGCGTTAGCTGTTGCCTTAACGATGTATACAGGATGATTTATGAATGATACGAATTTCCTTATAAATGTGAATGTTGTTTTTCGACGTTTAGAAAACTGAAAAGATAAGTAAATAAAGTAGGGAAAGAGGAAACGCGTGTCATGCCTTTTTATAACAACTTTGTAAAGGTGATTATGGTACAAGTTTTACCGTGATATAAATAAAACTGGCCAAGTGCGAGTCGGACTTGCGCACAAAGGGTTCCGTAGTATGTTTCCCTTGATACATTTTTTTTTTAATTTTTAGTATTTGTTATTTTAGTGGCAACGGAAATACATTATTTGTGAAAATTTCAGCTTTCTAGCTATCAGGGTTTATGAACAGACAACGAAGTGTCATTAAGGAACCTTAAAAACGACTCTACTAAATTCGCAGACGGAAAATTAGTTACTATATAAAGTAAACACATTATTGTGAGTTAAAAGGATATAAGAAAAACATGTAAGCAATAACTACCTACTACTAGTTTTTGCTCAAAGTTGTGTTTATGTAAAAACATGGAGGTAAATTGTAACTAAATAACGTATACTTACTCATTTTATAATTACCTATTATAAACCCACCTAAAATCAATCAATAACTATAATAAAACGATACTCCACGCGGACAGAGACACGGGCAAGAGTCTAGAGTAGAGTATTAAAATAATTAAAATCTTATCAATTTTACAACACCCTGTATCTCGCAATGATATTGTTAGGTCGTAAAGTAATTAAGCTCTAACCCGGCTTGAAAAATGCCCTTACAAGAGTAACAATTAAAAATTATGTACAAGTTAAGAGCCTATTTAAAATTAAATGAAGGGTAGCCAGTTTATGAAATAAACGTCCGAAATAATAGTTCCCACGTCTCTAATATTGTAATAATGCTTTAAACTCACAGACATAACTATTATGTAGGTATATTATTATAAATTATGTAGGTATATTATTATAATCTTATATATAAAAATGAATCGCAAAATGTGTTGGTAAGCGCATAACTCGAGAACGGCTGAACCGATTTCGATTATTCTTTTTTTATTATATTCCTTGAAGTACTAGGATGGTTCTTATGTAGATAAAACGTAAACACGTACCACGGGCGAAGCCGGGGCGGACGGCTAGTAACTTAAATAAATTAACTCGGTATCCAAACAAATTATGCGAAAAACGTTGTTTCACTTTTGTACCCATTCATATGGAGACAAAGTCAACAAATAAAATTAATGATAATAATTAAATGGTCTAGCCATTATTATAAATGGCCTAACTACCACGAAATTTGGTTTATTTATAATAATATCAAATTGAAGAAATGTGTGCTAATGAAACTGAAAATGCAAGAAAATCCAATATACATAAGTATAAATACGTCGTTCCTATTTAAACTAACAGGCATTTACGCACTTCATTGGAATTTATTTTATTTTTATTTTTATTTTTATTTAAAATAAAATAAATAATAAAACACTTCATTGGAATAAAGAAATATAGGATATTTTAGCTAAAATTTGGAACTCTACCAAATACATTTAATCATTGAAACTATAGGAACTTAGTGAATTATAATTTAACAAGGATTTGAATATTCAAGAGACATAAAATTTTAGGCGCTTTATTCAAATTGTTTCTTTACATAATGGACTATAAAAGTGAATCCGTTTTATGACGGGAATTAGAATAACTTTTATAAATTATATTCTTTTTAAAAAAAAAAAAACATTCTTAGCATAGTTTTGATATATTTTAGTGGGAGATAATCAGACAAAAAATATATTACAAGGGTAATCAATATTATGTTTTAAATATTATGTTCATTGCACGGGAGTCTCAAAACAAGTAAAGAATACGCATTTTTTTTTAGGATAAATTCGTTCACACAAACTCTTCAGCTTTTATTTCGTTTAAACCATAATATAATGATAACAAAATATTATGCTATTTAAAAACAAGTCAAGATACAGTAATATTTCCCACAAACATTTAGTGCTAATCGAGCAGTCTAGACACTCACGAAGTACTAAAACATACCTTAATAGTGCTATTATAGAAATCGTAATACCACAATACACACATACAACCAGTAGGGAAACTTCATACAATACAATACGTTCGAAATGGCTCACGCACACAAGCAAGCATGTTTACGAGAATCGTGTGTATTCTTCTACTGTCAATTGTGATAATACACGATTCTTATAAACACGCTTGTGTGCGTGAGCCATTTCGAACGTGTTGTATGAACTTTCCCTACTGGTTGTATCAGTATATTGTGGTAATACCAACATACATTAGAAGCTATTACATTCGTAGGGAAAAATTACGAATTTCACTTGAACATTAAGTTTTATGATACGCGTTTTCATAAGGGTTTCAGTTACATTTTAAGTGGGAAAAGGTTTGATAATGGCGAACCTTTTAAACATTACTTTCTACGTATTTGAGGTATGTGTTGTAGGTACATATTTATATATCCTACTAATATTATAAACGCGAAAATTTGTAAATATGGATGGATGGATGTTTGTTACACTTTCACTGAACCGATTACGACTAAATTTGGAAATTGGAAAACATAATCTTAAACGATAACTTGTTATGTCTGTCACATCTGTCTGTCAGTCTGTACACATAGAGTTTTAAGAATTCATCTATTTGAAAAAAAAAATGGAATTAAGTATTTTTTACGAAGTCAGCGTATTCAAAACTATAACCGTATATTTTGAGCTTAGTATACCAACAGTGGGACACCCTGTATATGGATTTTCCCCACTTAAAAAAACAGATAATATATATGGATATTGGAAGCCTAAAGTAGAGAATATTATGAGGAATAGTTGGTAGAGCAACATTTATTCACATTCATATCAATTCTTTGACAAATAGGATGTTAAAAAAAACGAAGAATAGCTTATAACCCTAAACAGTAATAAAAGAAAATAACACTAAGACAATTTGTGGCTTGTAATAAAAAAGGTCCGTAACTCTGAGGGTGAAGCAAAAAAAACAATGAGCGGTGTGAAACAAAGAGTTTTAGTGCAAATTATTGCGGGTAGGCGTAATTTAGGATGTTAGGGCTGGCACAAATTAAAAATTAGTGAGACCATTCCTTCGTTTGAAAGCATTTTTATAAAATAGCTAAAAATTTAAAACAATTTATTTAATAAATTTTTGCCTCGTCGCCTGGAAAAGATCATTTTGTTAATAAACTAGCTTACCGCCCGCGGCTTCATCCGCTTTGTCTAAAACCTAATAAATTATATACTAAAACCTTCCTCTTGCATCACTCTATCTAATAAAAAAAACCGCGTCAAAATCCGTTACGTAGTTTTAAAGATTTAAGCATACAAAGGGACATAGGGAAATAGAGGCAGAGAAAGCGACTTTGTTTTATACTATGTAGTGATGTAGTGATTGTTTCAATAAATTTAGTTTGTGTTTTAAGTTAAGTTCTTTTATTGCCATAACATGTGAAGGATAATTAAAAATACCCAAAATATATTAAATATCTCGAAGTGTGTTTGAAGTTCAATCAAAATAAAAAAATTTGGAAACCCTGGCTCTTCTACTATAAAACGACATTTTGTGAGAATGTATGAGGTTTAGGGATAGTGCTTTAATTTAAAGGATTTGGGTTCGTTTTTTTTTTTCAATAATTAGCGTTTGTGAAAAATTAAGGCGTATTTTTACGAATGATGAATTTGTAAAAGAACATTCTTTGTTTTTAATTTTTCAATATTAGTCGCTGATTATGCACTTACATTTTTAAACAAATGATAGATATTATATTAGAGATCATGAACGCATTTAGTAAATAATACAAGGAAACACAAGAGTGTGAACACAGACGTAATACCTACACACGTAAATCTATTCATTTTATCATCATTTCCTACTATAATATTATAAATGCGAAAGTTTGTGAGGATGTGTCTGTGTTTGTTACTCTTTCACGCAAATTCTACTGAGCTGATTAGAATGAAATTTAGCACACATATAGAGGGTAACTTGGATTAACACATAGGATAGGTTTTATCCCGGAAATCCCAGGGAAAGGGAACTATGCGACTTTTCTTTGAACACGCGGGCAAAGCCGCGGGCGGAAAGCTAGTGTTATATAATAGGACTTTATCAATGCTTCATTTATAATTTCTCATTCATAAATTCAAATAGTTTATAAATGACATTTTTTTTAAATCTATACTAATATTATAAAGCTGAAGAGTTTGTTTGTTTGAACGCACTCATCTCGGGAAGTACTGGTCCGATTTGAAAAATTATTTCGGTGTTAGATAGCCCATTTATCGAGGAAGGCTATAGGCTATATTTCATCACGCTACGGGCAACAGGAGTGGAGCCGCGGGGGTGAAACCGCGCCGAGCAGCTAGAAATAAAATAAAAATTACGAGGCGGGATTCGAACCCGCTTCGTTTTCCAAAGTGGAAAGGCGATTTTTTCTATTCTTTAAAAACTTGTTCATATCCATACTAATATTATAAATGCGAAAGTAGCTGTGTCTGTCTGTTACTCAATCACGCCTAAACTACTGAACCAATTTTCATGAAATTTGGTATGGAGATATTTTGATAACCGAGAAAGGACATAGGCTACTTTATATCACGGGAAAATGACGCAATCCCGGAAATCCCACGGGAACGGGAACTATACGTGTTTTTCTTTGACTGCGCGAGCGAAGCAGCGGGCGGAAACCTAGTTTTATATATTGTTATTTATTTTAAATTGGAATAAAAATAAAATCTAAATAAATCAACGCAAACATTGTATTGACATAACAATTCAATTGGCTGGTGTTGAATGTTATTTGGGTCAAATAGTTTTGTTCGCTCATTTTAATTGAAATAATAGAACGATGTGATCATATCTTTTTTATTCTAACATCGTGTGGCTAATATTGAATGTTTTACCAACTTTAAAAAATGATGAAGGGGTACCTTACCTTCATTCTTAGAAATTCTAAAATGTTTGGAATTGATAGAGAAATCTTCCATATACCTAACTAGCTTTCCACCCGCAGCTTCGCCCGCGCAGTCAAAGAAAAACCCGCATAGTTCCCGTTCCCGTGGGATTTCCGGGATAACACCTATCCTATTTCCCGGGGTAAAAAGTACCCTATGTCCTTTCTCGGGTATCAAAATATTTCTATACCAAATTTCATGCAAATTGGTTCAATAGTTAAGGCGTGATTGAGTAACAGACAGACAGGCAGAGTTACTTTCGCATTTATAATATTAGGATGGATTGGAGTGAATCAAACTTCTGTTTCTTATAAATACACAATCAAAACATATAATTTAGTCTAATATATTAAAGTACGTAATTATTGGTCTCGTCTATTAGGAACATACCTACTTAAAATGTTATTTTCTTTATTCCTATAACGTCTCATATATAAAGGACATAGGTACCTACTTAAATTATTGTCTATCTTTATTCCCATAACGTCGCATAATATATAAAAATATATAGTACAAGACAATCATCACGTACATCAAATAAATCTACAATATTGTACTTGAATTCAGTTACATCATTGAATTGAACAAACCCATATTCCTGACCGTGAACTACAAATACAGCGTCCACAATAATTAAGAGCTTATTCTATGTCCACTCCGCAGTTCTATGAAAGATTTCAGTGATGTTACATGCTACAGAATCAGAATAAATTTAAATACAAATAAAAATAAATTGGTTTGAACCAGTTTTCGTAAAATAGATGGGTTGTTAGCGTCAGGTGTTCTTCAGGGAAGCGTATTGTGCCCATAAATATATTTTATATATGAGAAATGAGAATGAATAGTGTTCAGTAATTAATATGATGATGATGCAGAAATCGTGTATTGTTTTATTATTTGTGAGTGTACTATGTAGAGATTTAAGTGAGAATGAACGAAACATGAGAGCTGCGTTTATTCAGAAACTGTTAAATAAACAAAAATATTTGGAGAATAAAATTAAACTTTTGGGTGGAACGGAGTTTGAAGGTAAGGCAAATATCGTAGTTTACCAAAAAATAGCAATAGTGATATTTTGACACATTAAGGCTCTGTAATTTTACTGGTCAGGATTACTCGTGTTTATGTATCAATACTAGATTAATTTTATATAGGTACAGTACAAAAATTATAATTCGTTAAATTCCTATTATTTTTATTGAACAATAATCGACCCTTAATGTATCCAAAAATTAAAACAAATAGATACTTTACCACCATAGTTTACCACAGTAAGTTTATCCGCATGTTATTCTCGACCGTGCCGGAACTCATAATCATTTAATTAATTACCTACCTATATTTTCAATTATTTATCACAGGCAATGTGTACATTTACCATGCTGGTAGATGGGGGGCAGTATGCGATGATTCCTGGGACAATGCAGCGGCTGAAGTCATCTGCCGTTCATTGAATAGAACCGGTATAGCCACCCATGGTGGGCAATTCGGAGAAGCTATGGGTAATATGCAATTTATTATAGAAGCTATTTATTTGAATACTTATGACATAACTAGTGGGCCGCCAAGGCTTCGCCCGTGGTACATATTTCGCAATATAAGGTAGCCTATGTCCTTTCTCGGGTATCAAAATATCTCCATACCAAATTTCATGCAAATTGGTTCAGTAGTTTAGGCCTGATTGAGTAACAGACAGACAGACAGACAGAGTTACTTTCGCATTTATAATATTAGTATGGATATAGTCAAGGCTATACAGTAGGTCAAGGTACAAATCGGCATGAATGGAGCATCATTGATATCAATTTTTAAATGAATATGTATTGAAATATTTGTACAGATCGTCCATTAACTATGTCAATTATTGACTTCTACTATTTTGTTTCCTCAATGGATGTTGGAACTTGGAAGTAATCATCACAATGTCTAAAAAAATACGTGTGGCACTCGGGGACTGCCGCGGTTAAGCTATTGCATAGCATGCCTTCAAGCCACACCTCCGTGCCTGTCGGAGTGGGGAGCGTTAGGTTTTTCGGTACGCAATTTCTGGATTCGGTCCTCGCGCTCAAGGCCCGCGATAGAAGCTATGCAATAGCTTAATTATATGTAATTATTGACTTTAATAATGTAGGTTAAACTTTATATTAGTTATGTAACATAGGCAATATATGACATTGAGAATTTTTATTAAAAGGAGTATTAAGCGTATGACTTTTATCCTAGAAAAATATTGGATGGATGATGTCGTATGTGAAGGCAATGAAATATCTTTGAACCAATGTATATTCTCCGGCTGGGGATCATCAGATTGTGAGAAGAGTGAAGCAGCAGGTGTAATATGTAAAGAGAAAGAGATAAAAGATATAACAAAATATGGTAAAATTAAACCAAGACATATACATGAAGTAATGGATGTGAGGGGCGCGAGTTTGAGACTCGTTGGTGGAAGAAATAGTTACGAAGGGAGAGTAGAGGTAAGCCAGATTTGAGATTAAAATGTGGTGTCATGATTAACTTAAGTATGGTATTTAGAACCGTTAAAAGATATTACAGAATTGAAAAAAATCGAATACTGTATAATATTAATTATTACTTAACTAATATTTGAATTTGAATTTTTATTACGTAGGTAGGTAGGTATTAAAATAAAGACGAAATGTGTGTTATTATGATAAGTGACCCAAACTAAATTTAGCTGCTCTATTTATTACATTACACATCACAAGAAGAAGTCATCGCGATAAAGAAGAACCAGAAGTATTCCACTACATTCCTGTCCATCTAAATTTAATTATATACCAAGTCTTTCATGTCCTGTCCATAATAAAACGGCTTTTATATCAAATTTACTATAAGACCTCATCTACAACTAATTTCAGATATACTACAACAATACTTGGGGCAGCATTTGCCCTGATGGTTGGACATTATACGAAACAGCAGCCGTTTGCCACCACTTGGCCCTCGGTTTCGCTGACCAAGCGCTCCAGACTGATTTCTTTGGCAGTTCCCAAATCATACTGAGTGGTGTTGAGTGTGAAGGAAATGAAACAAATCTATTTTCTTGTAAACATAGAGAATTTGGTGATGTGTTCTGTCCTGGTGAAAGAGGTTAGTCAATTTTATTGGTATATTTTTGATATTTTTAAAATATTTCTGTAGACACGAAATCAGCACTTATTAACAACACAAATAAGTATCAGCAATTATGTACCTACTTAGTTACTAGAACTATGATGATTTATATTTTCTTTATAAATTCTTTAAAAACAATTAAAGTAAATATTTCATAGTCGTTATTAAAAAAAGGCGGGTTGCACTCCGGGAGTGCCGGCAGAAGTGAAAACTTGATTATTAACGTTCAGCATGTTTGATATTTTGGAATGGTATCCGTCTTACGCATGGAATATAAGGGCTAAAAAAAACATCCGTCTTACGCTTTTTCGATCAGGCCACGTGTCCTGACGCGAGTTTAAGATTTTATACCCAACGCCGCTAAAGAAGTTTTCACTTCAAAAACTCGTGTTTATTTCATTCATTTACTTTAATCCATTTAGAAATATCCCACTCTATTCATTATCGACATTTCGCAAGAAAATACATTTTCTATTAATGTAATTCGCAAATTTCGACTCATTTTCCGCCGAATAAATCTAATAAGGCAAATCTCTTCGAATATTTCTTGCCCCACTAAGTTCCACAAAGAAAAATATAATCGCATTCTGCTAAATGATATGTTCCTTAAATCTTTTGGGATTCACAAAAGATATATTTAATACCTTTTATAACAAAAAGGATTAACGCCACGACCCAAATAAAGCTGGACTTTGTATTTACGTGTCAAAATTATTAAACGGATCGTGAAAGCCTCATGTTATTATTGTGATCAATATTTAAATGTTAGCTGGAAAAAGTAAATGCAATTCTTTGAGTAAATAAAGTTCATAGTGATGAATATACCTAAATTATTTTTAAATTTTAAACGTGTATATTGTACTAGCTGCTCCGCGCGATTTCACCCCCGTGGCTCCGCTCCTGTTGGTCGTAGCGTGATGATATTATAGGTATAACCTTTCTCGATAAATGAGCTATCTAACACCGAAAGAATTTTTCAAATCGGTCCAATAGTTCCCGAGATTAGCGCGTTCAAACAAAAAAACAAACTCTTCAGCTTTATAATATTAGTATAGATAATAAGAGATGAATTTCTTTGCGTTACAATATTTTTCTAAATAATACATTAGTTGTACTATGTCTATAGTCAGTATATTTTAATAATTGGATACTTACTATAAAGCTCGTTTTCAGTTATTGCATGAAAACATTTTCTCATTAAATCCTAAACAACAAAAATGTGATATAGAGATACTTTTAAGTTTCAATAGGTATCACATACAGTTGCACTTTTAAACGAATTATTATGTAGAGCTAAACACTTATTCATATAAAAAATTGGTTGTCTGTAAAGTCGGTTTACTGACGATAGTTGAACGTGACAACGTCCGATTGTGCTTCTTTGTCGTTCGTTCCGCGTCCCGCTCGCACTTCAAGCCTTACATGGAACGCCTCAGAGCGAGGTAACGCCGCATGAGTCATGTTTTTTCGTGCGTGCAGGTGGCTCTATCGAATTATAAGACGTTGTCACGTCAAAAATTTATGATATCGGATTCACAGGCCACGTCGCAGCCGTGGTATGTACGCACTACCTGGCGGACCTTCTCTTGGACACAAGTGCTATAGAGCGAACTGCACATTTACAAGACGCACCTATGTTCCAACTGCAGTGTGCTATGGAAGAAAACTGCTTGAGCAAGTCTGCTTATGAGGTAAAAAAAATATTTAATGTATTAGGTACTGTATAAGTTCTTAAACAGAGAGTATTATAATACGCTTTTATTAACGTTGCCTGAATGTTTATATACTTGTATCTTTGTAACTGACTCCTTCATAATCAGTTTTTATCTTCTTTATTAAAGGGATCGATTTAATTCAACAGTTGTACATCAAGGATCGTTGGCAATACAGTAATCCCATGATTTTTAAAAACTATTTATCATTTTTTATATAACTAGCTCACCGCCCGCGGCTTCGGCCGCTTTGTTTAAAACCTAATAAATTATATGCTAAAACCTTCCTCTTGAATCACTCTATCTATTAAAAAAAACCGCGACAAAATCCGTTGCGTAGTTTTAAAGATTTAAGCATACAAAGAGACATAGGGACATAGGGACAAAGAAAGCGACTTTGTTTTATACTATGTAGTGATGATGCAATAGTGACTATGAAAATTAAATTTTCACAATAATAATTAATTATTCCTGAGTATGCTGACTCCTCTCTAGTAATTGTCACAAATGTAAGACCAGTGTTACTACCACAAATAACATATTACCACTTCCAATCCAATTTCGGAATGGATTCACGTAAATAATAATCAATCATCCGAGCTTATCTCTGGACAAGGCTATTTATTTTATTTGCTATCTGTACAACATGACAGCTAAATTTATTCACAGCAATATATGTTATATCTACGTCGGAATAAGCATTAGTTTGGTTTATTTGTTTAAAAATACGTGGTTCGTTAGTAGTAGACTTTACAATTCAATCAGTATCATTGTTTGTGGAAATTGTGGTGTATCAAAATTATGTATTGTTTGCTTTATGGAAACGTATAAGTCTTATATTTTAGACTCGAAATGAATTAATCTTATGGGTACAAATCGTGAAACATTGTGTTAAATTAATGTTTATATGTAATTATGTATGTTATGTTTATATTTACATAGTGTTTATTGCCTCGTTTCCATAACACATGAATCTTTCATCTTTGTATAATTGGTTAACTAGAGAGAACTAAATATTATGAAACAGCAAAATATTATTTTATTTACTTATACCTACTGCTAATTACAACATTATATTTATATCGTTAAATAACTAAACACTTGACTATTTATGACGTTTTATATTTCATGACGTTGTAATTTTGATTAACAACTCGTAACTCGACTATAATATTATCATAGACTAAATAGAGCTAATCATTCAAAAAACCATTTATTATTTATTATTAGATAAAAATTTAGAGCAAATTGAGCGGAATACTCCTCTCGTTCTTTAAGAGATTAATTCATACTTTAGGAGTATTTGTAACATTCTAATTACAGTACATTTTGTTTTAATTTCAACCTGGCTCTACATTCATTTTCTTTTTTGGAATTTGTAACATCACATGAGTCTATTTATACTGCATCTTCTTGCCTATTTCCGCTTGCCGTTTCTCATTTATTTTCTTATTTTAGGTACAAAAGAATAATCCGAATTGGCAATTTGAAACCCGAAGATTACTGCGCTTTACCGCGGCATCTTTGAACGTTGGGAACGCTGAATTCAGACCATATTTGCCGAAACATTTGTGGCAATGGCATTTGTGTCATATGTAAGTATATCATAAAATAGATTTGGTAATGGTTTGGTACATTACTTATACAAATTATAACGATTTATGTGAAAAGTAAAATTGTAGAGTCATAAAGTTCTCATACGCACCTACTAAAAACTATCGTGATCTAGTAACACACCAATATTGAAATCTGGTATTTTTTATAATATTTCATTGCATTCAGATAAAAAACTCATAAAATATGTATTATTGGAAATTAGATTACCTCTAATTGAATGATATTAAATGAAAAGGTCTGCAATGTTTGTATATAATAAGTCTACAACGTAACTAATAATAATCAATGAAATGAAATATACTACTATAACCTTTACTCGATAAATGGGCTATCTAACAGCGAACAAATTTTTAAAATCGGACCAGTAGTTCCCGGGATTAGCGCGTTCAAACAAACAAACTGTTCAGCTTTATAATATTAGTATAAATAGGTTGATATATAGGTATTTTTCAACTCCGACTTCCAATATTAAAAATTTGAGTTAATATTAAAAGTAAATATTCTAACATATTCTAATTAATCAAAGAAGTCCACGTTCAATTTCCTTTCTAAATTCATATTTCAATCGAGATATCCCACAAGCCATTGTTAGGATTTGCATATGTCCGTATAAAAGAGTTTTTCTTACTTATAACATGCGTTGGACTTAGCAATCTATTCATGTTGGTAAGATGAGGGTTAGGAATAACATTTCTTTTGTAAAAATGTTTATTGCACCGTAAAATATGCTTCACTGAATATTTTATATTTTATTTCACTAGTTTTCCGCCGTGGATTCGCCCGCGTCTTCAAGAAGACGCTCGTTCAAAGGATATGTTCCCGTTACTGTGGGATTTCCGGGATAAATTAACCTATGTCTTATTCTGGGCGTTCAGATACCTACATACCAAATTGCATTGTAATCGATTCAGTAATATTTACGTGAAAGAATAACTAACATCCATCCATCCTCACAAACTTTCGCGTTTATAATATTAACTAGCTTTCCGCCCGCGGCTTCGCCTGCGTAGTCAATGGAAACCCGCATAGTTCCCGTTCCTGTGGGATTTTCGGAATAAAACCTTCCTATGTGTTATTCTATGTTACCCTCTATGCGTATGCCATTTCATGAAAATCAGTTCAGCAGTTTTTGCGTGAAGCAGTAACAAACAAACAAAGATACAAACTCGCATTTATAGTATTAGCAGGATTACGGTTTTATACAAAGTTGTTTATATTTGATTTCGAATTAAAGATAAAACCAATAAATTGACAGTCGAAGTTGTGAAGCTAAACTGTCGTACATTCATAACTATGGCGATTAATTTTGTTTTTATCGAGCTACGCCTTGGCTACGCCAGAAATCTTTTACAGATTATGTCTAGTCTTTAAACACAATTTGTTATCTGTGGCCAAAAGTTTCAAAAGAAAAAGGGACAAAACATATCTTAAGGCACAAACATAACTACGAAAATATACTAAAACATAATATATATATATGATTACGTTGAATGAGCGGTTAATATTTGTCCATTTATGTTTTCCTCAATAAAGTGTATTTATTCGTAAGGAGTGAAAACATTTTTGATATTCCACCCCTACTGACAAACTCTTCAGCTTTATAAAATTAGTATAAACTAGCTGTGCCCCGCGGTTTTACCCGCGTTTCTCCGTTCTTATTGGTTTTAGCGTGATGATGTAATAAAGCCTTAGAGCTTTCCTCGATAAATGGGCTATCTGATACAGAAATAATTTTTCCAATCAGACCCGTAGTTCCTGAGATTAGCGCGTTCAACCAAACAAACTCTTCAGCTTTATAAAATTAGTATAAATTACAAAAAATTCCAGGCATTATCACAGTATGGAGGTCTTCGCAACGTTCGACGTTCTAGACGTTTCTGGAAGAAGAATAGCCGAGGGTCATAAAGCTTCCTTCTGTTTGGAGGACAATACTTGCTTGCCTGGTGTGGAGAAGAAATACTCTTGTTTGAATTATGGCGACCAAGGTAAGTTTATACAATGGTAAGGTCCTTTTTAGGGTTCCGCACCAAAAGGGTAAAACGGGTCAATATAACTGAGTTTAGCTCTCTAGATTTTTGTTAATATTTTCCATACGGTGACAAATCCCTATAGGTAACTTTAATATTCTACACTATTCTAGAAAATACGAGTATAAATGTACCTACGCATTTTTAGCTTCTATTACAAACTAGCTGTGCTCCGCGGTTTCACCTGCATTGTATATCATTTTTTATATTTAAAAAATTACCTAAATAGAAACTTTCCTTGCTAATTTGTTGAGTTGAACTTCTTAAAACCCAATGTTGTTGTAAATATTCAATATTGTCATGAAATTTTCGAATGAAAACATCTGAAAAATGTATGCAATTTAACCAGATTAAATTAATAATTTATATTGTAATTAATTAAATCAAACCACTGATTTCATAAAATTACGATTTGCAGTTATGCCTACAAAGCACTTTAATACCCCTTTACTATTTTAAACAAATATACCAGCATAGTATAATAAATGATAAAGAGGCAATAATTACAATTTTTTAAATTGATTATTTCAATATAAAAATAATATTATAATGTCTACTTTGCTTATTTCGTGGTTGGTGTGAAATTTAAGTCAATTTGAAGATAAAATATATTTATGTATATTATGTACATGATTTTACATAACATTCTATACAATACGATCATAAACATATCGGTTTCGAAGACCTAATATGAATAGATAATTTTGCTTACATAAGCTAAACATATAAGTACTCAGTAGGCACAAAAATCAAAATTTCATTGGAACTTCGTGATCAATGTGTTATAATATTATATAAGTAATTATTTACAGGTGTGTCAGTCAACTGTTCAGATATTTATCAATATAACATCGATTGTCAATGGGTTGATGTGACTGATGTAGAACCAGGCGACTATACGTTTAAGGTAACATATTACATAATATTGTTTATTTGTACTTACATTCTTAATATTATCCTAAGAATTAATCGGCTCATACTAAAAGATGTAAAAACAGTTTGGCATCCAACTAATCCGTCGAGACATAATTGAAATCTTTTTTAAGCTTAAAAAGCTTTATTAGTCACTAGCTTTCCGGCCGCGGCTTCGCCCGCGTTTTCTAATAAAAACCGGCATAATTCCCGTTCCCGTTGGATTTCCGGGATAAAACCTATCAAGTTACCCTCTATAAACGTGCTAAATTTCATTGTAATCGGTTCAGTAGTATTTCCGTGAAAGAGTGACAAACATACATACAGATACATCCATTCTCATAAACTTTCGCATTTATAATATTAGTAGGATAGGATAGGATAGGATTTAACTGTATGGCAAAGAGAAGACAAACTAACAGACCAACAGGCTTTTTATATCTTTTATATATGTATATTATGAGTAAAGCGTCTCCTTTGAAAAGTTCACTCAACCAACCAATCAACCTTCAAACCTTTTAAAGTTTATCAGCAAATTCTAAAAGATAAACTCAAGTTGTGTAACTAAATCTATACTTAAGACATACTAATTAATGTTAATAATGTTACTAACTACTAAATAGTCTGAAACAAGATAGACTAAACAAGATTTGGTAACCAAATGCGAAGCACGTATTTGCAGAAACGTAGGATTTAAAAATATTCTTCTGTATAAAAGTGATCTCGTTTATTGATGCAATATTACGTAGGCAATTTGGCGCCATATTTGATAAATTTTTAAAACGAATCGAATAGACATTTAGTTTACACATTACAAATATCTAAAATTAATAATACAAATGTGGTTTTGTATACTTATAAATATATTATTTAAGTAAACTGCATTTAAATGATCAGAATTGGACAGATATACAGATATGAACAATCCGAAAGGCACTAGCTTTCAAATAAAAAAGAAGCATCAAGATCGATTCACCCAGTCGAAAGTGCTTCGTTTACAAAACCAATAAATACACATAGGCGAAATGAGAACCTTCTCCTATTTTGAAGTCGGTTATAAATAAAGTAAAAGCAAGAAAAATTGTCAAATCCAAAGAACATAAGTCGAATACAAAACTTGAGCAAAGATTTTTCAAGCAATAAATATGGTTTAACCGTTATATAAATTTTGTGCAAGATGCACGTGACATTTTGTTAAGATTTTCTCGAGTGTTCTACAATAGTGATACTTGAGATTTTAAGTGTATATTATTTCTTGGATATGGAAAACTAGATTTTGCTCGCGACTGTACACGGGTGCTTGACTTCGCGCTATATAATTTCGCGAACGAATTACTCGGTACCTGCTTTTTTATGCCGTTATAAAAAAAAGAATTCCATTCTACGACAATAAATAATTTAATTAATGTGGTATTAGAAACTAGGTCGCCTAGGCTTAAACATAAGAGCTATGAGAAAAGTTGAATACCAATCAGTAAAAATACTTACAAAAATCGTTTACAAGTTCAACTATCTGTCAGTGAAAGTCCCGTCAAAATCGGCCCAGCCGTTCCTGAGATTAGCCGGATCAAACAGACAGGCAGACAAATTATATCCATATTCATTTATTAAAAATCGATTATTACAATATTAAAAAACAGACACTCCAATTTTATTATTGGTATAGATAATGATAAAACTTATTTCACAGGTGGCAGTAAATCCTCACGCGCGTATTGCAGAACAAAGTTATCATAATAACGCCGCGTCCTGTGTACTCCGCCTTACCGATACTTACGCTGCGGTGTACAACTGTCAATTGGGACGACCTTAGGCTCGTTCGCATGGGGCGACTGGAAACTTTTATTTGTTTGCTTATTGTAGTATATTTCCTTGTGTTCGTGTTGAGGTTAAATATAGTTACTGAAACTTGAGGTGTGTTTTATTTTATTTAACCTACCAATTTAATTAGATGTAATGAAAATATAAATTGATGCAGCCCCCCTAGCTGTAGATACGTTTTATCTACAGCTTACGTGAATCTCATACATTCTTAGTCTATTCTATTGAACGCTACGCTAACAGAAAGCCACTTGGCTAGGGAGGCAGGAAACTATTTGATAATGCAGACATAAGAGTAGTTTGCCAGAATAAAGTGAATCAATGTTGCAAAAGCTCTATTTATATCTAGTAGACAAAGCTTGAACTTTTATTTTAGGAATAGCCAATTTTAAATTCTTAGTAGGTAATTAAGATATGTAGCTTTATTTTTGTTATAAATATAGTAAACAAACTTCATTCTAAAGTGTTTTTATTAAAAGATCCAATTGAGTGTAAAGGAAACTTACAGTTGTCCTTGTTATCTCTTAAAATCGATAACATCAAATTTAAAAAAAAATACATCCATAGCCATACCATAGCACTTAAAAAACGAAAACTTATGACGTCACGAGTGTTGGACACACCGATGACTCCACACCTCAAGTTAAAATCTATCAGCTTTTGAACTTTTACGACATAGCAAGACAAAGTAATAAACACCTACATATTCGAAGAATTCCTTTTTATATAAAAGCCAGTTAAATACGTTTAAGGAAAAATATTCAAAGATATTCTGTAAAGTCCGTACATCGCCAAGCGAGGTAAAATTTCTACGAGATATTACCATTGTTATGAAGTTTCAGTGAATTTTGAATGACAAAAAAGTGAGTACATTTTTTGTCGTGTTTTGCGAACACAATAGCCTTCTTTTAATGTATATTACAGAAACTAAAATGTAAGATGCAATTTTGGTTTTTACATGAAATTTCACTAATATGAATAAAGAAAAAGTGAGTCTATTACAAATTTTAAAAAGCTTTCCTGTTGGCTGAAGTGCTTTTCATGAACAGAGCTAGATTACAGCTATAGGACGTTCAGAATAAATATTATAAGGTATCTAAATCGTAGCAAGATTTAAATCTAAGTAAGTATTATATTTTCTTCGTAAGTAATCAAAATTTATTTGCCTTATTCAAAATTTTAAACCCGTCACGGGAGAACAATAGTAAATACATAATCATAATACTACGACATTGGGGCCGTCAAGAAAAGAGCTTATTTATCCATAAAAGGCCGGCAAAGCATCTGTAACACTTCTAGTGTTACAAGTGTTTATGGGTGGTGGTGACCAACTGACCACTTAACATTAGGTGGCCCACCTGCCCCTTTGCTCAATCTGACATAAAGAAACAAAAAAAATTCTAGATTTTACACACTTGCACTTGTTCAAAAAATACCACAAGCCACACATAACTATAAACTATTTTGGGTTAGGATTTTAAAGAATTTTATCACAATAAAACAACACAATAGTTTCGAGAAATATTTATTACCACTTATTTATAATTATATCCATACCTACATACAAATATATTGAGCAAAGTAATTTTTCAATTAAACAAAGTCTATAGTACAAAAAAAGCTAGAAAAAAATGTAAACACAAGGTTCAAATTCAACTGAATTTGACATAATATGTCAAAGTATGTCATGTCAATGTCAACTGAAATAAGTGAATGTCTTAAAAACTGATAAGTAATAAATAAATAATATCTATATGTACCTACCAAGTACCTACTGTGAATGACAACAGGAAATTTCCTGCTATTAATATTTTAAAGAAGATTTCCCCGATATGCTATGAAAATTAAACACAAGAAATTATTTGAAGAAAGTAAAAAGAATATTACAATTTTATGTTTATATTAATAACCATAAATCACAGACAAACCACCAAACTAAACTAAATATTATTATTAAATTATTTAGTTCATACAATGGCATCAAGAACCTCGCCTTAATAAATATCACATATTAGGTAACATAGTATGTAACAAAATTCTTATATTATAAGTCTACGTAAAAAAATAACTCATTACTTTGAAACAGATACCTAATCAAATTTATGTTAACCTTTTGTAAATCATAATTATTTCGTTACAATTATTGAAAATCTATAATAAAAAAATCCAAAAAAAACTCTATAAAAAATACATTAATTGTAAATCGTAATACTAAAAAAATCCCAAGTTTACATGTAAAGTTAATATTGTCCCTTTCTAAAAATGACTTTAATAACACTAGCTAAATTTGCCTTGAACTCAAAAGCAATCACAAAAATTCACATACCACTTAAACTATTTATTTACAACATTTCGATACATACCAAAACGAAATTGAGCAATTAAAAAAAATTGAAAAAATGCCTTTTTTGTACAATTTTTTTTTTATTATCCCTTTTTGAATTTAATTAATAATATACTAACGGTTAAATAAACTACAATCCAAATGGCTGTGGAAATAAATCCAGAATATACTGTAGGCACTTCTATGGACCATCCTCTCTGTAACATTGAGCGGAGAGATTCCGTTGATTTTGTTAGAGGAAGGACATAACTTATCCATTGGAGCACTCTGTGCATACCTGAAATAAACAAAAAAAACCTTTGTTTATTGGAAAAAAAAGAGTGTGTGTACTTATGTACACGCGTTAGAAGTTATACTTCTTTGGCGCATGGAAAAAATACTAGAATATACAACTTGAACATAGTTATCAATTTTCATACCACCTAGAACTAACTTCATGCTGTTAAATTTAGGTGTCGGTGTGCGCGCGCATTGTAAAAATTCACTCTCATCATTTTTCTCCATCGCGCCAAAAGAAGTATAACTTCAATAATTAAACGATTATGGAACGAAGTTCCTTATCGTGCGTTGCGAAAGAGGGCAAGATGGAAAAAATTAAGTCGAAAAGTTGTAACAACACTTTTTGCTATAGTTGTAACTTGTAAGCCATGCGGTGTGCATGTTTCTCTATCTGTCTGTATATCTCTCTCATAGAAAGCAAGCCTGTTATTTTAGTAACTTCGTTCCATTCCGATGTGGAAGAAATAAATATAGAATTCAAGAATAATAGAGAATTAATTAGAAAGACGACAACATTTATTATTACCAATATTTTGGTATATTCATTTTATATTATACTAAACATGCGCTATTAAATGAGAATAGTAAATAACATCATCAGCACTAATATTACCAAAAATATACATTTTTCTATTGAGAAGTTAACCAGGGTCAATATAGAGCTTTTTAAATAAATCATATTGCAAGATGTGGTTAAAGTCTAGCAGTATTCGACGAATAAAAACAAAAAAGTACATAGTGTAATATAGTACATAGCTATATTTAGCTTCATATATAATAAATTGTAATATTAAAGAAGCTTAAACAATTTACCTTCAACCGGCCAAATGATGCCACAGAGAAGCATCATGGGTAGGAAAGATCCCAAAGCAAGATACGTTGCTGTCCTTTCTGTATCACATACACAGGATACCACGAAACCTGTAACAAAAGAGAATCATTAATTATTCGTACTGACGAAAACTGTGGATCTTAAAATTATAACGATTATAGATTAGATTTACATCTATACTAATATTATAAAGCTGAAGAGTATGTTTGTTTGAACGCGCTAATCTCAGGAACTACTGGCCGATTTCAAAAATTCTTTCGGTGTTAGATAGTCCATTTATCGAGGAAGACTATAGTGTGACTATAGCCTATATATATATCATCACGCTAAGACCAACAGAAGCGGAGCCACGCGGGTGAAACCGCGGGGCGCAGCTAGTTGTTAATATAATATACTAAATAATAGCTTTTCGCCCACGTTTTCAGAGAAAAACGCGAATAGTTCCCGTTCCCATGGAATTTCCGGGATAAAACCTATCCTATGTGAAAGTTACCCTCTATATGTGTGCTAAATTTCATTGTAATCGGTTCAGTAATATTTGTGTGAAAGAGTAAGAAACGTACATACACATCCATCCTCACAAACTTTCGCATTTATAATATTAGTAGGATTTAACAGTATTACAGAAGCCTTTTTTGGCATTTGTATAACATTACATAACCTTTTACCTTCCTATAATTTTGTTTTATCACTACATAGTAAAAAACAAAGTCGCTTTCTCTGTCCCTATGTATGCTTAAATCTTTAAAACTACGCAATCGATTCAAGAGCAAGGTTTTAGTATATACTTTATTAGGATTATTAGAATTATTGATATAGAAGTATATAAGCTAGTACCAAATAAAGGTATGTCTATGCCAAAATAGAGTTTTATATATATAAAAACTACAAAGGTAAGTACCATTTCAGCTTAGACTAGTGAAGCAAGATAAATCTCTAAAGCGGCTTATTTTCAAAAGTAGCGCATAGATAGGATTAAATTCAAAAAGAGGAAAACCGTTGAAGCGATTTTCTTGAAAAATATACCATTATTGTTAAATTTCGTGACAAAAGGGTTTTGATATTCTATTAAAATATGTTTATAAATTGTTGGAAAATTCATTTTATAAGTTGTGTGTTGCCATAATATAGTTTACAAAATCGTACTAAAGTTTTTAGAGTCCTTAAAGTGTTGTAACATAATAAATATCATGAGATTTAATTTCGTTTATTATTCTTATCACTACATAGTATAAAACAAAGTCGCTTTCTCTGTCCCTATCTATGTCCTTATATCCCTATGTCCCTTTGTATGCTTAAATCAAAAACTACGCAACGGATTTTGATGCGGTTTTTTTAATAGATAGAGTAATTATTCAAGAGGAAGGTTTTAATATAATATAATTTATTATGTTTTAGACAAAGCGGGCGAAGCCGCGGGCGGTAGGTAAGCTAGTTTCACATAAAATTCGTGATTATTTAAGTAAAATCCGTCTTGAAGGACTAATACACATATTTTTTAATACTTACACATACTTTTTACTTATATATTATGTAATATGTATGTTATAATTTTTATACAGTGAAAAACAAAAATTTGAGTTTAAGTTTAACTTACCAAAAGTCATTCCACACAATCCAATACTGAGAGTCAATATAATGACCCAGCCAAGAGGTCCCCGTAACGTCAGATCAAAGATGGCGAACCCAACCACTAACACCATAGCCGTTTGGACGATCATCACAATCATTTGTACTAACACATGGGCGAAGAGGATTTCAGTACCTGGAAAAGAAAAATAATTTACTTTTTTGAAGTTGGTTAAAGGTAAATAAGGTTTTTAATGGATTTGGGATGCGTTTAATTGATTATCTCTATATACAGTGTGGAAGTTTTCGATGGGCCCTGGAGGGAAAGTACTTGAAATATTGGAGATAGCAAATTTGGGAAAAAGGAAACATTCCTTCATTTTTAAAATATTTATCAAGTACTCTCCCTCCAGGGCCCATCGAAAATTTCCACACTGTATATAAAATACTCGTGTCGCAATGTTAATAATAGTCCTCCGAAACAGCTGGACCGATTGACATGAAATTTTTTGTATTGAGTAGATCTGCGAATCGGGCAACATCTATTTTTCATACCCCTAAGTGATTACAGTAAGGTAGAATAACGTTTGCTGGGACAGCTAGCTATATATTATTATGAAGAGTAATCTTACGAAATATAAATATATTTTTAAAACCTTAACAGAATAAGTACCTACAACTAATCAAGAATTTATCAAAGTCCTGGAAATCATCAAAATTTTAAAATCATACAAGACAAAATATTCAATAGGCAACTTTGAAAAACTTTGAAAAACTTTTTATTATTCATTTCATACAATACAATATGGAGTAGTAGGGCCCTCCTAGTAAGTTTAATATAAAACCTGTGTCAGGAGGACCCGCTCTTCCTTAACTTAAAATAGGAATCTACATCAGAATAATAAACTGTTTAAATAACAAAATATTAATAGTTAAGTGTGGAGTGTATTCGTGTGTGTGTGTGTGTGTAATGTGTTTGTGTATTGTGTGTGTGGGCGCATGTGTGTGTGTGTGTGGGTGAATGTGTGCGTGTGTGGGTGTGTATGTGTGTGTGTTTAGATTTGTCAGTTTATGTATGAGCAAGAGGTAACTTCTGTCGAAAACATACAATTTCATTGTTTATAGAAATATTTATGTTGTTTACATAAACAACTACATTGTTCAAAACAAAATAACATTTCTCAGTATCAACAAGCGGTAATTCCACATAAAGCCCATTAAAGATTCATTATCTGTAACATTTATTTATTCTTTAACTCACCAGTGATTCCAGAGACCAGAGATCTTTCTAGAATTCCTTCGTTGCGTTCTGCCAACATGGAGCCAGATGTTAATGCTACCGCCAAGAAGAAAATAATCCTGTTTAAAGAATAAAAATATTTATAGAAAAAAAATGCAAAGGAAACGTATTCAAGCTTCACTACATAGTATAAAACAGAGTCGCTTTCTCTGTCCCTATGTCCCTTTGTATGCTTAAATCTTTAAAACTACGCATCGAATTTTGATGCGGTTTTTTTTAATGGATAGAGTGATTCGATAGGAAAGTTTTAATATATAATTAATTGATTAAATTTTAGACAAAGCCGCGGGCGGAAAGCTAGTAAAATATATATTAAAGTGGTACATATTCATTTAATTGTACCTATGTTATACTTGAAAAGAAGTATTTTTTTAAAATTTTAGAAATACGAAAAGCAGTATTGTAATATAAATAAACTTATTATCTTTTACTAAAATCATACTTGAAGTTTAATCAAGTCGATTTTTTATATTCTGTTGATTAGTATATCTGATAACATACAAAGAATCAATTTAACGTCATATTCAATATTAATATTAATTATAATCCCTGATAAAAAAGGTTTTAAAATTCAAATTGCCGTTTAAAAATAAACACGACTCAGATTAACCGCAAGAGATACCCGATACTAAATAAACACACATTTCCTCGCAATAATTACTCAATATTTACCAAAGAAAAAACCAATTAAAATAGGTACTTACGTAAGAATAACGCCAGGGCCGGCGAAATCTGTGAAATTAGGCACCTCCAAGCCGAAAATAGGGCGATGGAACTGGGGAAAAAATAATTGGTTTCATTTATTTTTAATATAACAACGTAGCAAAATTTATAAATATCGTAAATTTTTAAAATGTCACAAGGTCTGTAATCATAAATTAGTTAACACGGACAGTGTAGGCTTTTAATAATAAAGACATTTTTTTCTACAGATTATTTATATATTTTTTTATGTATAAGCTAACAAACGAGCTTGCTCGTGACCGGACAGAAAGCGATGGTTGGCGCCGCCCATGAACAGACACAGACTTTGGAGTATTGTGGAATGTGGGTGCGTTGCCGGCCTTTGACGGAGGAGTACGCTCTCTTCTTAAAGTATTCCAAGTCAAAGTTCTTATGGTTCGCTCTCCAGATAGTAAATAAATTATTAATACGGTGTGATTTTTTTCTACTACGACACGTATTTTTTCTACACGTAAGTTTTAAAGTCATACAACATGCTCAAATCTATAAAATTATATTCACATGAATGCATGGCTACATGGCAAAAATAACCACGTTTTAAAATAAAAGTATTATAATTAAAAATACAAGTATTATATTATCTGTGACCAAGCTAACTTAATTTGTACAAACCGAATAAAAGTAATACAAAAACAAAAATAATTACATTACCATTAATATTAACATACTAAGGTATTGAGATCACGTAGCTGTTTCGTAGCTTTTGACATTGCATTATAATCAAATAAACAGTCTATAAATAATTCAAGAATTTTTCGAATTAAATAGCGTGTATCTAATCTGTATTTATTTACGAGACCAAATTATCTGAGTAGGCAATTTGAAGATCAGTTAGGGTGCTCGCTCATTAGATATGTCATGACAATTTTTTTTTTTTTTTTTTTTTTTGTAAGGTGTTTCTCAATGTTAGCCAGAAGAGCTTCTACATTTTAACGCGGACGCGGGGGTGAACTGAAGGTTCACCCTGGTAGCGACATGCACAAGGGCGTCCCCCCTGGACGGGGATCTCGAACCTCGGCTTGGGCTGTCGCTTGAGTGGAGGAGGCCAGAAGGGCCCTAATCGGACGGAGACAATTATTAGTATCCGCATATGCGGTTTTGAAATCGATACTTAATTATAACCAAATTGGGCCTAAATAATTCACAAATAATAATATATTCAAGATATACAAACACAAACTAAAAATTGGTATATTATGTTACTATAATGTTACTTTTTACTTCATTTCAGATGTTAAAATTTATGCCATTTATAATAGAGCTGTTTTACTTTTGAATTACTTGCTAATTATTTCAGATAGGTTGCCTTATATTCAAAGAATTGAAAAACTTAAATTAATACATCTCGTTACCCAAGATACGGGT
Source organism: Colias croceus (assembly GCF_905220415.1). Taxonomy (NCBI): domain Eukaryota; kingdom Metazoa; phylum Arthropoda; class Insecta; order Lepidoptera; family Pieridae; genus Colias; species Colias croceus. Next base: position 2,321,396 of record NC_059560.1, read on the forward strand.
AAAAACGAAATATTAATACTGCTAAGATAATTAAATGTCAACCTTTATGCAGTTACTTATTAAAAACAATCGCATATTGAGAATGTTTCTATAAAGGAAAATTGCTCATTTACAAATTATTTGAATATTCAAACACTTAAATATTAAAATAGCATATCCATCCTAATCTCCTCTTACCTTTACAAAGACCTAAATCAATACAAACAATTTAGTGAACGCATTTCGATCAAGTACATCGTTTTCAAGTCGACGTTATATCGATTAAAGACTAAATAAACAGATCTGTTGAGATATTTATTATCTGTATTTGTTATAAAGCTGAGGTTAAGTTATACCAGAATGTTAAGTCAATATAGATAGTAACCGAATTTTTTATTGTTAGAATGTAAATCTCTATAATATAAAAATGAATCGCCAAATGCGGTGGTTGGCGCATAACTAGAGAACGGCTGAACCGATTTCGTTAATTCTTATTTTATAATAAGGGATTTAAGGAATTAAAGTACGAGGATGGTTCTTATGGAGAGAAAACGTAAACATGTACCACGGGCGAAGCCGGGGCGGACCGCTAGTAATATTATTTTAAAAGAAACATCTATTCAAATATGTACCTACCATAAAGTTTTATAATGAAAATGTCAAGTTGTCAATTATTGGATAAATAAATATGCTATTCAATTTACAAGTGCTGGGTACCTACTTCGATTAATTGCCCCCAATATTTGTAAGAATGTTACATATGAAAAGCTAATTATCAAGTGGAACAAAATTTATTCGCTGTATATTTAATAAACGTACAACGAATAAAGATTGTTGGTATATTTACCTCTTACTAATACATTCGGTTTATGTTTTAACATGTTTGTAATCATTGTAATGTATAAAAATTCAAACTCTATTTAACCGATCAGTAGAAATTTATTCCGTACCAATTGAACGATATTATAAAAATAGTTAGTAGTTATTACTTATCTATAAGTGAATCACCAAATGTGTCGACCAGCTCGACCAATTCGGCAAAATTTTCCTTTTTGTTAAGGCAAAAAGAAGGTTCTTATGGAGAGCCGTCACGAAAACGGGGCAATAGGGCAGAGCATCGTCTGCTAGGTAGGTAATTAAGCAATAAAAAAATAATATTATACTTACATATACGGGTATAGAAAGCATCCTCTTAGGCAGATTGCAGACTTCAGACAAATGTTCTGTTGCCTCCATGAAGGCAAGCTGGATGTCGCGACTTAACATCCATTCCACTTGCTTATCTGTGAAAAAACAGCAACTTTATAACAAATTGTGTGTAACTTTGTAACAGATAATAAGACTTTTTATTTTTGTGCTTAATTTAGAAAAACTTGATTTCAATAAAATAAATTAGAGAGATAGAGCTAAAATATTTGGGCATAGTTTAAAATATTCGATTGCCTAAATCATATCAAATAACATATACATAATTATTATAATGTATGCTATAACCTTTCTCTTAAACCACTATCTATGATAAAACCGCATTAAAATCAGTTCTGTAGGTTTTTCTTAAAAACATTTGATTTTAATCAAAAAGTCGGAGAGATAGAGCATTTGCAAGCAATTGAAAAAATTGCTTTCGAAGCAATTGGGTATTGTTTCGATAAACTTTCGTTTATCACCTAACACCGCTTATCGATAATTTTCGATAAGCGGTGGCTAAAAACATAATAAATGTATACTAAAACCTTCGTCTTCAACAATCTTGAACTATATATTAAAAACTCCGCACCAAAATACACGTATATAATAGTTTTAAATATACACCTACAGAATGACACACAGCGAAAAGCGACTTTGTTTTATACTATGAAGTGAGAATAGTAAAATCTAGCATCACAACAAACACAAAAACACACAAGAAATACCAAAAGATACCATTGGAATAAACAAATCGCCCCTTTAACGCCATTTTGTCTATAAATCTTTTACATTGTACTTCTGGGAATACGTAACGCAACTATCCCGAATAATAGACTAGGAAATACGGAGAACATTTCATAGCAATGTCCGTCAGACTTAATATTTTCTTTAACTAGAACAAGCAAATAAAATGGAACGTTATAAATTAAATAAATTTATCTTTCCCTACAAAATATATCTACATTTTATAATGTATAATAATATTATTTATAATATTTAGCTGAAGCTTTAGCTGAAGAGTTTGTTTGTTTGAATGTGCCAATCTCAGGAACTACTGGTCGGTGTTAGATAGTCCATTTACAATCTCAGGAACTACTGGTCCGATTTGAAAAATTATTTCGGTGTTAGATAGAACTCGGAAGGCTAGAGACTATATATCACCGCGCTAAGACCAAACCGCACAGCACAGCTAGTATTCTATAATCTAAGTATTATAAGTAAAGCTTATTCAAAGTGCTTCTAGAAGAAGTCTTCACTACATAGTATAAAACAAAGTCGCTCTCTCTGTCTGTATGTCCCTGTCTAAATCTTTAAAACTACGCAACGGATTTTGATGCGATTTTTTAATAGATAGAGTGATTGAAGAGGAAGGTTTAGATGTATAATTTACTAGCCGTGAGATTAGCTCGTACAAACAAACAAACTTACAGCTTTATAATATTAGTATAGACATGGGTATAGATTAGGTTTTAGACACAGCAGGACGCATGCCAAGCCGCGGGCGGAAAGCTAGTATTGAATAAAATATAATATTAGAGTTTCAGTTTAATAGATGTACCTGTAATATGTTACAAGTTCTAAACAAATAATTACATCAATTTTATATTATTATCGAATCACAAAGTTAAACCACTTAACTTTAATATAAAAAGAACATATTAAAAGTTCTCAATACTAATAAGCTAATAAGTAGGTATGGAGGCATCGACCGACTGACCCTGTGTTTGAACATAATTGTGGTCTTTTCAAATTTGCCATAAAATATTCAATACACAGTTACTTCAATCGAAGAAGAAAAAGATCGATATGAAAGGCCTGGCCAAGTACTAAAGTTCGACGACATCTACCAACACGCACTTGGCCAGCGTGGTGAATTATGCCTTATATTCTTGTAGAATGAATGAATTGAAGAAAAAATACTTTAATTCGCATCATAAATGAATACAATCACAAATCAAAATATAGAGACGGCGATCTTATCGCTATAAGCGATCTCTTGCAGAAATCCCAGGATAAAGCAAAAAAAAAGGGAAACTTAAAATTTTGGCGCAGTACAATAATTATGAATATCTATATCCTCAACAAATACCTCTATAAACAGGACGACAAAGTTCACATTGTAGATGCATTAAAATATAGTCTGAAGCTTTTAAAAACATTCATACTATACAACATACATAATATAGTGACAATATCAACATATTTTCCGATTTTCGTAATCTTTCTCCAAAGCACACCTTATTTTTCAACACATAAGGCACATAACACATTATATTAATGACCTATCAGCACAAAAGTACATATCACGTGTATTCAAAGCGCTCAATATTGGAGGAATATAAACACTCTGAACTTTTACAAAGAGAAATACATTTTCTACGCGCCTTTATTGAAGCTGGAGGTCGTAAAATTCTCTATTTTCCTACATTGATTTAAATTTGAGATAAAGGTACTTAGCATTCCTTTTATGACGGTAATAAGAATCTTAGTTAAGGCAATATTATGAAGCTGTAAGTTTAGATTATTGATAGAAATTTTGTATTGTTTTAAAAATCCGTGGGTTATAGCAAATAAATACTTTATAAAAATTTATACATGATGATTATTAATATCAAAATATAAAAATAATTTAAATGAGAAAGCTCCGAAAATTAATTATCTCTAGAAAACTTATTTTTAAAACACAAATAGAAAATATTTCCTTCAAACAAGATGAATAGTAATTATAAATTGTTTTCTAATCATTTAAACTTATTTATACCTAACTGTGTAACCATTCCTCCAATAGGGAATTACGATAAAATAAAAATTTAGTTATATTATAAAGCTGAAGAGTTTGTTTGTTTATTTTGAATAATCAATCTCAGGAACTATTGGTCGGATTTGTTAAATTCGTTGTTAGATAGCCCATTTATCGAGGAAGGCTTATAGGCTATATACATCATCATGCTAAGACCAGCAGAAGCGGATCAATGCGGGTAAAACCGCGGAGCACAGCTATGTATTGCTCTTTATATATTTCCACTCCAGTTATTAAGGAACTTTAGATTGTGAAATAGGGCATCGGCTGACTCTTTTGTACGAGGTTGTTAGTTTGAACCGATTGCTGTAAATTCTTTGTTTGAGAAAGTATTGAAAAGTATTGTTGTTTATTTGAAAAGGTTTTCTCATTTGTATTGATTAATTATTCTGATTAAAATCTCTGTTTAGTTGTATAATACATATTTAAGATTGGGAATTGGAACTTTTAAATACACTACATTCTATTTTTAGAGCAAATCGTTTGATTAGATTTCGATTAATAATAGCATAGATAATATAAAAGCATGGTTTGAAAGAACAATAGATTTGCCATAAATATAAACTTTGATTGTTAATATTAGAAGTTTAACACATTATACAAGAACATTATACAATTATTTAAATATAAGAAGAATGAATGACTGAGCAAAATACTACCTAGTTAATCTATAATATGTATAAAAATGAATCACAAAATGTGTTGGTAAGCGCATAACTTTAGAACAGCTGAACCGATTTCTTTAATTCTTTTTTTATTATATTCCTTGAAGTACGAGGATGGTTTTTATGTAGAGAAAACGTGAATATGTACCACGGGAGAAGCAGGGGCGGACCGCTAGTAATAAAATAAAATCTGGTTTTACTATTAAAAACAAATTTGACTGCCTTTTTAATAAAAAAATACCTTAAGTACTACCTACTTCTTTAATCTTTCAATTTAATGAAAATGCAATTAAGCAAACTACTAATATAATATGTATCGGAATTACAATCGCCTGTATCGAATATATCACAGTCAGAGATTGATTACATTACTGCGTTATAATGTATTGATATTACCCATAAATTACCACCAATTGTTATCATTATTAAGCAATCAATATTATTGCTTTTGTAGGCCATTTATTGGTTTAGTTATTTCGTCTACGTACAGTTTTTCATTTATACTAAACTAGCTTCCCACCCGCGGCTTCGTCCACGCAGTCAAAGAAAAACCCGCATAGTTCCCGTTCCCGTGGGATTTCCGGGATAAAACCTATCCTATGTCCCGGGGTAAAAAGTAGCCTATGTCCTTTCTCGGGTAACAAAATACCAAATTTCATGCAAATTGGTTCAGTAGTTTAGGCGTGATTGAGTAACAGACAGACAGACAGAGTTACTTTCGCATTTATAATATTAGTATGGATTCATCTAATATCATTAGTAGTTGTTTTTGTGTTTTTGTAATGTCTTCACACATTAAATACTGACCGAGATTAAAAACGATTTACCTATCTATTTTGAAGTTGCGAGACATTGAAATTTCACTTGAAAACATAGCATACTAGATGTCCGCCCGCGGCTTCGCCCGCGTTTTCAAAGAAAAACCCGTATAGTTCCCGTTCCTATGGGATTTTTGAGATAATACCTATCCTATGTGTTAATCCAAGTTATCGTCTATATGTGTGCTAAATTTCATTGTAATCGGTTCAGAAGTATTTGCGTGAAAGAGTAACAAACGTACATACACATACATCCATCCTCACAAACTTTCGCATTTATAATATTAATAGAAAGAATTGTTATAAATAGGTACGTAGACCTAAAAATAGCCACAGTAAAATTACGAAAGAAGACATTCCACTGGGCTTTTTGTGGTTTAGCAATGTAACAAAGAATAAAGATTAAATCGGATGTCTTTGTGCAAAATGACCGAGTTAATTGGAACCGACATAGCGTAGGGATTTACGAATTTACCACAGTTCAACTTGATTGCTATTTTCTTGCGAATGATAAATGCTGGCTTAGCGAATTCTAGGAATAACTGAGGTTATTAAGTGTAATTTATTTGGTTATGGTATACAAAGTTATAGATCATGAAATGCACAGTCGAATTCCGTATTTTACAATTACTCTTTGAAGCGTGACTAACGAGGGAACTATACATACGTATTATACATATACTTTAAAATATCCTATATTCCTAAGAGATTAACAAAAAGCTTAACTTCATGCTATAAGGTAGTAGGATTTCATATAAATGCAATAAAGAGGATTTTTTAAATATAATGTATTTTTCGTAAAACATATTAATATCATCTATATCTATACATATAATAAATCTGTAGAAGGGTCAATTCTGTACATTGAAAATATTGAAAAAATAATTACCAGGGGGTGTTACTGGATCGATACCAAACCCAAATATGTGATTAAAAAAAATTTTGTCTGTCTGTCTGTCTGTATGTTCAGGCATCACGTGAAAACTAACGGTTCGATTTCGATGAAACTTGGTATAATTATACCTTATTATCCTGGGCATAAAATAGAATACTTTTTATCCCGAAAAAATACGTAGAAAAAAAATAAATCGTAATTTTTCTTAATTTTTCCGCGCGGACGGAGTCGCGGGCGGAAGCTAGTCACTAATAAAGTTATACGTCCTTCTATATCTATATTAAGTCCAACACTCAAAATATCTTTTTGAATAAAAATAAATCTACTTCGTCACCTTTTTCCATTGATAAATGAACGAGATTTATTTTCCCCGGAATATCCTCCCGGTGTGAATTTTATAAATCCACTTATATCCCATAATTCATTTTATTTTTTTACATTTCCTGAACTGTGGCATTTTTCCTTCGCGCCTTTTGTTTTTGAATTCATTAAGATCATCAAATGAAATACCACCTTATTCCTTTACTTTAAAATACATTTTACAGTGAAAATTAGTTGAGGGTGATTACTATTTCGTTCACCTTATTACAAAGTGGTTCAATACATTTAATTAATGAGCCCGTTAAAAATAAATGATCGTTGAATTCTACAAAATATTCAAAAGAGGTGCTTAATTTAACTGACTTATAAAAAAAGATTTTTAATCTATGTTTTTAATGAATTCGAACATTTATGGTTTGATCATTATAATAATCAAATATTGCTTATTAGTATAACATATTATTATTATTTTATAACATCATAAATTTACCTCCAATATAAGAAATTACGAAATAATTTAAAAAGCGCCAATCAGAACATTTAACAAAATATTCAAATTCGAATTTAGAATTTCGAATCATTCATTGATAAAAGTTTGAAAACTCATTCGAATAACGACTTATTCGAAATTCGAATTCGACTTATGAGTTATTCGAATTTTATGTAAATGACCGAAGCGCGCGAAATATATTGTTACGACTTGGAAAATCTTCATGTAATACTAGTTTAATTTGTTTTGGGGGTCTTATTATTTACTGTTATGACACTGATGGCTATGACTTCATCAAATTTAAGATTAATATCGGTTGTGCAATAACATAATATTTTATAACAAATACTAACTTTTTAGTAGCAAAAAAATCATAAAAAATGTATGTTATACTAGTTGTGCCCCTCGGTTTTACCCGCATTGATCCGCTCCTGTTGGTCTTAGCGTGATGATAGCCTATAGCCTTCCTCAATAAATGGGCTATCTAACACCGAAGGATTTTTCAAATCGGGCCAGTAGTTTACTGAGATAAGCGCGTTCAAACGAACAAACTCTTCAGCTTTATAATATTAGTATAGATAATATGATGAACATAATTAATAATTATATTGGTAGGTACTTTTAAACAAAGTCAGACTATTAATATTGATACCCATAATACTCGGGTACCATCATAAGGAAGATACCCGGTCCTTTGGAAGGCTTACGTGGGGACACGGATCCAACACGCAGAGGCCCTTTAGAGAACTTTACTGTGTTGTGGGACACCAGCCGCAGCCTGCCCATGACTGCACTATAGAGATACAGCCCTGGGCAGTCCGCGGCCGATGTAGGACTATTTCGAGATATGGAAAGCAAAATAAACTGGGCTATGGAATGGGATGTTAAATGGGCCGGTATTTGGGGACTATTGGAAACTATGGCACCTGCCTTTCTACTCAAAGAAAGTAAAAAATATGTTGGCAGGTGGTGACTCGCCCTCTCACTGTATGGGCCCCCGAAATAAGTCGCTGCAATAGCCAATAGTGCGACAAGGGGGCAACATATATTGATACTATAACTATATCGGATAAATATTACATTAAAATAGATATGCAAATATTACGATAAAAGTTTTAATCGCTTTAATTTTTCTCGAGCCCGGAGCAAAAATGTGGTCCTTCGAGTCGAATAAAATTATCTGTGCATGAACGATTCAGATTTTTTTATGTTATGGAATATATTAAGCTATTGCATAGATCGCGGGCCTTGAGCGCGGGGACCGAATCGAGAAATTCCGTAACGAAAAAACCTCACGCTCCCCACTCCGACGGGCGGAGGTGTGGCTTGAAGGCATAGCATGCAATAGCTTTACAAGTTTACCGCGGCAGTCCCCGAGTGACACACGTCGTTTTTATGTTGTTGAAGTGAAACTTCTTTATCGGGGTTGGAAAAAAATTTAGTGTAACATTTTTTCGTTACGCGTGACATTTTTCCATTACGCGCCACTTTTTCTTATCCCTACCACGCGTGATTCGACGTATTTCTGTAAAGTTGCATAGTGTAAATTATTTGTTGAAAAATAAGGTTAAATTAAATCTTTAGCTATTTGCATTCTAACGCAATAAAGTCTCAATGAATCATTTTTTTTAAACTCAACCGCCTTAAACTTTTAAAACTAGACAGTAGACACGTTATTAGCTAGCAAATAAAAATAAAATATAATCAGAATCGGTTCACTCAGTCGAAAGTGCTGAGGTAACAAACTCAAAAAGTTACAGCCGAATAGAGAACCTCCTCCTTTTTTGAAGTCAGTTGATAATATTAAGTGTTCTGTATAAAAAAACTTACCAGTGTCATCCATATGTACTTGCACTTCAGAATTATTAATCGTAAACGGATCAGCGTGTCTCGGATCTCTCACTCTATCCTGTAAGCTTGCGGAGAAATTGGAAGGAAAGACAAGGACAGCACGAGCTGCACCATGACCTGCTTCTTTCATCGCTATTGCTTCGGTTGGGAAGGATATCTATAAAAAAAAATTAAATATTAATAATTAAAAAATAACTCAACTTTATAGTGCTCAATTTTTTAATAACAACTCCGCGTGAATATTTTTTATGGCCACATTTTAAACTAATTTTTTTATTGTATGGAAGTAAATTAGAAATATATCAGTAATTTTAAATGTTTGAACATCAAAATACTCTGTAATTATCACTTGATTAAAAACATTATTTTTAGATCTCATTTAATTAATGTAACTGCAAAACCTTAGAATAATTACACAATGTAATTATTGTGTAATTATTCTAAGTGCAAAATACATATTAACTATGGTGATGATCCATTTATTCCCATAAAAAATAATATACTAAACTTGCAATCTATTAAATGAATGTACTACCAATTAAAACATTATAAACGAACTTTTTCCAATTATTATAACACGCCGTTTCCAGCAAAAATGAGTCATAAAATCTAAAAACATTCCACTTAGATAGGGAGACGAAGAGGGGAATTTTCTGCAATACTCGAGCGTGGCAGTTTAAGATATGAGAGATACCTTAGACCTAATAGAACAAACTTTTTCACTATTTAGCTCTATATGTAGTGACGCGCGCCTAGGATAGACGATCAGATTAGTAAAAAAAAATCGATAGTCTGAAATACTCGAGCGCGTCATATTAAGATATTGGGGGTTGATTTTAGTGTTTTAAGACTAAATTTAATTAATCTGACCATAAGTCCTTGACGCCGCCGAGTTATAGGGTCGCGAACTTGTAAAAAAAAAACGTTAACCCGGCATTCTTGAGCGCGATTTTTTTTATTTTTATTTTGAAGAATATAATCTAAAACTTACTAAAAACACAAAATCTGCCGGTTTCCGCATGACCGGAAGTCTGGAGGAGCCATTTCGTCTTCCGAAAAACGCGTTGCAGCATATAAGTCGCGAACTTTACTTTTTCAAAAAAAAAAGTTTAAATAAACAAAAAAGGTAATTTTATTTTACAAAAAAAGGTCTCTTTTCAGTTTTGTCCAAAGTTTAATTTTTTTTTACTTGAAGCATCATAAAAACTCAAACTCCCGGTTTTTTGAGTATATCTCGAAAACTGAGGGTGGTAAGAAAAATTGATATGAAATAACGATGATTAAAAAAAAGAAACCCACAAACCTTTTTCGGTCAGATTAAGAGAACCCACCAACATTTTTATCAGATTAAGAAAATATGCTTTCAGAATACCTAGATAAACCTCCCCTATGAAAATCTGACGCGCTCGAGTATTTCAAAAGGACTTTTTTTTTCTGCATTTTCAAAAATTCATCGTAACTTATCGTCATGCCGTAATTGTCAGTTTTTTTAAGGGGAGCTTTCTTGGGGCCTAATTAACACCCCTTCCGAAAATCTGACGCGCTCGAGTAAATTTTTTTTTTGTGCATTTTTGACGAATTTATATGCCTAGCCCCACCACGCAAACCGGCAGATTAGTATACCGTTGTTATCAGAGGCACTTGGGGCATACGTAGTATGAATATCTGACGCGCTCGAGAATGCCCAAGTAACGGTTTTTTTTTACATTTTTGAAAATCCGTACACGCCAAACCCACCGCTAAAATGGTTTTTACCATAGAAGCTTTTCTTTTCGAAAATATTTTCTCTTTCGATTTTGATAAGTCTCGACGACGCCATTTAGCTACCTCGCCTCCCTATCTAACTAAAATAAATAGCTCTAAATTATAAAATAATTGATGCCGTGACTCGGGTCGCCATTTTGTATAATTACGAATTAATTCTTCTGTCCTATCATTTTATTGTTATTACGCTGTAATTCAAGCATTGAAACATGGATTGGTATGATAATAGTTATTAAATCTTGGTATATTAATAATTGAATATTTGTAAGCGTATCATTAAATTATTTTTTCTTTTACTAATTAGGTTTGAAATTAAGGAAATTCGTAAGGAAAACGTCATTGGTATTATAAACCCGATCTTAGCTTATTTATAAAGTACTAGGTTTCCGCCCGCGGCTTCGCCCGCGCAGTCAAAGAAAAGTTCCCGTTCCCGTGGGATTCCGTTATTGCGTCATTTTCCCGGGATAAAAAGTAATCTATGTCCTTTCTCGGGTATCAAAATATCTACATACCAAATTTCATAAAAATTGGTTCAGTAGTTTAGGCGTGATTGAGTAACAGACAGACAGACAGAGTTACTTTCGCATTTATAATATTAGTATGGATTTTGCCTTCAGAAATGGATACTCAATATTTGGTAGTAAGTAGCAACTATAATAATTAATTAATGAAAATTCTAACTTGCAAGAAAAGTATTAAAAACATCTCTAGTATTAGTACATTTCTTCCAAATTCCATGCCATATTAAACAAAACATCACTTCTAAATAAAGTAGCTTTTTTGTAGGGAAATAATGTTCACAAAAGTATCAGTAGATACTTCCGAAGATTATCCAAAAACATACAGTTAGTAACCCAGATAAAGACAAAATGCTAATGTTATTAAGAACTAACGTAGCTTTCTACAGGTAAAAGAATTAAAATAGGTCTTGTACTTTGTGAGTAAAATCGTTTTAAACAAACCATCACACTTTTCCTCTTTAGAATATTACTATAACTTACCAAATTAGACTGCCTCCTCGATAAGAAATCCAGATACTGACAACTAAACATGGTCAGATTCCACTCATAAGTTTCAGGGTCTTGAGGGCATTTGTTTCTCGGATAGTCGCAAAGAACAGTAGAACTATTATGGAGCTCATAGTTCACTATCCCAATGGGAACTCCCACGGGATAATGACCAATTGCAAGGCAGAAAAGAACCATTTGGGATAGCGGTAGACCGATTATGAAGGAGAGTAGACTGAAACAAAAAAATGTCGGTTAGAAAACCTAGTAAAAACTGGAAAAAATACACGCTAGAGTCATGAAATAATTGTATTGTAAACGTTGATAAGAGTACAATGTTTGAATTGAATCTGGCCGTTTAAAATTGGACAATTCGAGTCTAAAGGAGTCGATTACATACAAACATACAAGTAAGGCTAATATAAGTTTATAACGAGATATTTAAATAAATAAAATTATTTATAACTAGCAGTCCGCCCCGGCTTCGCCCGTGGTACATATTTACGTTTTCTCTACATAAGAACCATCCTCGTACTTCAAGGAATATAATAAAAAAAGAATTAACGAAATCGGTTCAGCCGTTCTCAAGTTATGCGCTTACCAACACATTTTGGGATTCATTTTTATATTATAGATTAGTTGAATTAAAAACATGAGATCCATGAGATACCGTGCGACCGCGGCTTCACCCGTAATCAAAGGATATCCCAATGGGAATAAAATATATTACCGCGGTAAAAAGTAACCTATATCACAGTCTATATTTCGCTTTCTAGCCTCCTAACTATCTCAAAACACAAAAATCATATCACAATTATAAAATCACTCACGAGTTCACGACGTGAAAGAAAGACATATCTACAAACACACTGTTAAATTTATTATATTCTAGTAAGCATATTGAAACAAAATAATTCAAATTCCATGCTAGTTGTTCACCACGAACAACAAATGATTCTTCATTTGAAGATAATTATGGTACACGTAGCAAAAAAATTGGCGGAACTAGTACGAATTTAAAATCCGTTAAAATTAAAATAGTTTCATATTATTTTTTCATCACGCAGTAATAATATAAAAATAGATATAAAATTTGCTTACCAAATTACTTTAATTTTTGTAGAATTTATGTCGGAATTTACATCGCGTGAATTGAAATATTTTTTTATGTCCTAAATTCTAAATTTAATTTAACGAATTTAGCAACACATTTTTTCCTTAGAGTAATAATCTTAATTAACATTTCTTATGAATATAATAGAGGCGTAATTAAAACATGTTCATCTTATACATTAATGATTTATTATCACTAGCTTTCCGCCCGCGACTTCGCCCGCTCTGTAGAAAATGTCTCTATTTTATACTATGTAGTGATTAAACAAGACTTACAAAGAGATGGATTTCTGACTGACTGAACACTATTGATTTCTGACATACTATTTCATTAATATTAATTATTAATTGAAAGTAACAAATATTTCACTTCTTTTTTTACAGCTTCCATTATACTATTATCTATACTAATATTATAAAGCTGAAGAGTTTGTTTGTTTGTTTGAACGCGCTAATCTCGGGAACTACTGGTCCGATTTGAAAAATTCTTTCGGTGTTAGATAGCTCATTTATCGAGGAAGGCTATATATCTATATATCTCTCTTTCTATCATCACGCTACGACCAACGGGACGGGAGCCACGGGGGTGAAACCGCGCGGAGCAGCTAGTCACAAATAAATCTGGTTTGGTTTACTTACCCAAAGTTCCTGAACAGACTCCAAAAGTTCTTCCAAATAAGCGCTTTCATGTGGTGCCATTTCATTGGCTTGATCCTCTCCAAGCATCCTTCTGGAGGGTCTTCCTCTGGAGGTAAAGCTTCAACTGGTGACTTCAGTTCGGTTATCACACTCCTGCCTTTGCTACTCATGGACACATTGTCACCGAATTCACCGGATATTTCACCGATTTCGTCGTCTACGTCTATTGCTGTTGGATCCTGGAATTTTAAATTTAAATCTCTATGACCTCTTTATTTTCTTTTTTTTTTATTTAACAAAACTATATCTACACTAATATTATAAAGCTGAAGAGTTAGTTTCTTTGTTTGTTGGAACGCGCTAATCTCAGGAACTACTGGTTCGATTTGAAAAATTCTTTCGGTGTTAGATAGCCCATTTGTCGAGTAAGGCTTTATAGGCTATATATATCATCACGCTAAGACCAACAGGAGCGGTAAAACCGCGGGGCACAGCTAGTGCATTATAAACTTCTTTGTATAAATTATAAGTGTGCCAATTTTCACAATCCGACCACGCAATTTTCTATTAAAAGTCTTACAAAGTTTTTACTTCAGGTTATAATATGTGTATGTTGTACCTATATTTAAATACAGTTAATGCTTGTGATTAAATTGTAATTTATATAACTGTTAGTATTTATTATGAATAGCTTCAACGTCATGCAATCTTCCGTGTCCTCCAAGAATGTACCTAATTAAAACCTTGGCATTTGTGAAATATTTTATGACATGATAACCGTAATAGTTATTTAGGGCATAACAGTATCAATTATTTTAATTATCTTGAAAACTTCTTATTTCGCTTTACATGATTTGATTAATATAGATATATCTATAGATATTTAATAACAAAGTTACAGAATAAGTAGCCATGTTGATACAAAACCATATTAATTTTGTATTATCACAATAATAGTTTTATATTACCACAATCATGATATCAAATTAATTGCCCAACATTAAAAAGGAAAGTAGCGTGTTTAGATTAGATAGCAAACAAAAAATTGACCCGATTGACTCTTTTTAAGTACACACATCGATTTTTACAACAGTGTTAATGTATCTACCCCATACTCCAACTAAATACACTAGAAAACAGTAGAAAAAAAAACGCCGCGTGTCACTCGGGGACTGGGGCGGTTGCGCTATTGCATGCTATGCCTTCAAGCCACACCTCCGCCCGTCGGAGTGGGGAGCGTGAGGTTTTTTCGTTACGGAATTTCTCGATTCGGTCCCCGCGCTCAAGGCCCGCGATAGAAGCTATGCAATAGCTTAAAAAACATAAATTAAAATCATTTTATACATAATCAATTTACTCACAGGAATAGCCGGAATCTCCACTTTTTCCACCACATCAGCAAGTATACTGGATCGTCTTCTTTTTCCCATATTTTGTAACACTGATAGCTTCAAGAAGACATCTTCTAAGCTCTCTGCTTGGTAGCGGCGTATTAGTTCTGTTGGTGACTCTTCGGCTAGGAACCGACCGCCACGCATAAGACCGATCTGTTGATAAATATATATTATATAGGGTTATAATCATTTTTTTTTAATTGACTTATATGTTACCAGGCAAATAAATATTGTATTCGTTCTTTGTTATTGTTTTCCTTGGTTCTGTAGCTATCCAATAGCCAATCCAAAGCCAATCTAAAGATCATGGTCTAAAGATGTTAATTCTTAATTTAGTGTGTACATTAGAGCTTTCATTCATTCATTTATTCATTCAAAGATAGGGATAAAGCTGTACGCCGCCGCTCGGCCCAGGTAGACATTTTTGTAAGTTTATCTAATTTTTAAATGTTATTGCTTACGAGCGGACACAAATTCAAAGAAAAAACTATTAAAATCCGTTCAGCCGTTTTCAAGTTTGTACCTACATACTATGTATATATTTAAAAAAATGTTTTACAGAATCAAAAAAACGTGAATAATATCATTTCAACGATCGATTTACTCGTATAAGTTCGTTTGACTCATCACACTGTATATATTTCATAAGCCTTAGTTGTCCTATTGGGTTCAGGCTCTATATTTTGATTCAGTTCATTTACACCAAAATCGACTAGATTTTACGTATAGATTAATATGAAAATTATTGATTCATTTAAACTAAAAAGTCTCTAATTTTATTCACATTGTTACAAATTGTGTTACAATATAAAAATGTTCACTGTATCTTATCATTTTTCATGGAACTATTATTAACACTCACGAAAATACAAGAATGAAAACTGAAGTTTTATTATTTATAGCAGAGATAAAGGCTCGTAAAGTGTTTTCAGCTTAATAAAGATAGTACTAAGATAACTTAAATTCATGTTTGAGACTTTGCAACAGTGTTTTTTTAATAAAATTAGTAGAAAATGAAAAATGGACGATGTTATTATAAATATTAGGGAATTAGTTAAAAATGTTACAGATAACGTCAATTTAGTTTTTTTTTCAGGGTTTATATTCAAGTTTATCAACGTAATACGATAAAATAGAAAAGTTGCATCTCATTGCCTACATCTACATCTTCTTCTTCTTCAGCCATCTTTATAAGAACACCTTGTAACTAGGTTTATAATATTCAAAACTAAATATTATCATACTAACTACTTGCTGCCTACGTACGAAAAAAAAATTATGATATTTTTGGAAAGGAAAGGATATAATTAAGACAATTTTATAATGTTTTCAATGAAATAAAACTGGTTCAAAAAAAAATTTTTTTTACTCACAATGTTCGCCTGTTTCGTCTCGTCAATATAATGAGTGGTGATTATCACGGTTGTTTTACCGCCCTTCGTAATGTCGACCATGTGGTCCCAGATACTGAAATATTAAAAAAATCATTTAAAACTTTAAAAATTGTGAAAAAATTGCATGAAAAATACAAATAAAAAACTTTTCTGTAAATAGTTAGGTAATAGTACTCTATTAGTTTTTATTTTTAGTCCTATTTTTTATCGAACTTGTTTCGGTAATTCCAGAGACTCCGACAATCGCACTTACAAACGTACAAATATAAAATCTGCACAATAATTAACATTTATATAATAACATTTATTTTAATATTAACATTTATATAATAATTAACATTTATATAATATAACATTTTTCTAGGCATATTTTTTATTTTTAAGTAATTTTTGTACCATATAAAATAAAAACTTACCCTTGTCGCAGTACAGGGTCTACTCCAACAGTAGGTTCGTCCAGAATAAGTAATTCTGGTTCGTGGAGTAAAGCAGCTGCTAAAGATACTCGTCGCTGTTGACCGCCGGACAGAATTTTTATTTGTCTAGAAAATTAATTATTTATAAAGACAATTTTAAAATTTAAAATCACGAAGTTTAACATCTTGTACATCG
The DNA here is from genome assembly GCF_905220415.1 of Colias croceus. NCBI lineage: Eukaryota > Metazoa > Arthropoda > Insecta > Lepidoptera > Pieridae > Colias > Colias croceus. Next base: position 2,338,326 of record NC_059560.1, read on the forward strand.
TTAAATCAAATAAAATACACATAATTTATAATCATAAAAATGCATGGTGAAACAGTTCTTTCATTTTTGAAGTCGGCTAAAGACAACTAAACTAAAATCGTTAAATGTAGAGCCAATCAAATTAATTTTCTGTATTGAAAAATATAGTTGTATTAGGATGATCATTTGTTTTGTTATAAAAACATGTAAAGTATTTATTTAAAACGATATAAAAATTTACTAAGTAGGTACATAATATAAGACTGCCTAATTACCTTTGTCTGAGATTTGTTTTAATGACAAAGTTACACATAAAAATTATGAAGAATACTTTCTCTTTTAATCTTACATTACATTTTTAGTTTCCTTTTTTATTCAAAAACCTTCAAATTTAAGAAAGAAATAAATAAGAAATAAAATCATTTATTAGGTACACCACATTGACACATAGAACATAAAAAACAAAATTAAAAAGAAATAACATAGGTAACGCAAAACAGAGAAAATAATTTAAATGACACGTAAAAAATAAGGAGGAATGAGAAAAAATAAATAAATCAAAACACGATAAAAATTTTGTGTGGCGACCTAAATGGTGAGGCCCTCAGCCATATGTCATGCCGACATGGTCGGCATAACGCTGGTTTTCAGTGCCCCCCACAAGACAAACAGGGCAGAAGCCCAAAGTGTCCCCTAACCGTGAATGTTGCTATAATAATAATATACGGAAAAAATAATAAATATTAAATCGAAACAAAAACCTGCACAGAATATTCATATACATAAATGGAACATATAAAAATAAATACATTATAATAATAAAAATAAAAATATGGAAATATATATACTTGAAAATACATATAAAACAATAACATAAAATAAATAAATAAATTTCGAATTTCGTTTCCACTCACCTAGTAGGGTTTGGTAGTTGCAGTAAATCTACCAAAAAGTCAATCCTCTCTTCCACCTCTTTAGTTGTCATCCCGGATATCCAGCCGAAGTATATCATCGTCTCCCGGATCGAAAATTCGCCGAACAACGCAATTTCCTGCAAATAATTGTTATTTTAACGGTATATTGTTTTTGTTGAAGTGAAACTTCTTTATCGGGGTTGGAAAAAAATTTAGTGTAACATTTTTTCGTTACGCGTGACATTTTTCCGTTACGCGTCATCTTTTACTCTTAACCCTACCCCTACCATAGTCCCTACCACGCGTGATTCGACGTATTTCTGTAAAGTTGAATATAGTAATTATTTTTTGAAAAATAAGGTCATAAAGAAGTTTCACTTCTTACCTACGAGTGTACACTAGTACACGCACACATTTTTTTTTTTTGTTTTAAAAATTGCACAAAATATTTAAGGGGTGTTTATTAGCTAAAAATTTCTACTGTGGATTTTAAATATAAATTTCTGCCTAAATATGAAGTTTTCAAACATTTTTGATCGCCATTTTTGTTTTTTGTACAAATCTTGAAATAAAAACCCAGCAGGATAATATTATTTATTTTAATAACATTGACGTCACGAACCCATATGAATAAAATAACCAAGTTTATTCACATAATACGTATGCTATTCTTTCAATTATCATAAATTAAACGCCATTCATGACACTTCAAACATAAATAATAATATTGCATGTATAATGTTACATATTTACCATTAAACGGATTATAATAGTGGTCATAAAATATTATCAAGATTGTGAATTTTAAAGCGACGTAGTTAAAAAAAAAAAAAGTTTTATTTATTGCAGTACTATCCGTAATGTTAATTTTTACATTATTTCAAAACTATAAACAACTAGCTTTCCACCCGCGGCATCGCCCGTGCAGTCAAATAAAAACCCGCATAATTCCCGTTCCCGTGGGATTTCCGGGATAAAACCTATCCTATGTCCTTTCTCGGGTATAAAAATATCTCTATACCAAATTTCATGCAAATCGGTTCAGTAGTTAAGGCGTGATTGAGTAACAGACAGACAGACAGACAGAGTTACTTTCGCATTTATAATATTAGTATGGATTATCTATACTAACATTATAGAGAAGAGGAAAGGTTTGTATGTATGTATGGTTTTCACGCATAAACTACTGAACCGATTACAATGAAATTTAGCACACATATAGAGTAACTTGGATTAACACATAGGACAGTTTTTATCCCGGAAATCCCACGGGAATGAGAACTATGCGTGTTTTCCTTTGAAAACGCGGGCGAAGCCGCAGGCGGAAATCTATTAGAATTTAGGTATATAAAAAAAATAATACGAAAGTACACTCAATACAATACAATACATCCAATATTACATTGAAGGAAATTCTTTTGAAAAGGAAAAAAGCGTTGTTATCAATTATTGTTATTACTTAGTAATAATTATTACAAGAAAAGCCTGTGGTATAAGAAGGGTTTTTTATATTATTTTAACCAAATCATCATCATCAATACATATAATAAATCAATACATATAATAAAATTCTAGAAAAGTCGTGTCTGTACAATCAAAATATATAAAAAAAAATTAGCAGGTGCTATTATTAAATCGATCCCAAACCCAAAACTGTAGTTAAAAAAATTTTTGTCTGTTTGTCTGTTTGTCTGTTTGTCGGTTTGTCTGTTTGTCTGTATGTTCGTGCACGCTAATCTCAGAAACGGCTTATCCGATTAAGATGCGGTTTTCACTAATATATTGTGGTAATCTTCATTTAACATTTAGTGTTTATTTCATGTCAATCGGTTCGTAAATAAAAAAGTTATGACCATTTAAGTATTCACGGCGAACATTTGCTAAGGCATTCTATACACTGTACGATAAAACGTAAGTTATCTGTTACAATTATTATTCCTGTAAATGTCCAAGTGATCATATCGAAAGTGCCCATTGGTCAAATTAGAATTATTCTTACTTCTAGGTAAATTTTATACATAAAATGTCCTTTAAATTATGTCGTATTATATTTTTAACCCCCGACGCAAAAAGATGGGTGATAAGTGTTTGACCGCTATGTGTGTCTGTGTGTCTGTTTGTGCCACCGTAGCTCGCTAACAGGTAATCCGAATTAGATGCGGTTTTTTTAGTTAGGCAGCATATTTTCCGACGCTGGTTCTTAGATAAAGTGTATCAAAATCGGTTCATCCATTTATTATACCTAGGTATATTATTATAGGGGTAAATTTGGGAATGAAAAAAACGAAAGTTGTCAAATATAAGTACCTAAGTGATATATTAAATGAAAGTGAACGACCTATCAGTAACAAATCGGTTCATCCATTTATTTAATATAGGTATAAAAGTGGTAATAAAAAAATGAATTTGTCAAAAATATACTCAAGTGACATATCATATGAAAGGGCATGACGTGTAAAGTTTAATTAGACATGTTTTATCAAAATCGGTTCATCCATTTATTATCCCTTTTTATGGGTAAAAGTGGGAATGAAAAAAAACGTATGTTGTCAAATATGTTGTCAAATATGGGTATAGTGACATATCAAATAAAAGTGCATAACGGGTGAAGTACACTTAGTTATATTTTTATCCAATTCGGTTTATCCATTTATTAGATTACAGCGGTAAAAGTGGGAATGAATAATGTGGTCAAATAATATACTCAAGCGGCATATCAAAATATGAAAGGGCAACGTGTGAATTACAATTAGTCATATTTTATCGAAATCGGTTCATCCGTTTATTACATTTAGGGCTTTTTAGGGGTGACAGTGGGGATAAATAAACCAAATGGAGCATCAAACTACAGGATATGACGTGTACATATAGGTACAATTAGATATGGTTTACATCAAAATCAGTTCTGCCATTTACTAGGGATGGAAAGGGAAGGGTTGAAAGTCTGTGAAAGAAGAGGGGATATGGGAGCGAGAGGATAGCCACACCCTGGAAATTTTGAACTCTACTCAAAGCTACATAGGCCTGGCCCTTGGCAATATTTTTTCCTAAGTATACCACTTCTTTTGCCACTGTGGTCCATTACAATTTGTGCACGGTTACGGCCCAACTTAAAAGATGTCAAGGAGCAACAAACTTATAGATATCAATATGATGTAGGAATGTAATATGGAGGTAGAGGTAGGTCTCGCTCACTTGAAAATATTACATGAAAATAAGAAACCGAAAGGAATAAATAATTATTTTACAAACTTCCCGACGATCTTTAAAATTAAGTACCATATATGTATTTTGATAATGAGGTATATTATGATGATGTTGGCATGGCAGCCCCGACGACTTTGTTTTTTTTTATAAATATTTAAAATGGTATTTGTTTTTAAAAATCTTCGGGAAGTTTGTGAAATTATTTATTCCTTTTTCTATGTATGCACTTTTCTTCGTAGCGCTGTTTTTTTTTATTTAATTTTTATTGCACGGTCTAAACGGTTTAGTTACTACCTACAGGCGTGAGACAGGATTCAGGAAAGATCTGATTTGGATTTTGTGCTGGATTTGATAAAAACTGAGTATCGATTAAGCTGATCAGTTGCTGCACGATACATAGTTAAAAACATCCATACAGGGAAGGAAGGAAAAGAAATTTGCTCCCCTCCCCCCTGGTGCCTAAAAATAATATGACATAATTTAAAAAAAATTTTACGTAGAAAATTAATAAGGCATTTTTTTTGTATTGTTTAGCTCAGTTTAGTAATAAATTTTACTTACAGTTCTTTTAATTATTTATGGTAGTCTGTGTTTACTCAATAATTAAGATAAGTAGTAACTACTATGCAGTCACTATTCCACGCGGACGAAGTCGCGGGCACAGCTAGTTCTCAATATATTTCTAAATAAATTTTAACTGTTTTTCAGAACGTTTATTTTTAACGAATGGAATGGAGAAGGACTCTAAAATTACAAATGAAAAATAGCTTTATGTAAATTAGTTTCATCCAGAAGGGTGGACACTTAATATTTCTCCTTATTTTTTCGTGTTCCTTCTCTTTATTTTAGAGGGAAATATCATATTATATTTAGGAAAAAAATAATGAATTTTGATAAATTAAATTACTGGAACATTTTATGAAAAATCTAATTTGTAACATTGTTGTGTTTCCTTTTTAATAGAATAATGCTTTTTATAGATACCGAGTGTTATATAATATTAGAAATACTTATAATTCTCAATTAAAATGAACTATTATCTTATGAGGTACGTTTCAATTTTTAGCAAATTAAGTAAGTAACTAAGTACCTACACAATATTCTTTGTCATTCATAAAAATAAATAGCGATTTAAAATTATACAATATCTAATTGAAAGAAAACAAGATCCTGTTTAACTAAATAAATAAATAGAGAGCTTAATTCCTCAATTGACCAACAAAACAAGCTATTTATCAAAGTTCCTCACTTCATTGCTATTCAATATTACAATGGAAGACCGAATCTACTCGCAATTCATTGAACAAAGTTGAGAAAACCACTTAAAACTTCGAATCTTTCCTTTCTTCGCTTCAAAAAGTCCATTTTCATAATGCATTTTCATATTAAACGACTGTACGGAAGTCACCTTATATTAAAAAAAAAAAAAACCGTCAAGTGCGAGTCGGACTCACGCACTCTTTTTTAATTTTTAGTACCTATTTGTTGTAATAGTGGCAACAGAAATACATCGTTTTTGAAAATTTCAGTTTTCTACCTATCACGGTTTATGAGATACAGCCTGGAGACAGACAGACAAACAGACAACGAAGTCTCAGTTAAAGGATCCCGTTTTACCGTTTCGATACGGAACCCTAAAAAAGCTTTTTTAAATTGAAATGAAGTGTTGTGACGGAAGGCGCAGTTAAAGTTTTGATGGGTCATTTTTTTCAGCAAACTTTAATATAGTATTGAATAATAATAGTTTATCTGAAATACATTAAGTATAATGTACATATTTTGTGTATTAGTTTTACGGATTACCTACAAGATTATTTTATCAAGGTAACATTTGTCCAAAAAAGGCCAGCAAAGCACCTGTAACACTTCTAGTGTTACAAGTGTTTATGGGCGGTGGTGACCACTTACCATCAGGTGGCCCACCTGCTCCTTTGCTTGCTCTGTCATAAAATAAAAACAATTACTACCCATCTTACTCTTTCGGTCTTACTAGAATTTGCTCTTGGCCGACTTATTATAATAATTTTTAAAACACGCGAATCATACATCCTGTTTCTTTGCGTTTATCATAGCTAAGGTACAACTCCAACACTTGCTGATTTAATGCTTTTAGTCGCGCGTTAAAAAGCTATATCTAATAATCTCGATATTTACCTGTGGCATATAACCTATCCTAGGTCCTGGAACTCCACTCCCAGGACCTCCAGGTCTTCCACCAAGCACCCAGATTTCGCCTGCATTCAACCGTCTTCTACCAACTATACAGGACAGTAATGTGGTCTTTCCACACCCTGAAGCTCCGAGAAGACCGTAACTGTAATGAAAAGGACATATGTTTTATTTACTTATTTATTACTCTTTAATAACTCAGGCCCCGGAACCACAGACACAATAGAAAATCTATTGTGTCTGGGACCGATCGGGCCGCTTGGGGCTCAATGGTTAATAAAAATATACATGGGAAACTTATTGCTAATGTATACAAATCAAAATATAGTATACCCAGTTTATTAGGCGGCCTTATCACTTAGAAGTGATCGCTTCCAGAAAACCTGGGCAAAAGGTAACAAGCAAAATCATATATTACCTATCCTATACCTTTGCTTCTATTTTCTTAATTTGTATATTAATTACTAGCTTTCCGCCCGCGGCTTCGCCCGCTTCGTCTAAAACCGAATAAATTATATACTAAAACCTTCCTCTTGAATCAGACTCTCTATTTAAAAACCGCATCAAAATCCGTTGCGTAGTTTTAAAGATTTAAGCATACAAAGGGACATAGGGACAGAGAAAGCGACTTTGTTTTATACTATGTATTGATTAATTCGTATCTAATCATGACTATTTTTGTATATTTATTAAGTAGATCGAGGTAGTTACTCATAACTAGGTAGCTATCTACTAATAACTAGTCCGAAATAAGAAATTATTTAAATCAAGCTAACTTAACCTATATTTTATTTAGCTGAAGCTTGTTTGTTTGTGTGGTTAGTTGAACGCCCTTATCTCAGAAAAAACTGGTTCGAATAAAAATAGCGTTTGTTGTTGTGAAGCTATGATTAAAAGGAACAAAAAGATGAAAAAATGTTGCAAATTACGCGGGAAAAACCGAGTCTACGTAGACTCCCACGCAAAGACGCACACATAGTTATTTATAAAATCCAATATAGTAGTGTTATTGCCAATGTGAGAGAGGGATGGCGCTACACGACCTATATAGCGCTGTCACTTATCCACACTGGAAATAATATTGCTTTAAGACGTCATTATGTATGATCTTCTAGTTTCGCATATCTATTTAAAATTTTATTTATTCGTATATCACAACGAGATATTTCATACAGGGTGTCCCAAAAAGTAGTGATTTACTGAAGCTGGGAGGTAGAGGACCAAGAAGGCTATCTGAATCACCCCCTTGTATGTTATGCGATCTTTCGTATTTTCGGAGTTATATATCACTACTTTTTGGAACACCTTGTATATGAGATATCATCATAACAATTTTTCTAACAGAATCCACATTCATCTTAACGGTGCATTTACATCAATCGAGTGAATGCTCATTAACCCCACTATGTCAAATTCTTTTAGTGTAAACAGGCGTAGAAAATTCTTTCGTTGTTTTTAGTGCGTTCGAAAAGATTCTATGCAATGTTCTAATACTAAACAACACTGAATACGAGATTCCGTTTACACTCTGATCACGATTCACGAAAGAATGCTAGTCTTGCTCTAAGTATAGTTCTATGTTCGTTTGGTTTAAATGCAAGTCATAAATCATTATGTTAGTGTTAAAACAAAGGATTTAAAACCATCAAACCGACTCACGCTTAACCTTCGTTGTCTGTTCGTACAATGACCTTGAAAACTTCCCGCAATTATTAATTATTAATAGGCTTATAATAATTAAAGAAAAAATCATTTTACGCTTAAGGATGTTTACAAATTGATCATTAAGCTATCGAGTCTTTATTTTAATGAGAAGAAAAAATAGGTAAAAATATTAACTCTTTTAATCTATACTAATATTATAAAGCTGAAGAGTTTGTTTGTTTGTACGCGGTAATCTCGGAACCTACAGGTCGGATTTGAAAAATTCTTTCGGTGTTGGATAGCTTATTTATCGAGGAAGGGGCTATAATCATCACTCTACGACCAACATTAGCGGAGCCACGGGGGTGGAACCGAGCGGAGCAGCTATAGTATAAGATATATGGTATCATCTTTCTATCTATTATATTATATCTTAAACAAAAGATATAGATAAAAGATAAATATTATATCGAATGTCAATACTTTATTCTATGAAAATAATAAAAATATACAGATAGTCATAGTTTTCTTATGACATTTTAATAACACTGTTCTATAAATATATACGCAAATGTTGGAATAACCAGTTGCTTCCAATAATAGCATTGTGCTTCATAAATAGAGATGTCAAACATAATAAAATAACCTAAAATAAATACATTATCTATACATATAATAAATCTGTAGAAGGGTCAATTCTGTACATTGAAAATATTGAAAAAATAAATAGCAGGGGCTGTTACTGGATCGATACCAAACCCAAATATGTGATATGTGATCAAAAAAATTTTTGTCTGTCTGTCTGTCTGTCTGTCTGTTCAGGCATCACGTCAAATTTTACGGTTCGATTTCAATGAAACTTGGTATAATTATACCTTATTATCCTGGGCATAAAATAGGATACTTTTTATCCCGGAAAAATACGTAGAAAAAAATAAATCTTAATTTTTCCGCGCGGACGGAGTCGTGGGCGGAAGCTAGTTAATTAATAAAATTATAGTATTTTATTCGAAAAACATTAATTTGCTCGTATTTCGAATTTGATATTTTAATCCTTAATTATAATAAGGGATAATTTAGGGTAAATTTAGTATCCCCTCCTGTAATCCTATCCAAAATCCCTTTTAGGTTTTAATACCCAAGTTATTATTAAATTTATGGGTCGTGTAAAATTACTACTAGCTTTCAGCGTGCGGCTTCGCTCGATCCATAGAAAACTTCTTCTTTAACAAATTATATATACTAAAATCTTCCTTAAAATCCACTCTACTTATTAAAAAAAACCTCATCAAAATCCGTTGCGTAGTTTTAAAGATCTGCATACATAGGGACAAACATACAGCGACAGCAACTGTGTATTATACTTATAAAATGATGATAAGTAACCTAATTAATTTGTATTAGTAGGTAGTAGATATTTAGTTTCCACACCATAATCTCTCTGTCAAATTTCATGCAGATCAGCTGTTTTGAACAGCCATTAAAAAGTATTAAACACACATCCATTCGCAATAACTTTCACGTAGTAATAGATAATGTAGGATTAAATAGAGCGGTTTTGTTGGATTTCAAATATGAGAGATAATTCCATTTCTGCACTAATATTATAAAGAGGAAAACTTTGTTTGTTTGTGGACCGATTTTGATGAAATTTGGCACAGACAATCTTTAGACCCTGAGAAAGAACATATAGGCTACCTTTTTTTGCATAAATATGTACCACGGGCGAAGCCGGGGCGGACCGCTAGTATAATATAATTTTTAATTATTCTTTTTATGTAATGGCTAGCTACCTTAATCAGTCACTTACTTAACAGCCTAGCCTGCGTATAAGTTAATTTAGTACGTACTTACGTACTTTAGTCCAAAAAAAGAAAATTTGTGAACAATCGAAGGGGTTTTTTACAATAATGTGGTATATTACGTATATTTTGGTCAACATTCCATAACGCAATGACTTTTCATAATGCATATATCTTAAAATTAAAATTTATATGAGGAAAAATAAGTTTGAATTGAAAAACAACTTACATACTACCCTTAGGTACAGTCATGTTCAATCCATCCAAAATGACATTAGGATTCTTGGTCGGCCCATACTTTTTGTGGGCACGTCTCACACAAACCGCCTGTTGTTTCCTCGACGAAATCGTCGACTTCTGTGTCTTCAGCATTCGGTTTCTCCTCATAGCCAGCTCGTCTTGAATCGTGGTGGCCGGTCGATGTGAATCTCGCACATCTTCGAGCGATATGGTCGCCCCTTCGTTGTCGTATGCCGGCATTGCTGAAAAAAAATTGGTTTATTTATTGATTTGATAAAGCTGTATCTATTACTAGCTGCTCCCCGCGGTTTCACCCCCGTGACTACTCTCCCATTGGTCGTAGCGTGATGATATAATATAGCCTATAGCCTTCCTCGATAAATGAGCTATCTAACAGCGAAATAATTTTTCAAATCGGACCAGTAGTTCCCGAGATTAGCGCGTTCAAACAAATAAACAAACAAACTCTTCAGCATTATAATATTAGTATAGATTAGGTACTTATATTCTTATATTTCCTGTTTAGTATTAAATTTAAATAAATCTGTAGGTACATCTATCTTCTTTTATTATAAATGAATTTACTGATATTATAAATGCGAAAGTGTTTTAATTTGTCCCTCTTTTGCGTCAAATAGAGCGATATTTTAATATGATTTATGTCTGTAGAATGTAGATCATCTGTAGATAGTGAGGAGGCTAAAGAGTGATATAAGTTATTTTTTACACTGTAAAACATCGCATTTCCATCGGAATTTCCTTTATTTACAAAGCCAAAATTGAAAAGACTATATGTATAAAATAATGTCATGTTAGTAACACCTTATATTACTCAAGAACGGATGAACGAATTCTATAGATCTGTTGGATAAGACTCCTCTCTCGAAGAAGATTAGGATTTTTTTTAAGTTTGTTAAAAAATTTAAAAGGTCACAGAAATGTCCAATAGGGCGAACAACGAGTTCTTAATAATCTAATATTCAAACAATTTTTACGATGTGTGAAATGTATAGTATGTATATTAAATTAAAATTTGAATAAACCAGTTTTTTATTAGTCAAACAAAAATCCCAACTTCTTCATGTAAATAGATAGAATTCAATTAATTCCTTGAATTAGTAGTAGTATTAACTACTGTTGGACATAAGAGTAAATGCTAAAACAATTGTAATTATGATATCAATAATAATCTATAATATAAAAATGAATCGCAAAATGTGTTGGTAAGCGCATAACTCGAGAACGGCTGAACCGATTTCGATAATTCTTTTTTTATAATATTCCTTGAAGTACGAGGATGGTTCTTATGTAGAGAAAACGTGAATATGTACCACGGGCGAAGCCGGGGCGGACCGCTAGTTATTAATAATAATTAGTAGATATGTAGGTACATTGTAGATACTACCTAATTTTAACCTATAATAAAAATATTTTTTTAATAAAGCAATATCACATATTATATTTAATTGTATATCTTAAGTTTATAGGATTATCAAACCAAGGTTACAAACATACAAACAAAAACTAATTACACATTAATTATTCACAGGTCATGCAAGTCTGATGGAAAATCACAGGTTTTATCACAGAATAAAATAATTATCGTCCTTTTGTAGTAAATGCGTAAACACTACATGACGTCAATTATTTTGTTTATATTTAAATTATTAATAGTATTAAAATTTAGTTTTATAAATCATGTCTTTAATAATATTTGTATGTTTCGTATTCTTAAAATTAAGGTTACACCTTTTTAAGCTACGCCGCAAATTAAAATAAGTCTGTAGGTATGTAAATTTTGATAATACACGAAACAAATTAAAAATGTATTGCCAAAAAATTTCCTCGAAAACGATCCAGCCGTTTAGGAAGAGTTTAATAATTAAAATACGCAAAATTATTGAGCAAATGTTATTTATATATTATTTTTAGTCAATCTGGGGGCCCAGACAAATGGCAGAGGCATAGAATAACGCGGAATAGAATCCGCTATCGAAACAAATTGACATAAGCTTTTTATTTCATAGCGTTTTGCTAAGGATTCGGTCACCCTTACGACGACGCGGACGTCAACAAAATTATCATCCAGCAGAAATTAGAGTTTTTAAATAGTACATACTACAGATGTTCAATAAATTAGTGCAAAATTCAGTATTTATATGAATAATATCATTAAAAGAGATTTAAACAAATATTTTAAATTCAGTGATCAATTTAATAAATTATCAAATTACTATCTTCCTGAACCTTTAAATATTCTAAATTCGTAGTTAATTTAGTTCAGTATAACAGGTAAAATAAACTGTATACCTACCTTTAATATTGAAGACATTATTTCATATCATATCATAATATCTCTTAACCAGTATTTTAAAAACTAGATTAAAATTCCAAAACACATTTGGTGAAGCAAGGATAACAACAGAATGAAACCTTGACGAAAAAAAAACATATTTATATTTAAGTTTCTTATTAATTATGTACCATTTTTGCAATAAATTTGTAAATATGCACTTTTCATGTTAATATGACAATTAAATAATTAAAAAACCTATTTTAATGAACATCAATAAGTAAAAATTTATGACAAAAAAATTGGCGCTAAAATCGCTGTCATTGTGATTCCACAGATAATACAAAATATTAACTGACGCAACAAAAAAAGAAAACCATTATTATAAAAACTTTTTTTATGAGCTTCAAATATAAAATACTCCAAGCTCCAAATTAATAAAGTTATTTTTAGGGCTTTCCTGGCGATATTGCTTACAAAATTTGATGTTATTGTTTTATATTTCGTGCCATCTAATTTTAGGTTGCTATTTTACGAAGACCTTTATTTGTAAATGTTATAGTCTTCATAGCCAGGTAAAAAATAAACTCGTTGTTTTCTTAAAACCAATAATTAAAGTGTAAATATTAACTCATATTATGCAATTCTTGACCAAAATGTCATGCGAAGGTCCCGTTTTTGTAAAATAAAAAGTCGTTTTCTTTCAAGGCAAATATCGATTACAGGTTTAAGCTTTAAGTTTCATGTATATGATTATCTTTTAAACAACGGTTATGGTAATATGGTTAAGCCGCCATTTTGAAAAAAAATCAATAATAATAATCTAGTGAAATAATAGGGTAAAGGTGTCTACACTATTTCGCAATAATATCTTAATAATTAAACACTGTTTCTTGATTATTTAATCAAAATTTTTTTTTTTTACGAAAATGTACTAGTTACTTGACTTGAAGCTAGGTAAGTTTAAACATTTTATACCTCGGTCGGAAAAGTTCCGAAATCCTCCTTAGAAGTGAGAACTACATTCCTTGCTTATAATTTATAAGTTAAAGTTATAACTAATCTGGACTCATTGACTAGCCCACTTCGTAGATCCATTTTAAAATATAAATCTATAATTCTCTCTAATAGTCCAACGGGACGGAAATTCTAACAAGACCAACCAGAAGGCTTCAGAAATGTATGCCTTCATGAAGCATATAAATAATATTGAGCAAGGGTACCTATGTTATTTATAATATTTTTACTCAGGTCTGGGGGCCGAGACAAATGGCAGAGGAATAGAATAACGCGGAATAGAATCCGAACTCCATATATTTATATCCCTCTAAACTCAAGGGCCTCTTCCAATTAACAAGACTATTACAGGGTATTCCCAAACCGAATTCATAGGCCGTTTCTAAATAATTTTACGTCAATAATCTTAATGTATCATACATTATGATGATTAAATTACTTGATTAAATATATTACTAAGCGGTTGGTAAAGGAAAAAATAACATTTGTAGGTGATAATTAATTCCAAGCAATATTTGTCGGTGAGGTGTGAAATGAATGTCGTAAACTAGCTATGTACTTCTAACACAATAATGCCTATATATAAAATTCTCGTGTCACAATATTAGTTATCATACTCCTCCGAAACGACTGGACCGATTTTTATGAAATGGGTGCCTATTGGGTAGATCTGAGAATCGGACTTTAATTTTTCATATTATGTGATAAGAGTAAGGCAGGACAACGTATGCTGAGACAGCTAGTAATAATATAACTCCTTTATGAGTCTATGTTGATGTTTATATGAACACTAGCTGCGCTTCGCGGTTTCACCCGCGTGGCTCCGCTCCTGTTGGTCTTAGCGTAATGATATATAGCCTATAGCCTTCCTCGATAAATGGGCTATCTAACACCGAAAGAATTTTGCCAATTGGACCAGTAGTTCCTGAGATTAGCGCATTCAAACTAACAAACAAACAAACTCTTCAGCTTTATAATATTCAGTAGGTATAGATTTCATTTTCTTACTAATTTTTAAGTTGTATTCAAGTTCTTACCATTTCTTATTATATTACCTACTCATTCAATATGGCTTAGTAATATTGCATTAGATTCCTATAAAAATCGGGTTTTTCAGAGCTGGAATCACCTTATATTTCTGGTTTTGAATAAATTATTGTAATTTATTTCAATCATAAAAAATAGACACTGATTTCTTGTTAATTTCTTTATTTTTTCCGTTTTAATATAAACACTTTCAAATATGTGGTCTATGGTCTATACTTTACTCTATGGTCAAATAGACAGTGAACTGTAACATGTACAATGTACATACGAATATCTCAAATCCTCTATAATATAAAAATGAATCCCAAAATGTGTTGGTAAGCGCATAACTTTAGAACAGCGCAACCGATTTCTTTAATTCTTTTTTTATTATGTTCCTTGAAGTAGGAGGATGGTTCTTATGTAGAGAAATCGTGAATATGTACCACGGGCGAAGCCGGGGCGGACCGCTAGTTTGAAATAAAAATAGATGTTTTCCGTTATTCAATCAAGACACGCATAAATTAATATCTATCACGCCAATAGACACAAAAAACTTGTTTGTAACATTGTAGATAGCATCATGTTTAACTTTACATGACGTCAAAATCGCGGCAATTCTTTGAATATTGTATTGACGTCATTAAAATATGTTTTGAATTTCAAACCTGATTGCATTGATACATTATAAGATTTTGTACGAGATAAAGTATGAATATTAGCGTAATAGTATTAATAGTTTGATGTTCTGATTTATTCTCCAAAATCGTAAGGTTCATGGACCATAGACAACCATTATGGTAGAGTTAAATCTGTCATGGCGGACATTAATGATCAGCTGTTATTTTTCGATAACTTATAATACAATCAAAATTTAATGCAGGGGTACTGATAAACTGACATATTCAAGTAATTAATAATAATATTAAATACTAGTGGTCCGCCCCGGCTTCGCCTGTGGTACATATTTCGCAATAAAAGGTAGCCTATGTCCTTTCTCGGGTATCAAAATATCTCCATACCAAATTTCACGCAAATTGGTTCGGTAGTTTAGGCGTGATTGAGTAACAGACAGACAGACAGAGTTACTTTCGCATTTAATATTTATAATATTAATAGTATGGATTTATATTGCTAATTATGAATGCAATTACTAACATATTCAAGTAATTAATACTTACATTAAATATTTTGTTAGTTTAGTTAATTTTTATAAGTATGTCCAAAATATAAAAAATATGATGGAGTCATAACATATTTCCGTGCTCTATGAGAGAAAATTGAACAAATGTTTTTGTTATTATTGTAAGAGGCTTAAATTATAATTATAACAGGAAATATACATCAAGCAAGGTGATAAATATGTGATTTGCATTTAATCTCTTAATATATTCATGAAATGCCACAGTTTCTAGACAATTACTAAAATTACAACGGAACAAATAATTTATGTGATATGAGATACAAACTGACGTCATGTATATTCCTAAAAGATATAGGTATATTCCTAACTTATATACGTCATATACGCCGTATACGTCATTATTTCTTTCGTAAATTCCCACAGGGTAATTCCAAATTATATTTTCTTAATCTTTATTTCGCACGCGCTAATTCTTGTTGTAATATTAATGTTATTAATAATCCAATCTTTATTTATAAGGAGATATTATTAAGTTTATTCCAATATATATTTATACGTGTATAATTAAGTTTGCTTTAGCCTTTTTTAAATAAATCTGTAATTAATTCTTGTACATTATGACATCATGCTCACATTTAACTTCTTTTTTACTTCAAATAAAACAAAATTTCATATATCTAACCTCGGTGAAAAATCAAATAATTTGCTTTTGGGTCAACCCTCTAATCCAATCTATTACCCCTAATTCGATTTATTTTGTTAGAGTACCTTTATTGTTGGTCATAAATAAAGTGAAGTAAGTAATAAAACACTCGAAAAAACTAAGTGTAATACTGTGTTGTCATAGAGATACCAAAATGTGTGTTTGTTTGGTTTTACGATAATGTAAATGCCTTATATGGTCATAGCATGACTATTTTAAAATCTTTGGTCTTAGCAAGATACGTATGAATTAAATCTATACTACTATTATGAAGCTGAAGAGTTTGTTTGTTTGAACGCGCTTATCTCAGTAACAACTGGTCCGATTTGGAAAATTCTTTCGGTGTTAGATAGCCCATTTATCGAGAAAGGTTCTAGGCTATATATTATCATCTCGCTAAGGCCAACAGAAGCGGAGCACTGCGGGTGAAACCGCGGAGCACAGCCAGTAATGTATAAATTGTAGCAAGAATCGAACCAAAATAAACTACATAAGTCGCAGTTAGGCCAGTCTGTTGTAAAATTAAATGTAATTAAAACATAATCTATTATTTACTTTATTTTAATTATTAATGGTAGTTTTAATTTTCAATTATTTGTTATTATAACTAGCAATTTTATATATTTTTATATTATTAAATTTAGTAATTCAAATCAAGCGATCGATTATAACCTAATTTTTATTATTATAATAACAATAATTATACTCGAATAATTATTTAAAAGAAACTTTTGCCTTTATGTGATAGACTAAAAACAATATTTCGTTTTTAAACTTAAAAACTTTGAATATGATTTCTTTTTCCAAAGTTTTTAAGTTAAAAATAATATTAAATCAATCAAAAGTTATACTTTAACTCAATTAATTATTTATACATTGGACAAAGGGACATAAGGACAGAGAAAGCGACTTTGTTTTATACTATGTAGTGATGATAATTAAATCAGTAAGCACTCATCGAATTAAATTTACATCGTACGTGACATTTAAAAATAAAAAGGAACAATTTTAACCGCCCCTTATTATTAACCGTTTATTGTTTATCATTGAGTTAAATCGATTACCCAAATATGATGCGATTGCCATAGACATATAGGTGCAAGTTTCGTTACTATGTCAAGGGCGACATTGCAATGTCATCGATTCTTATGCAACTTTGGAGTTCCGAAAGTGAGGTTATTCGTCTTCTTTTAATTTTATCTTTATTTTTTATCTTTGAGTAGCTAATAGTAATTTTTATATTTTACTATGGTATTGATTCAGATTTGTAAACTTAATAATTTATGAAAAATTAATTATAAAAATGTTGGAATAAATATTATTTTGTAAAGTGCAAAATATATGAGACTTATTAAAATAGAGTTTAGAATGTGTGTTTTTCAAAGGTGTAAACTTCGCGACTTTCTTTCCAATAACTGCTAAAGCATAACTCATCGTATACGACAAGATTCTCCTCACAACTGAATATAAACGAATGAATGAATACAGTGACTCAATCTAAATTTTAACCACAGAAACCCAACCACAAATAATAATATACACTTTTAAAAACTAAAGTATAAAAGCTAATACTATCTAATAAAGTAAGCCTTCAATTTATCATGGTCATTTCCTAAACTGAGTAGAAACATACTTAATTTGGGCACGACATAGTTAATGTATCAAGAAGCACTTAAATAAGGAATTTATGCTTTAACTAACTTTCCGCTCGCGGCTTCGCCCGCTAATAAATTACATACTAAAACCTTCATCTTGAATCACTCTATCCATTTAAAAAAACCGCGTCAAAATCCGTTGCGTAGTTTTAAAGATTTAAGCATACAAAGGGACATAGGGTCAGAGAAAGCGACTTTATTTATATTATGTAGTGATAGATAAATTGTAGCAAAAAATAAATTATTAATCTTATTTATCGTAACGGAAGGGTCATTGCAGTGCATAGCTGAAAATGCATATTTCGTATATTTATTGAGATTTTAAAAATTTAACATGCGTACATAGGGACAGAGAAAGCGACTTTGTTAAATACTATGTAGTAAAGACAATGAAAATAAGCGTCCATATTACCATGGCCATTTCCTAAACTGACAAACAATTAACTAATTTTAGTACGAAATAGTTATTATTATTATATATCAAGGATCAATTCTATATTTAGCAACTATTAAATGAAACCTAATATAGAGTCATAAGGAAATTGTTAAGGAGAATACCTTGATATCTTGTCCTGTTAATTAATCATGACATAATTATATACAAAGAAAATCTTGAATAATTCATAAATACTATTTAATTTAATTGTTACTATCGATAATGACAAAATATTTGGTAGTAAAGTATTTGGTAGTAAAATTAAAGAGCTGAAGAGTTTATTTGTTTGTTTGAACGCGATAATCTCTAGAACTACTGGTCCGATTTGAAAAATTATTTCACTGTTAGATAGTCCATTTATCGAGGAAAGCTATGGGTTATATATCATCACCCTAAGACCAACAGGAGCGGAGCAATGCGGGTGAAACCGCGGGGCACAGCTAGTTCCAAATAAACATTTACACATCCTAGCGACATGCTTACTAGCATCATACCGCTGCAATATCTGTGCATTAATTTGATGAAAAATTAACAACCTTATGTTTTTTTTACCAACGATGTACGTGGTCTATACTACTCGTCGCCGCAAACGTTTTATTGCAAAAAACAACCCTTCTTGTTTTATGAAATAATGCCGTATATGTACTAAAACATGGTCATTAAATAAATGGGTCATTAAATTGTCTTTTAGATGGTCAAAATGTAAACATGGTCATTAACTAATTGGGACATTAAGTTGTCTTTTAGATGGTCCAAAGTTTCATGAAAATATGCATGATAGTTTTTGCGTGATTCGCTTTTTGTCCGAATTAACTTTACAGATTAATTACCTACACTATATTTTATAAATATAATTTCACATCAAATAATATGAAAAAAATCCCGTTTAACCTTTTTTTTCATAGAATACGCAATTTAAACCGTTTTTCTGCACCTTAACTAAACAGACCTTAAAACAGACTCATTAAAACCACCAATTGCTGAACGTGACTCAAACGGTAGTCATAAATGCACACATAAAATACAGCAAAAACGTATAGGAACTCATTAGTGATTGTTTTGTTAAACAATACATCGTTGTGTTCAGTGTTTGCTGAGATGACCTTTTTAATCCTCGAAACGTAATCTTGAATTTATATGACATATTAACACTATATATTTATATGACATATAAACATATTTCCATCAGATCATTATCAATATCCATCAGATACATTTGAACAAACAATTAATATCAAACTGGACACCCCAATAAAGCGAAATTGTGGACTGCAAATGTATAATGTAATATTATATCCTTCTATATATTTCTATGTTTTTAGTATATAAGTAATGAAGTATATACATAGATATCTGTTTATTTTATTTAATATAATCATAATATGTACTTAATTATCTATAAATCCGTTTTAAATATGTATATTATTCGGATTGCCATGTAAATTTTCTATTTTTTTTTTTTAGTAATGTAAGTAGTACTTAAGTGTGTGTAACTTGTGGCAAAAAATATTTTTTCTTTCTTTTTTCTTTCTATCTAGTATAGTAAGTGATAGGTAAGTATTAGATTAACTGTGCTAATATTATAAATACGTAAGTATTGTTGTCTTTCTTTCACGTCGCAACAGAGCGATTAATTGTATGACTTTTTGTCTTGATATGGATAAGAAGCTAGAGAGTTTAAAGAAACTAATTTTTACCGCGATAAAATATGTCATTTGCATGGGAATTTTCGTTTATCACTTTTTCTTTCATGCCTTTCAAGTTTGGTTTGGTCTAAGACCTAAGTATATCTAATCCTATATGCGCCTCAAAGGTCTTAATTTGTATTATTTAATAGTTAATCGACAGAGGGTCTAAAAACGAAGCATGCATACACTATTAGTGAAGGAAAACATTGCAATGAAACCGGTATACCCTTGAACCAAATATTTTGACAACATGACGGATATTTTACTAATTTTGCCCCAGTTTGTCCTTGTTGGTTTGTGGTCTAAATCCTCATTGAACTGTGTCTTTGTAGTGAGAAAAAATAAACTGGTCATTAAATACTACGCAACTAGAAGAAAAAAAATTATATAAAAATAAACACTGCTAATGTAATATTTAATGTTTTTTGTTATAATATTTCCTCACAATAACAAGTTTTTCGGTTTCATAAGTTGGTTACAATTTGACTCATAAGTTACTGAATACATCGCACAACCACAGGGTTGTCAAAATTTGCTGAAACTTAATTACAGTAGCTCGTGTAATTTTGGAAATCATAGTAGGGTTGCTACTCTAAATATATATGAATAAATCTATCTCTAAATATATAGATGAGAAAAATGTTATATTCTCACATAAACACAGCATATAAATTATGTAATAAGTTAATGTTTGTTAAAATGGTATCTTCTACAGATTATACATGATGAATATAATGAATAAATCGCGCTTCTCCTGGTTTCTTTAAAAAACTAATACGTACTAAATTAATCAAAATTATCATCAAAAATATCATTTACGCAGTTGCGGTCGGTTAAAAACATGCAAGTATGTGTAAGGGACAACCCTGACCGCAGGGGCGACAATTCCGCGATTCTTTGAACTCATAACGTTCTTCGTGACTAAGTTTTATTGTCTTTACACTGATCATATTAAAATGCATGTGTGAATAAAAATATAATTGCTGTAATTTCCCCTTTAATAAATGGATTAGTCGGTAAAGGATTATATTAATGTCTGTCTTCTTTTTTAAAATAGCCAGTAACTAAATGTTATATAGGTACACATAATATATATTTATATATTTCAAGTCAATAAATGATTATCTACAATTTATGGTCCGAACCATAGAACATATAAACTCTTTTATATGTTCTGTGGTCCGAACTCTGTGTTGTGCCATTAGAGGATATAAGCTTCTTGGTTGTGCCCATAGAAATCTGAATAACAAGACGTTGTGCCTATACATATATACAATGGTATAATAATTGCCTAAGTAATTATGTACTGATTATTCCTTTTATTTATTATACCTTTCCACTTACAAACAAAGAAATATCTAGGATGCTGTACACGGTAGCTTGCCCGCGCTGCTAGCTAGTCTACTCTAAATTTTAGAACTCTGCTCTACCAATGGTATCTATATTAGTAAGTAGGATAGGTAGTACTCTACCACTCTACTCTACCGTTTACTCTACCCGAGTACAGCAGCTAATATTAATATATTAGACATGTCATAACAAACTAAGCTAAAGCAATTTATTATCTCACTTTGTCGTGACAATTAAAACCACTTAAAACTATCAATCCTATGAAATTATCATAATTATTAATTATGCATTTTTAATGAAAAGAACAATAACAGTTCAAAACAATAACACTGGGTTATTATTTTATTACGTTTAATAAAAAAAAAACTGTGCAAATCTCTTTAATAAATAGAGATAAGATCATCCTAAAGATTTTCGAGCGATTTCCAAAAGATTTAAACTTATTTGGTACATGAATACATGATTTCTTTCTTTATTTATCACTCTGATATATTATGATATAGTAAAACGGTGAGTAAAACTATTTGTGAATTTGTCCCTAAACATAAAACGACGTGTGGCATTCGGAAACTGCCGCGGTAAAGCTATTGCATGCCTTCAAGCCACACCTCCGCCCATCGGAGTGGAGAGCGTGAAGTTTTTTCGTTACGGAATTTCTCGATTCGGTCCCCGCGCTCAAGGCCCGCGATAGACGCTTATTGCATAGCTTAAAAATCCCCCATTCCTCACATTACAGATACACTGTTAATCAATCTCAGATCAATATGGACGCTCTATAAATCTTGTAATACATTACGTATTTAAATTCTGACTCACCAATGTTGTAACTTTTGCACACCACAATGTGAGATATTAACCCAAGGCAAATTACAAAACTTTGGAATAGCGCGAGCAAAAAAACTGTAGAGTTGCGATTGTATAATTTTAGGAGTGGAATATTTTTCTACTACAGTAAGTGAATGGAAATGTTTGTTGTTTATTGTATTCATTTGATTGATACATCTATTGCAATAATTGCAAACATTCGGTTGTAATTTGGTGTATAGTGCATTATGACTTTTTGAAGTGAAACTTCTTCAGGCGCATTGAAAGTAAAATTTTAATGTCGCGTCATGGCAATACCGTCACTTCATGGAGTAAGGCGACGATTTTGGTATCTTTGGTTCTTGCTACAGACGTTTCACTTCTAACATGTTTGCTCGGTACACAGTACACACGCTCTTTTTTATTGTAGCCTACTTAAAGAAATAAATTTAAAAAAAATATTTATGATAAAGGAAGTTTTTTACTTGAGCATAAGAAAGCGAGAGTAAAACATTATTCAAATACTAGATATAAGAATACGACTTGATATAACAAAAACTAAATATAACCTTTCATAACTAAAAATCAAAACGGGTTTTGATGAAAATGCTTGTAACTCCCAAGCGTATACAAAATTATATAAAAAACATCATTACTATATATTCAGACACATTACAATATTATTTTCCTGTATCTGTGTCTGTTTATATCACCACACTGTCAGATTTTACACGCTGCTACGTAAAAAAAGACGCCCAGCTTAAAAAAGTTTTATATGCTCTAAGTATAGCCATAACCTAGAGAGTTATGAAATAATAGATAGATAATGAAGCAGCCATTATTTTTAAAAAAAAACATGAAGATGTTACATCTTAGTACGGGATACAAAAAATACATTCAGCCATTATGAAAGCCTTGTAGAGTTGTAGAGCGTAAACGACCGATACCTTAAATTTTTGTCCGTGGCTTTCATTCCAAAATAAACATCTCTAAATATGCAAAATTACCTGAAACAAAAAAGGTAAATTAAGAATAAATTATTATGTAAACGCTACTATATTTAGCTTTAATACAAATAAGTTACACCTCAAATCACTTGCAAAACGTTACTAATTGTTACGAAAATTGCTATCAAATCGCAAAATAATCACATAATAATGCTAAATAAACAATTTACGTAATATTGTAATAATATATCGTTTAGATACGTCATTTGACATGAGTGACCCTGCTTTTTGTCTCTGAAATAGCACAAAAACGCTACAAGTATGAAATGCCTTAACCCGTTTGAACTTGGAATAACGTAACTGACGTTTTTGCAATGTTACCAACAAAAAAAATGATGTACGTATTTTGAATCTGGTAATTTTTTGCGTTCTGTAATTTATGGTTGGAATATGGCCATAAATAATATTATGTCAGTTAAATTTATTGATTAGTTCCTAATGCAAATTTTTAAATGAGTTAACATTGAACGTTGTTAGTCAATTAATGACGACGACATTGTACATGATAATATAATATTCCACGTATTTATCATGAGTAAATGGTTTATAGATTTCCTACTTAAAGGAATTGAATTAAAGGATGAAAAATAGACAATCTAAACTAATATTATAAAGCTGAGTTTGTTTGTTTGTTTGAATGCGCTAATCTCAGGAACGATCCGATTTGAAATATAAATCATCACGCTAAGACCAACAGGAGCGGAGCCACGTCGGTGCTTTTCCGCAAATTGTTATGAGCAAAACTGCGGCCTACAGCTAGTCTATACTAATATTATAAAGAGGAAAGGTTTGTAATTATGTATGTATGTATGTATGGTTTTCACGCATAAACTACTGGACCGATTTCAAATTCTTTCCCCATTAGAAAGCTGCATCTTTACTGAGCAACATAGGCTAGGTTTTATCCCGGAAATCTGACGGGAACGGGAACTATGCGGGTTTTTCTTTGAATATGCGGGCGAAGTCGCAGGCGGAAAGCTAGTTCTTAATAAAACTAATGAAGCCTTTGTTCCTTTCAATCTAATAAACATAATTCTTTGTTACGTTGTAATTCTCGTGTTACAATTATCAAGAAAATACCATTCATTGGATTTTACAATTAATAGATTATGAGATTTATATATGTGAATTCTGATCGGTAATTGCCGTCTTTGCTTACTTCAATAAAAAAAATCATTCACACAATGAAGTTAAAAAGGCTTTTTTTAAGGCTGATATATATGTACAAGTTAGGAGGAGAGTTTTACTAGAATAATAATTATCACTAGGTAGGTACTTATAAATACAAAAACTACTGAACGGGTTCTGATGAATCTTGGAAATAATGTAGCTTATGTACAAGAATAACATATAACTACGCTAGTACCTTTATAATATAAGTCTTTGCAAATAACTCATAAGCAAAAGATATATTATGTACTATATTTTCCCGCGGATTAATCCTAGCTAAACTAAAACTAAAAAAACCCGGGGCACAGAAATAGTATAAATATAATATTATCGGTGGTTTAAATTCTTAAGTCTACGGATAGTTGAGATAAAAGCTATTTGTTAAGGCAAACCTTTATTTGCAAGAAAACAAGGTCTTCGCAAACGGAAGTCTATATATTTTTTCCGCTCATTATGTAGCCATTGAAGACATCCTGTACATTAGATTTTTCTTTACTTATTTATTAATAAACAAGATAATTAATCTTTTAAAAGTATTTTCATTCCGAATTATAATACACAGTTTCATTCAAAATTTTACAATACTCTCTCTCTCTATCTTTACAGTAGAAATTAAATATTTCGAATAGAACTTAGTCTTAAATAAATATATAATTTAATTAAAAAATTATACACATTGTCATTAGGACATAGATACACAGATGACAAAAATTGTACGTTACAAGCTCAGGTTACAAGTATTTCTAGTGTATACTTTCCTTTGAACTTGGAATAACCTAACTGACGTACAAGTAGTTCTAGTGTATACTTTCCTTTATTATTAAGAAAGAAAAATCGATATTTTGAATATAGTACGAATTTCTAACCTAAGAAAGTAACGATGATTGGTTCTTTAACGAGTATTTCAAGGGACTCATACAATAACGACTTTTAAATAAGGACCATGAAAATTGTTCTCTAGTGTCCTACGATCAAAAGTGGAACCAATTTTGTATCTGTGAAAAACAAAAAAGGTTGCTCGATATTTTGGCGCGCTAAAATTGGTTGTGTTCGAAGTTCGAAAAAGGTCTAATAATATTGGAAAAATGTTTTTAAGGTTAAATCAATTTCTAAAGTAATTGCGGGAAAATTGATAATGTTATTTATAATTATTTTTATTCTAGTTGAACGTTGACCCCGTTGACCCGACAGACAGACGTTATCCTGTCTTCGCGAAAATGTAAAATCCGTGACGTTTATAGCCGTTATATTTTCGCATTTTTTTAATTTTTGATGCAAATTTGTGATTAAGGGAAACAGGGATTCATTTTTATATAATACTAGCTTTCTGCAAATTGCATCAAAATCAGTTGCGTAGTTTTGAAGATTAAAACATACATAGGGACATAGGGACAGAAAAAGCGAATTTGTTTTATACTATGTAGTGATAGAGATGAATGAAGGATAATAATATAACTTTGGTCTTATTATGTGTAAGGTCAATGTTACAATGTAACTTCAAGATTCTTTAAATAAATGGATTGCACGTGTTACTTTTAATTACATGTTTTTCCTACTAGGTCAAAATAATTGTCATTTGCTTGTTCAAAGAAGAATGGAGTTAAGTTTCATTATTAAATACCACACATTGGAACCAGATAAAAGAAAAATATGAATAAAATTAATAAATTGCTAAATACTTAATAATATATGTAGTAATCACCTATCTTAGTTATCTGCTCAGGAAATTTAATAAATTACCTTTTTGTCACATTACCTATATTCAAAAACTAGTGAAGGTTTTCAAATATTTATAAAACTATAAAAAAATAACTTTCTATTCCACTTCCAAATAAAAAGTTCACATCTCGCACATACTACCAATCTTACGAGAAAAAAATATTTTTCAGTATAATAGACTAGCTGTGCTCCGCGGTTTTACCCGCAGTGCTCCGCTCCTATTGGTCTTAGCGAGATGATATATAGCCTTCCTCAATAAATGGGCTATCTAACACCGAAAGAATTTTTCAAATCGGACTAGTAGTTCTTAAGATTAGCGCGTACCAACAAACAAACAAACACACACTTCATCTAAAGTATAGATATGACATAAGTATTTACCAATACTCTTCACACACATCTTCAAATTACATTAAAAATCTAATTGCAATACAAATAATGAGGTTATACTTATTATGCTTTGTTCCGCTCTGTTTCTATCCAGTGTTGGACAATCTTATGGCAATTACATGCAATTACATCAGTTCAATCATTTCCCAATCTTTTCTTCATATCACGATTGCTTTTTAGGCTTATTTAGGTTTTATTTGCACACCAATACCATGGCTCTGTCATTGAAGCGGCTAAACGGAACACAGTGAGGTTTTGGTCGGTAGGAATCCGACATAACCCACGGCCCTTTACCTACACTAATTCATACATATTTGTATGGAAATGAGACAAATTAAAATGCTTATTGAAACCTTTTTTTTAATTTTACTGTCATTTGAGAAGAATCTTCCCTCAGACTAGAGAGTGTCCATTTAAAGTAGGTTGAAATCGAGTCTAAAGGAGTCGGTTACATACAAAAATACAGGTGAAGCTAATAAAAGTGTTAAAAATCATTTGAGCCCAGAAAATAACAGTATCAACGAACCATGGGGTTCATTGATGCCAGTTTTATAAAGATCGGCCTCTAGATACATACTGACAGATTACGCCGTGAATTGAACTGACTGGAAAATTCATATTCAAACTCAAACATTTATTTATTCAATTTGACTTCTTATAGAAGCACTTTTGAAACGTCATTACATATTTTCAACATTCACCACCGATTCGGAAAGCAGAATCTACGGCGAAGAACCGGCAAGAAACTCCAAAGTTGCTCTTTTAAATCATGTCAGTTTTACAATTTAATTTTACAAAATACATTATAAATTGACTGGGAATAAGATGTCATAATATACGGCCCCTGAAGATACAATTAAAGAAAATGACGAGGAAACAATTTATGTTTACGACAAACATTATAAACCTTTGTTACAATAACGTCACGAACAAGCTATGCGAGATCGTGTAAACTGTAAACCAGTTTTAAAATTGCATCACGACATGGAATATTTCGGAGCAAAATAACAATAAAGTTTATTGTTAATTCCAATAAATGTGGGAAGTGCAGATGATATAAGAAGGAATATATCGAATCATTGAAATTAATACCAATCTTGTTAGGATTAAACGCTTTAGCAGAATAATTCGTCAATTGGATAGAGCCATATGCAAAATCAACGGGAAATGACGACACTAATAATAATTTTGTTTATTGATCGATTGAATTAACTTAAAATATTTTTTGACGATATGATAGAGATTAAATAACAATTATCAATTTGTATTACGAGTACCTATCTCTGTTATGGATAATGATCATTAAAAGAAGGTAGAGATTCGTGTAAAAATTAACGGAAAATTAGTTACCATTATGCCACGTCATGGTTTTTATTTAAATGCAATAATTACTGATTTCCTCATTAAAAAGGGGAAATACATAACGTATACATTTGGAATATTTCGAAAGGGGAGGTACCACGTCACAGAGTGGCAATGACCTCTTCGATTGAAGGTCATATAACCGATGTTTTGATCTTGCTGTTTCGTAAATCGAAATTTGTCTTATACTAGCTACAACCCGCGGTATCGCTCGCATGGTACTTGGTTAAAAGGTAGCTTATGCTAATAAGGACTATTGTCTATTTCTGTTCTAAAATTTAATACAATTTTTGCGTGGATTGCCTAAGTAGTAGAGTACGTACTGTCGTACAAATGGCAATAGCAAAAAAGTTATCAATTTATGAAGCTTCCTTCTAGAATTAAATTATTCTTAAACTACAGAGCTTAATGCTGACTCTTCTCTGTAGAAATTGCGTTCCGGACTGGTGTTAAAAAATAGAAACATTTATGTATGTAAAATATGACCTATCAAAGGACTTCTAAAAAAAGTCTAATTAAATTAATGATAGAGTTTTAAAACAGTCCAACATGAACCATGATAATAAAACAAAGCACAAAATTTACAATGAGCTTACGAAACAATTATAAAAAATTAAAATCATGTGCGAAAAAACTTGTTTCTCATACATTGTATTATCTGCAACGTATAGTATATTATCTGTACTACAACCTTATTTTCTTGCGTAAATCTGTACTTGACCACAGAATACATAATAGTAGCTAAACGCTACAACGGACACTCTCCGCCTCCCGCCAAAATTAAACACTTACCTCACCCCGCACGATCAGACATGTTATGGTACCCATTTCCCCGCAAGGACGATACCAACGACGTCTTAGACGAAACGCAACGAAGATTGACAACATTAATCAAATTGACATAAAGTAATTTTATTATTTTGGATTTGTGATTATCGTTTTTCGTAGAAAATGGTTAAATATTGTGCTGTTTACGGATGTATTTCATCAGAAAAACGCGAATTTTTTTTTACGCTAGTCACAAATGTGCCAACCATAAAGCGTTAACACACACATTTGCAGTCTCTACAGTGTGACTGTCAAAACAATCATTTTGTATGGAGTGTCCGGGGTGTGACTTGACATCAAATATCTGGCAAAGGTTAAACAAGTTCAAAGGTATTTGTTTATTTTACTATACATTTGATGTATAACTTTTAAATTAATAGATTTATATCTGTATAAAGCTGAAGAGTTTGTTTGTTTGTTTGAACGCGCTAATCTCAGGAATAACATAATCGGTTTTAAAATTATGTTACTATTAGATAGTCCATTTATCGAGAAAGGCTATAAGGCTGTAATATATCATCACGCTAAGACCAATAGGACCGAAGCAATGCGGATTTAACAGCTAGAGCACGCTAGAGTATTGAGTAAACTTCCACACTGTTTTTAACCGACTTCAAAAAAAAGGAGGAGGTTATCAATTCGGCCGGTATATTATTATTATTTTTTTTTTATGTATGTACACCGATTACTCCGAGGTTTCTGAACCGATTTACGTGATTCTTTTTTTGTTCGATGCGGGATGGTGTCGAATTGGTCCCATAAAAATTTTATTCGAATAGTAGTAGAAAATTTTTATTTTATGAGCATTTTTGTCTGTAGGTATTTGTAAATTTTGCAAGTGCAAGTTTGAAGTCGGTTGTTTTTAACGCAGTTATCACTTGTTTGTTTTATCTTTGTTTTGATATCCTTCTTTATAAGCCTGGGAAATAATCTTAAAACAGGATTTAATTACATTATCTGTAAGATTAGTAAAGATTATTTTGCTTTTTTATATTTGGACTCTGAAAATCTTTTGATCAAACCCTGAAAACGTGACGTATGTATGTATGTACTCGTGCAGTTTTGAATTTGAGATTTACATTATTAAATACATAATATTATAAGTGGATATATTGACGTTTAATAAATTATTACAACTAAACAAATTCCCAGTACTATATTTGATAACAATACGTGACAAAAAATAGCGAATTTTTGTATCTCTGCGTGTTTTTCTTTTGATCACGTCAATCGAAGAAATTCTTTCACACGCCCTTCGAATAATTAGATAATTTCACGTTATATTATACATATTAAAGTGTTTTGTTTCATTTACTTTTATTCTATTACCATTTTTCTATAGGTTAAAACTTAGTCTTTTAGATATCTAGAGTTCTTATATTACTAGGTTTCCGCCCACGACTTCGCCCGCGCAGTCAAAGAAAAACCCGCATAGTTCCCGTTCCCGTGGGATTTCCGGGATTGCGTAATTCTTCCCGGGATAAAAAGTAGCCTATGTCCTTTCTCAGGTATCAAAATATCAGACAGAGTTACTTGCACATTTATAATATTAGTAAGGATTAGACCTTGATGTATATTTTGCTACAAAATACAAAAAATGGCGAACATGATTAATTATTTCGAATAATGTTTTCGTGTAAAACTTTGCTCTTTTTTCTGAGTTACCCAGAAGACTTTTTTTTATAAATTTTCTTTAATTTGTTTGGATTTTGAATTTTCCTTCACAATATTGAGTTTGTTACTTGGTTTAGCTTTTCTTAATAAATTACCTGTTGTATAAGAGTTAATGAATAATCACATCTATCATAAAAATACCATCAAAACTGGTATAATATTATATTTTGCTGTTATCACGATAAATATTATCGTCGTGAGGAATGTTAAATAAAGTTGTTTATTTATCTGTATGTTAATTAAATATAATAAAATATAAAAACGGGTTATTAGATTTTATGTACTAAATCCTTGGCAGTTGGCTATTCTCACTCAAGACTGGCCGCCCGCGCCATCGCTGAAATACTACCAAGAAAAAACGTCGTGTGTCACTCGGGGACTGCCGCGGTAAAGCTATTGCATGCTATGCCTTCAAGCCACACCTCCGCCCGTCGGAGTGGGGAGCGTGAGGTTTTTTCGTTACGGAATTTCTCGATTCGGTCCCCGAGCTCAAGGCCTGCGATAGAAACTATGCAATAGCTTAAAAACTGTTCTATAAGCTTCGACATCTTTTAACAGTTCGTATTTTTAGATTTACTTTTTAAAACTTCCTTCATATAGACCTATGACCTAACAGAACAAGGGCGTTCCAAGAAATCCTTGGAAAACATCGAGAAAATATTATCAATATCACACAAAAAATACCGATGAATAATTTCACGGTTCAAAGTTCCTAATATATCTACAAATTTTATTTCATCTCGCTCACCTTGAAAACTATCAAAGTTTCCTAGTTCTAATATATTGATATCCGGACGAAATCAAATATAAAATTTGTAACAAAAACATATTGCTGCCTATATATTTGTGAAAAGTTTTTAATAAAGATTTAGATTCCTATATATTTATTTATTATAATATAGAA
The DNA here is from genome assembly GCF_905220415.1 of Colias croceus. Classification (NCBI taxonomy): domain Eukaryota; kingdom Metazoa; phylum Arthropoda; class Insecta; order Lepidoptera; family Pieridae; genus Colias; species Colias croceus. Next base: position 2,369,451 of record NC_059560.1, read on the forward strand.
TCATATATAGAATGATTTAGGAGTAAAGAAGTACAGTGTAGTAATAGTCTCTAGATTCTTATGGCCAATTCTTCTGGATGTGTTCAGTTTAGCTTATCCAGAACAATAATAATATTTTATATCTGCAAGTTAAAATTGAAAATAATTTACATAATAATATGACAAAAGCATTATTAGACATCTAATTAAGTACAGTACTCCAAAATTAATAATGCGCATGCAGATATTCGCCAATTATCGTATTTCCAGAAACACTCGAATCACCCCGATACATTGAATCGTAAGTGCCCTAAACAATGCACTTGTATCTTGCAACTTGTTCAAAAGAAATAGGAGTCAATTCAGAGTCATACACAATCGAAAACAATTCAGGCGATAGGTGACGGTAGCCTGTCAGTCAAAAAATTCAAAAATCCGTCAGTCCTCTTTCTATATTGGTGGTGACTGCACATAATATTATCTCTATATGGAATTATATAGAGCTGCTTTACATACCCTTCTTGGTTTTGTTTCAAAGTTGAATTGATTATTTACACAGGTAGCAGATAGCAAATCAATACGACAAATATATATTCGCAATCGTGTTACTTATCCTCGCTATTAACTTACAATGAATTATCGAAACAAATTTCGTTACTTATCTTTTTTACCATAGTATCATAATAAAACTAGTAATCTAATAAACTATGCATGAAGAAAATACATTTAACCACTCTATAGAGGTATACATTTCGTCTTCGGAGGCTCGGGGAATATGACAGTTGCCGAATAGTGACGAATTTTTCTATGCGCATTATCAGTTTGGGAGTACTGTATATGATGTTGTTGTTTAGATGATTTTGCTCTTTTGCCTAAAAACAGATGATTATGGCAGAAAAGACATTATTGACTCTTTTATCAGAAAATCACGTAAATACGTGTTTTCACGTGTTGATATATTATTTTGAATGCAATAAAGAATGGCATTAATGAATAATTTTATAAACAAATACTACTTACAGCCACAGATAATATAAAATACTATTCTAGTACTACTAGGTATATACTTCTATAAAAAATCACAAACAATGATTAGATCTCACAGGTGATAATTTAATAAACATGTCTTATTATTACCCTAATTTTATAAATGTACAATTTTTAAATAGCGTTAATATTTTCTTTGCATATTAATTTAATTTAAAACGTAATATTAACAAAGAAATGTACGTAAATACATATTATATACAAAAGTTCCAACAATTTCAAAGTCTCCTAGTATGACAGCAATGTAAACTATATATGTATATGTATTGCAATCTTTGCAATATTATTTCTTTACACAATAACCGCATTTTATTGAAAATTTTAAACTCTATGGGCTAGTAAGAAAGTGCTCGCACGTAGCGACGCAACTCCCCATAGAGTTGGTGGGAGAGACAAAATAGTTGCGGAGACAAAAGTTGCTCTTGCGCGGTAGCTCTTAGCCTTTGGGAGGTCGATGACTTTATAGAGTTCAAATTCAAATAATTTATTGTGATTCACAGGTTATAAGGGTTATTACATTGTCAAATACTAAAAAATACTTGTTTAAACTATTCTTTAAAAGCTTCGTTATGTTCTTTTGTTAAACGAATGTAGTGATTGCCGCTTTGAAAAAAGATTTAATTCGATTTTTAAATTATCTATTTCAAATATTAAAATAAACTGTTTCGTTAATAATTATTTAAGTATGAAATTATTATGTATATTTAACACACACTATATTAAATTTAAATTTCGTGTAATAAAAGGTACAGAACTAAGCATTTAATGAAAGCATCAAATATTATCTGTATTCTTTTTATAGAAGTTCACTCAATATTTATTCAACTAGACTTCATTTAGAAGCATTTTTGAATCGTCAAAATAGGTAAATAAAAATAATATTTTACCAACTGTTTCAGGTTCTTATAAAATACCATACTGGAAGTAAATTAAAAAACAAAATATATCAGAAATCAAGTCAACAATAATATACGTATATTTAGCCAAGTGAAGATCAAGTACACTGAAAAAAAAAACAAAAGGTTAACCCAAAGCGAAATAATAAAAGAATAAGATTGAAAGTCAATGCCCGGGATTTTTCCGTTAAGACACTCTTGAAGCTTGATAAACAATTTACTGCACTCACTGTACGGCTTATAATATCGATTTTCATGTACTTTAGACTTCTTACGGTTTCGTTTTGTCAAAAAAAAAGAGTACCTACGTATAGAATAATAAACCTATTTGTTAATACGAGGAACTTAGATCGAAAGCTTGCATCGTATCGTTATCTATAGGTACTAATATTATAAGGCTGCTGAGTTTGTTTGTTTATATGTTTTAACTCAAGAACCAAATTCACAAAAATTCAGTGTTTCACTGTTAGAAAGTCCGTTTATCGAGGAAGGCTATAAGGCTGTACATCATCATCATCAAGGAGCGGAGAAATGCGGGTAAAACCAGGCACAGCAAGTTATAAAATATAATGTTTATTTCTCAAAATTCAGACGAATTTAACCTTGTCAAAAACGTATAGTATAATAATAAACATAATCTCAATGTTCTTGAGTCCTCATTTCAATATTAAAAAATAATTTTAATATATTATATTTAATTATAAAATAAATTGCAATATAATAATTAAGTATACTTACTTTAATTCCTTCTATTAATTTCATATTATTCAATAACTGAATGAATGAATTATTTTGAACTAAAAATATTAATTAGAATTTAATTACTCTTTAATTGTATTAACGTTTTGTGTTACTCATAATATGGTAATAATATACGTCTTACTTCAATAATATCACGCATGCCTTCGAAGTATTAATATTATTTACTTATACATTCATAGCTTGAAGCTTTTCTTGTAAAAAATGTCTCACCTATATCTAAGTGTCATAATTAAGTTATAAGTTATTACAAAAATACGCGTTTATTATGCTCTCAACTGTAACTCGGATATTTGGTAGTTTTTATAGTAATTTAATATTCCAATAATAATTATAAATAGATTTAAACAAGTTTACTAAACGATTTGTACTTAATTCAATATTAGATAATTTAATATTTCTATAAATAAAAATCATTCTTTGCACAAGGACTAAACTTGTTTTGATACTATAGATATTCGAGAAAGATCTTTGAAGCTAAAACGCACATTTGTATTGTCGGAAATAAAAAATACAAAAAAAACGACGGCCTCGTATTTTTAAGACAAGTATTAATTTACTGAGGAATCAATATACAGAAATCGTTTCACAAATCAATAATTTTTTGGTACACACACACAAAAAAATCTACAAGCCTTTTGTTAAAATGAAAAATATTTGTATTTATTACTTACTTTAAAAAATTAAAACCTGTTTATGATTTAAATATTTGATAAAGACGCTCCATTTTTATACGTCTTAATCTTAGATTACAAAATAAAGTACAGATGGAGCATGACAACCGCCCGTCGCCCTTGTCAAAGAAAATACGAAATCAAAAACAAATACGTCGCTGCACCAGTGCTATAGCGCATATAGTGTCATGCAATACGTCAAAAAGGGTTTGCAATTTTAGTAAAAAAATGCCGTCTTGTGATAATAAAACGCTGTAAAATTTCTTCCCGAAAACAAAAAAAAAAGATAAAACATCGTTTCACAGGTTTTCTGTAGATTATTTGGCTGATTTATTTCTTTAATACGAATAATAATTTTACAGATATGAAGGAATACAAAACTTCAACGTATGTTGCCAGTATTTTGAAAATGAATTTGCCATTTTTATTGGTAAAACGGTAAAATGGTTAAAAGATCTTCAGGGTAATGCTGTTGGATTTTTCGATCGTGAATGTGATTATTTGTATAGTGCACTAAAGGTTCATGATAATTATTAGATTATTTTAATAAGCATAATACATTATTTTGTTACTTTTATAAAGCTTAAAAACGTCATAGTCGTTTTCGCTAGCGATTTAATTTATGTGAACTCCATGATGGATATGATGAAAATAAAATGTCCCGTATTCTCCACTAAAAACTACCGCTATTCGTATTCATATATTATGAAGAATAAAAAATAATATAATTATTATTATAGTTAATATTGAAACTTTTTTTATGTAATTTATTTAATAAAAAATTGAATACAATTATTTTGTCCATATATAACTTTAGTAGGCAGGTACTTTATGTAATAAAAGAATTTAAATAAAAATTAAAAATTGACTTCTCATTTATGTATATAGCCTACGTCACTACCGCCACTAACATAATAATTCAGATCATTGCAATGAAACCTCACAACTCAAAATCGGTCCAACGGTTTATACTGCAGGGCGTGTCAAAGAAATATTATACATACATACATAAACTCGAAAAACATAACCCTCTTTTTTCCGTAGTCGGGGAAAAATTTGGGAAATTTTTCAATATCTGGCAACATTACACGCACACAGAAGCACCGTGTACGTACAGAGCAGCGGCGAAATGACAGCACACATAGCTTTATTGAAAATGACGATAAATTATTCGGTTTAGTTCGGCAACGCTCCATCTGTCTTTTATTTTGTAATCTAAGGTCTTAATAATTTCATATCAATCTACATCTAAGCTACATACATGCAAAATAAAATTAGGAGTCAAAAAATTCAAAAAATTAGCGCGAAAATTGACTTTGACAGCTCGGGGTCAGAACTCCACAGATGCTGTGATATATCTCTTCAGCCATCAAAGGTCACTAATAACCATTTCATAATAAATCATAATATTACAAAAATTATATAAATATGTATTATAATCGCGAATTCAGTATAGAATTACAAAACAAACACGTTCAATGTCAACCCACTCATCTGAGACATGTCGTGAACATAATGATACCTTTTATTATAAGAAAATCATATCCCACACGATTCCCGCTTAAAATTATACGCCACAGATGATATAGAATCAAAAGTTATGTCATAGAATGTAGACTATACATCAATTAGACGTAGACGATTACAAAATTCAAGCAAAATTCAAACCGTGACGGGAATTCCTAGCTGGCCGGTTACAATAGGAGCGCGGTAAAAAAATAATTCTCACAGACTGTAAGTACACAACGTCCGCGGCTTCACCCGCTTTGTCTAAAACCTAATAAATTATACATTAAAACCTTCCTCTTGAATCACTCTATCTATTAAAAAAACCGCATCAAAATCCGGTGCGTAGTTTTAAAGATTTTAGCATACAAAGGGACATAGGGACAGAGAAAGCGACTTTGTTTTATACTATGTAGTTATGTACCTAGTGATTAGACAAAAGAATAACAATTTCATTGAAATATTTTAACCTGTTTATATAGCAGTTCTATAAAGGCAACCTCAATAGGAACCTGTTAAATTAAGGCTTATGACTTATCATATGACAAATCGAATCAGTAAACAAAACCGCCAAAATGTAGACTCATATATAAGTATATAATGACGTGTTTATGTTGCAAAAGGTCCCTTGCTCAATATAATTTAACCGTATTACTTTCTTAACGTTCATAGGAAGTTATGAAGGTTTTCAACTAAGTATTTGTTTGCGCATTCAGTGTGATTTGTCGGTGCTTGTCTTTTATTTTTTAATAAATTGTAAAAATGCGTGCTTATCCAGATTATAATTATAAACCAAATTTCATGCAGATACAATTAACTGTTTTTGTGTGATAGAGTAACAAACATACATACATTCTAACAAACTTTCGCGCTTATAATACGAATATAATATAAATAATATGTATAATACGACTTATTTTTGGAAATATACATATTTACAATACATTACAAAATTAAAAAAGAGAAGTAATCCATACTAATATTATAAATGCGAAAGTAACTCTGTCTGTCTGTCTGTTACTCAATCACGCCTAAACTGCTGAACCAATTTTCATGAAATTTGGTATGGAGATATTTTGATACCCGAGGAAGGACATAGGCTACTTTTTATCCCGGGAAAATGATGCAATCACGGAAATCCCAAGGGAACGGGAACTATGCGGGTTTTTCTTTAACTGAGCGGGCGAAGCCGCGGGCGGAAACCTAGTTAAATATAAATGGCACATGCATGTACGTCACTGCAGAAAGGATTATTATTTTGTTCGTTTACGTCAATGTTTTGATCGGAACCGATTTTGATGCAATTAAGTGTAAGAAATTAAAGATTTTTTTGTTGTTTGGACATTAGTTTTACGCAAACAGTTCCAAAATACGTATCATTTTCGTAATAAGTGTTAAAGAGTATAAGGAGAGTCATTTACTTGTGATATTAATAGTAACTAGCTGCTCCGCGCGGTTTCACCCCCGTGGCTCCTCCCCCGTTGGTCGTAGCGCGTGATGGCACATAGCCTATAACCTTCCTCGATAAATGGGCTATATAACAGCGAAAGAATTTTTCAAATCGGACCAGTAGTTCCCGAGATTAGCGCGTTCAAACAAACAAACAAACAAACATACAAACAAACAAACTCTTCAGCTTTATAACATTAGTATAGATACGAAAGACCACCTAGATTCGTATATAAACAAAATATTATTCAATTTTACAGTTGACAAAAATCGCAAAAAAATAATCTTTAAAATTATTTAATTTATGAAAAAATATGCGAGATGCTCGGCCAAATAAACTCGTAAAAATATAAATAATTGACCTCTCAATATAAGAAAAAAGTACTGACTTTCGACATACAATATTAAAATATTATGATAGTATCGTCAAAATAATTTAAAGTATAACATTTTTGAGTTTTTAAAGTGTAGAGGAAAGTCACCAAATATGGAATAGTATCCTAATATGGAATTCCTTCATTTCTCTAAGACTATAAGTATGAATCGCAACATTCGACCATCTTTTGTTTCATTTGGTGCACTAATTATCGCACTAACACCATCGAGTTAGTTGCGCGAACGGTTTACATGTAGCAGGCGTGTTTTGTTTTGTTGCCGTGCAGAAAATTTTTTAGGTAAGTAATAAATGAGTATTATCGGCTATTATGATTATTTCGATAAGTGTTATACTATTTAGTATATCGGGTATTATGTTTATTTCACCATTTTGTGATCTTTTGTCTTTAAAATATTGTGAATTAAAAAAAATATTTAGAAGAGTTTGAACTAGTATAAAAATCCAAATATGGACAGTCATCGGTGTCTAATTATGGAATTTTATAAACTTGCTATTATTTCTTTAAAAACTGTATGTAATGTTTGTTTTTAGTAACATACATGCATCAGCAGAGTCAGGATGTTCTGTTCAAGACTTCTTTCCATGGATGAAAGTGGAGAAAGTTGAATTAAATGCTTGATGTATGGGCTCTGAACAATTATGATGTGCTGTTCCAGATGGATCTGGATTTGTGACTTTTGCAAGTAATTACGTAACTCCTTTCATTTATCACAATATGTTATATTCATTTAATTGATCTCAAAGATATTCATTATATTTTTGTCATTGTTATGTTGATTTTTGCTTATATTCCATATATGGGTACCTATTTCATATTTGGTTACTCTTTTGTGATTTTGTTTTTTGTGTAAGATTTTAATTTGATTACTGATATATTTGGTTAAAGGCTATTAATTACTACTCATAGATGTATGACTGATCAGTAAAAACAATAAACTGATTTAATTTATGTGAAGTTTTATTTTTATATCCCAAAAACAAAATGGTATTCCATATTTGGTGACTTTCCTCTACCTATTATTTATATCTGGCAATATAGCAAACAGAAATAACATAGTTTTATACATATTTGTTTAAAACACAGGATAGATGATTTTATTCCATCAATATTAGGTATGTATTAAATGGACAAGTGATAACTGCGTTAAAAACAACCGACTTCAAACTTGCACTTGCAACATTTACAAATACAGACAAAAATGCTCATAAAACAAAAACTACTGGGCCTATACGAATAAAAATTTTATGGGACCAATTCGACACCATCCCGCATCGAACAAAAAAAGAATCACGTAAATCGGTTCAGAAACCTCGGAGTAATCGGTGTTCATACATAAAAAAAAACATACCGGCCGAATTGATAACCTCCTCCTTTTTTTGAAGTCGGTTAAAAACTAGTTTTTACACACACAATCTAAAATTATAAAGATAAATCAACTATACCTAAAAATTGTAGGCCATAGTCGTTTCCAGAAGTTTTAAAATAAAAATATATCATTTATAATAGTTGTGATATTATGGTAATCCAATTTATATAAATTGTGTCCGGTTCTTAATGTTTCTTGTTAAATTCTAATTAACTATCAATTAATAAACATCCATCTTTTATTTTTGTCAAACTAACGATAACAAAATATTATGTACAATATTAAACACATTATTAGGTAGGTACCTACCTTCATAGTTTAAAACTACTTTTTAATTTTAATTAAATTACTATATATATTACTAGGTTTCCGCCCGCGGCTTCGCCCGCGCAGTTAAAGAAAAACCCGCATAGTTCCCGTTCCCGTGGGATTTCCGGGATTGCGTCATTTTCCCGGGATAAAAAGTAGCCTATGTCCTTTCTCGGGTATCAAAATATCTCCATACCAAATTTCATGAAAATAACTTTTCAATACAAATTTCATGAAAATTGGTTTAATATAGTTAAGGCGTGATTGAGTGACAGACAGACAGAGTTACTTTCTCATTTATAATATTATAAGTATGGATTATAGATACATATGTACCCAATTTTGGCTGCATCTGTTCTTTTATCAAAATATCCTTGACATTTAAAAAATAGTAAAAGTGTATTAATGAATTTCATTTTGAACCAGTTTCAAGACATCAAGCTAAAAATGTATTTTTGAATCGTGTTATTTTGATTAAGACTATGTGGGTAAAGTAATGACAGCTAAAAATACTGTAATTACCAATACATACAAAATTATCATTGAATTTTGTCGTAGTATATAACAAAACGTATAATATAAGATATAAACGAAAAATACAAGGCTCTACAAAATGCTCTACACGTCATGCCATCGTTTTATATTATTCCGTCATGAAGTAAAGAACATTAGCCGAACTACGAAATAATTATTTAGTATGGCAACTTTTAACAAATACATTCAAGATTTGGTTAATCGTGGACTAAAATAAGTTGCCTAGATACTCAAACTCAAAACTCAAACATTAAGAGCTAGCGCGCAAGTGCAACTTTTTTTTTTATTTGTTATTTTGTCTCTCGCATCAACTCTATGGGCTAGTAATAAAGTGCGCGCACGTAGCGACGCAACTCCCCAGAGTTGATGGGACTTGGGAGAGACAAAATAGTTGCGGAGACAAAAGTTGCTCATGCGCGGTAGCTCTTATTTATTCAATTAGACTTCTTCTAGAAGCACTTTTGATAGGTCATTACGTATTTTTAATTTTTTCATTTACTGACAATGAAGTTTTCAGATTATAAAGACTTCAATATTAGTCGTTGATTGACAACTTAACTAGTTATTACATTTTATATAGCTTTAATTTGAGATCCTAGTTAGATACAAGTAGAGTCCCATCATCACTATCACTACATAGTATAAAACAAAGTCACTTTCTATGTCCCTATGTCCCTTTGTATGCTTAAATCTTTCAAACTACGCAACGGATTTTGATGCGGTTTTTTTAATAGATAGAGTGATTCAAGAGGAAGGTTTAAGTATATAATTTATTAGGTTTTAGTCGAAGCGGGCGAAGCCGCGGGCGGTAAGCTAGTATCCTATATTTCCCCTATTATTTTCCCTGTATTTTTTCGCATATTATAAAGAAATTAACAATGTTGACTTGACTTAGGTGGTTATCTAAAAAATTTTTATACGTACCTGATTCTTATATATTATGTAGGCATTTTGAGTTGGTTTGGGAAAGACAAAACCAAGCTATTTTAATAAGCTTTAGCTTAAGAAATTCGTGTGATTGTTCGAGTAAAATTGAGAACCTATACAAATTATAAAAAAAAATTAAAACAAAGGGTTTGTTCAGAACCAATCGTCGGCTGGGAAAAGTATTTTCTCTGGAATACCATGAACAGTTTAAAGATTTAAAAATTTCCATAAGTCGCAATTTTTTGTTTTTTTTTTATAATTAATTGATGGTCAAGGTAATAAGGATTTAACATTGCTATTCCAAGCAGTAATCCTACCATTGTTTTGGAGAGTATGATGTGTATGTATGTATGAATAGTTCTTTATGGTAGTGATGTATTTTTATAGCTATGTTAATATTTTTTTATGCCATTGTTTCAATTGTTATTAATAATAGATTATTTAATTATAATCACTTTATTATTGTACCTAACCCTAGATTACTACCCTTCGTCGATTCGACGACGCGTCACCAAAAAAATCGCTGTAACTTTTACGCGCGCGACCATATGATTTTCTGACTTCAGCTAATCTCAACCAACCCGTTGCGCTTGCGATGGACGGTAGTGCTTTGTGCGTGGAAGGTCCACACGCGCTGTTCCAGCAACCATGGCTCGTCACATCGACGAAGGTTAGTATTAACGTAACTTTTCGTACTATTTAGTTAAGTTAAAATTACGTTATTTTATCTTTTATAATGGTGCCTATTATTTTATTTTTTAGATACGATTCATATGTTAGTTTTAGAAGTTGAAAGCGATAAGGAAGATTCATCTCCGAGAGAGCCTGAAGACCACATTGAGGCTGAAGAAGCATGAAACGGAGGGTGATGATGAAGTTTCTACTGTAAATAAAGAGCAATTTCCAGATCAAAATTATGAGGCAAGTAGTAATACATCTCCCCACGTTCTATTGAAGACGAGACACCTATAGCACTTCAGCTGACCCTAGCGATTACAAGACCATCGCGTACCATTCTTCTTGGGAGAGACAAACACATATTATGGTCATCACAACAGTCAAGGTCACAAAGCAGAAGACCTTCAAAGAACATAGATACATAGCACGTGGTCATGTACGCTTTTTTCAAGATATTTTAGATCCTCTTCAATGTTTTTCAGGTATCATTATTGGTGACATTACTGATACTCTGTGGGACTCAATTACATAAATTTTAAACATGCCAGGAAGAAATAATGTGAAAGTTATAAATGAGACTGAGCAAAGTAATGCTGCTGATGTGCCTCCATAGCAAACTAAAATAAACATATATGCTATATGTCCCTCCGTAAAGCAAAGGTAGACCTAAAAATAGGTGCACAAAGTGCATAAATCGTTGTGTGGGGAACACAAACTTGATGTGTGTCACAAATGTTTTAGATCCTAAGCTATTATCAAAATTATATTTTTAATTAATTTTCCAGATATTATTTTTGTAATTAATAGTTTATTTCGAGCAATTTAGAGGTATATATTATATGTACGGAACTTTTCAAAAAATTTAAGAATGTTCATAAATCGTGTAAACTGTGATCTCATTTTGATGACTGTTTGAATTAAAACTATGTTAAAATAAATATTTTAATATTGTTATATGTAGATTAATATCTTGTCCTTAAAATAAAAACATAACTACAAATATATTTTTTTAATTAAACCCCTAAATCCCCTCCAATAAACAGCGTAGACGAAACGACGAAGGTTAGTATTAAACGTCGAAAAATAAGGTTAGTGTTCTAGGGTTAAATAATATCCTTAACGTAGAAAATTGAATGACTGAGGTAGGTATGTTATTTTAATAATAGTTGTTTGTTGCAATTGTTTTAAACAGGTTTTTAAAATTATATTATATCCGCGATACGTTGTGAAATAGAATATAATACAATATATAACATAAAGTATTTTATGTTGTTTTTTTATTGCATTGCGCTACAAGTTATCTTGGTGGACGATTTTATTAGAATCGCATGTAAAAACCATGATTGATTTTATTCAATTATGTAATATTTTTATCTGGTACCTATAATACCACTTTTTACTGCAATAATTAATACTAATTTATTAAATAATCTTTAAGTTAATAGGTATATAGGTACCTATATACGTTGATCATTCCAATAATTCGTATGGAGGACTTAATATTATGCTCTCGCGCATAATAAAATAGCTAATTATGTAGAAACAAATATATATTCTTAAGTGCTTTGTAATATGTAAATAATGCTAATTTTTATAAATTCTTCAGTTATAGGATAAATACATAAAAATACTAGCAAACAAAACGAAGGCCTGAACGGCCTCAACACGACAGTTGACGCATCCACGTTAATTGCACAAATCGAGAAACATTAAAAATCCATTTATTAATTGCCATAATAACCTTGTTAACACAATAATAAAAAAAAATGAAAAAAATTCCAAATTCAAACTTACCTTTTTTTCTTTTTTCTATTTAATCTGTGTCACTGAAACGATTCCATAAACAATTTTGTTCACACACAAACTGGCGCGAAAAATTCGAAATTAAAACGTTATAGACATGCGCGCGCACAGCACGCTCACACAACACTGAACTTGCGACTCTTGGGCAAGAGACGCTTGCTTACCTTCAAGAGCGATCACGCAAATCAATCCCTTATTTACATACAGGTAAGGTGATAATACCTTGAAAGGTCATGACCAGATTGCGTATGGGGTTTACGTATTTTCCGATTTTGAAGAATTAGAAAAAATATGACATCGAAGAGATTTAATTGCGTCATTAGACAAAGATGAAATATAACATTTACGTACTTTTAGCATGAACCAATATCTTTTAGTATGTTATAAAATTCTGAAATTTAGTAAGAAATCTTATACACTGCCTCAAAAAAGTCTACAGTAACTTAAAACACCATAAATGATAAAGCTCCTTTATTTCTTCATTTCACAAACTTAGTAAGTACCTACCTACTAAAAATGTCTATCAGTGCTATCAGTTCTGTTTGTATAGATGCTTTGTTAAATTTATAAGTAGATAAGATGTTGTTACATATCCGGATAAATTTTTTGTGAATAGAAGATCCTACTGATGTTACCTACATTCATTTAAGCTTTTGCTATAGCTATATATTATGAGACTAACTTTCCGCCTGCTTCCGTTTTCAAAGAAAAACCCGCATAGTTCCCGTTCCCGTGGGATTTCCGGGATAAAACCTAGCCTATGTTGCTCAGTGAAGATGCAGCTTTTGAAAGAATTTTTGAAATCGGTCCAGTAGTTTATGTGTGAAAACCATACATACATACATACATAATTACAAACCTTTCCTCTTTATAATATTAGTATTTAGTATAGATAAATATGGACTGAAAACTGTACTAAGCAATTTTAGAGATAAATTAGGGATAGAGTTTTTATTTGCTTACTGAAATAAAAATACTCGGAAACTGCTCTTTCTTTCTATGGCAGTTTGCTATAGACCTCTCTGAAGTCTGACTATATTATGCATCCTCCAAATTTAAATGAGCTTACTCAAAGTCGAGATAACTTAAACCTGATCTACTGTTTCGAATTATAAACTTATTTTAGAGTTAAATTCCATTTTTTGAATAAGTTTTGCCTCATAGATTTAAAAGATGAATTAAAAATGTTTAAAAAAGTATTTCTTTAAACGTCAGACGAAATTGCTTGTGTCCGAGCTTGCGTCAGCAAAGTATATTCTTAATATATATAAATCTCGTGTCACAATGTTTGTCCTCAATGGACTCCTAAACCACTAAACCGATTATAATAAAATTCGCACACCATGTGCAGTTCGATTCAACTTGAGAGATAGGATAGTTTAAATCTCAAATCGTCTAAGAGAAAGCGGGCGAAGCCGCGGACGGTAAGCTAGTAATATAAGAAGAATACATAAAATTATTATTAAACAAAGGTTCTTGGACAAATGCCAAAGGAAACTAAATATGGTAGTCGATTCATAATCACCGCAACCGCAAACATACACTAATGTACTTCAGTAAAAAGCAATATAAATACATACTATGTTCAAATACTATATGTAAATATTATAAGATGACTCAGCTTGGGATACGTACAATAAAAAATGGTTATTCTAGTTAATTATAAGTCCTATCTTATCTTACTAATATTATAAATGCGAAAGTTTGTGAGGATGTGTGTGTGTTTGTTACTCTTTCACGCAAATACTACTGAACCGATTAAAATGAAATTTAGCACACATAAAGAGGGTAACTTGGATTAACACATAGGATAGGTTTTATCCCGGAAATCCCACGGGAACGAGAACGCGGGCGAAACCGCGGGCAGAAAGCTAGTTAAATATAAGTATGAAAATTATAGTATACAAACAATATTTTCATGGCATGCTCATTATAGTTCTAAACATCGAAGTACCAAAAACATTTTCAAATTGCAGTTAGAACAACCAGCTCAGTAAATGCTAAAAATATGTTTGAATTAAAAAGCCTTCATAAATCAGCAAACAAAAGCTTGAAGTAACTATTCAACTATATAAACAAAACACAAACACATTTAAACGTATTTTGCCTTAAAACATAATATAATATATGTTACGGCTAAAGGTAGGTGAGAACATAAACCTAAGATTAGCCGGCTAAACTTAGGTTTATTTTCGAGAAGCAGCTAAAGTTCGAAAACATGTTTGTTTGCGTCGTGATATTCCATCTTTAGCCGGTTAATGTGCACATTAACCGAAACGAAACGGCTAAAAATGAATTCGATGGGCGCGCCGGGCCGGTGGAGGGCTTGAGGGGCCCGCTCGCAGAAAGCTGGTGGCTAACCTAACCTGGGTAAGGAGTCGGTGAAGTGCCAGAAAACACTCGCCCTGTTCCTTACATGTATTATAGTAACCAAATTATTAATTTATAGTTAATAATAAAATATAATAATAAGTTAATAATAAAATATAATAAATAAGTTAATAATAAAATATACTTAATAATAAGTAGTTAATAATAAAATATAATAATAATTTTCATGTCATAATTTCACGAATCTAGCGCAGGATAACCTAAAATCTCGGACAAATAGTCTTACTATATTCTATAGGTACTAATTACCATCTTACTACACTGTTTACTTATTCTAAAGTATGTTTACATATCCATAAACTAATATATAAATATATTGCAAATAATTATTATCAACTTAGTCCTTCTGAGTACTGCTATACATGCGAACGTTTGCGAAGTTGTTTTTTTTTATTATTATTTTTATATATATAAAATCTGTTCATGAATCGGTTTTGAATAAAACTTGACACACAGATCTTATTATACAGGCTTCTTTTTGTCGATTAAAAAACGAGTAAATCCGCGGGCTAAGCTTATGAATAAAATATATAAGGTTGAATATTGTTGATTCATACAATATTTGTTAAGACATTTCCATAAAACTAACGAAGGCTAAACGGTGGTTTTTCCTACTATTTGTGATTTATGCTGCACTTTGAAATAAGTATTAAATACATAGTTATATATCTTTAAGCTATATTAATTTATAGAAGATTTAGTTTGTTTGCATAAACAAATTAATCTTAGGAACTATGGGTCCGATTAGAAAAATTCTTTCAGTGTTAGATAACCCATTTATCGAGGAAGGTCATTATATGCTCTAATCTCTATATGTATATCATCACGCTAAGGAGCAATGGGTTAAAACCGCGGGGCAAACCTAGTTAGGTAATATATATTAGTAATAAAATCTTTCTGTGTGTTTAGATATTTATTCTTATTTACATTGCTATCACGTATCAAATCATGTTTTCATCACGTAATAGAACGCATTGTAAATTGACCTCGAATTGCATAAACAGTGCAATTCTTTTGTTTAGTAACTTTCATTTAAAATAATTTTCATCTTCTTGTTCTTCGTCTTCGTGTGTGACAGAGCGGTCGTGGCGATCATGTGGTACCGGGCAAATGTAATGCGCTTTACGATCTTCTGCCATCGTTCCCGGTTCTCCGTCATTCTGCTACATTCACAAGCTTATAATTGTCAATTGGCCTACGAGGGTACAACGAGGGTTATTGACAATGTTGTTACTTTACCTTTTTCATAGATACCTAAATTATTCGTAAGTTAAGAGCTAGCGCGCAAGAGCAAATTTTGTCTCCGCAACTATTTTGTCTCTCCCATCAACTCTATGGGCTAGTAAGAAAGTGCTCGCACGTAGCGACGCAACTCCATAATAATTAATATATATGAATAGTTGCGGAGACAAAAGTTGCTCTTGCGCGCTAGCTCTAAGGTTCAATGTTAATTGTTTCTCCCTTGATCGTATTTTTAGTGTCATCACTATCAGCCCATACGATCCCACTGCTGGGACTCTCCTATGAGGGTAGGCCATAATCCAACACGCTGGCCAAGTGCGGATTGGCAGATATCACAATATGTAACTTTTGATTCTTCGACATGTCGGTTTACTCACGATGTGTTCCTTCACCGTTCGAGCACCGTTTTTAGTGTACCTAGGTCAAAAATAAATAAACTAGTTAATTTGTAGGGAAATGAAAAAAAAATGCGTAGATATCAATCTGTATATAAAAATATTTAAAAAATGTAACTGAAACCGCTTTGCCGATTTTCTTTCGTAAATTCGATATGTCTAGTATTTTCATGAAGTACCTATAAATTATCTATACATATATAATAATAAATCTGTAGAAGGGTCAATTCTGTACATTGAAATTATGGAAAAAATAAATAGCAGGGGTGTTACTGGATCGATACCAAGCCCAAATATGTGATTAAAAAAATTTTTGTCTGTCTGTCTGTCTGTCTGTATGTTCAGGCATCACGTGAAAACTAACGGTTCGATTTCGATGAAACTTGGTATAATTATTCCTTATTATCCTGGGCATAAAATAGGATACTTTTTATCCCGGAAAAATACGTAGAAAAAAAATAAATCTTAATTTTTCTTAATTTTTCCGCGCGGACGGAGTCGCGGGCGGAAGCTAGTTACGAATATAATTTTTATCACAATTGTCATTTAAAATTCTCCAATAATAACTGCTTTAAAATCTTCACAAAAACACTATTAACCTTGAAATATTCGCAACCATAGGTACTGAAAACATGTACCTATAGTTTATACAAAAAACATAAATTCTTGTTCATTTTAGTTGTAATTAACATTAAAATCATCATCTTCTGAGAATTAGTTTATATTTTAGACGGAATTTTGGAATAGATTATGAATCATACACTTATTACACCAATATTAATTACTAGCTGTTCCGCGCGGTTTCACCCGCATTGCTCCGCTCCTGTTGGTGTTAGCGTGATGATATATACACCTCCCTCGATAAATGTGCTAGATTTTTTGTACTAAAAATAAGTGGTGATTTTAAGTGCATTTACTAATTAAGTAATATGTACTACGTAGGTTTATTAATAATATATTGTTCACCTAAATTATATGTGTTTTAATAATTCATTTTTATTTAATAAAATAAAAGTAATATTATTAAATATTACAATAATAGAAAAAGACTGTTGTTAGTAATATAAAGCAGTTTAACGGGTTTAAAACACGTTTTGTTTAGTACCTACAGGCTACAGTTTAACTTTTGGTTAGATTGGTAGAGCGGAATGGTACCTACCTCTATTTTTTATGATTTTTAACGTGCACGGTACTCTTGTAAAATTCGACATTAAAATTACTTGAAATAGGATACAGATTCATAATTTTAGCACAAAAAAACAATATACCTTTGTATTTTGATTTGAGCGTATGCGCTGAGCAAACGTGTCAGAAGTGAAACTTATTTGTTGTCAAGATTCATAATACCAAAATCGTCGCTCTACTCTATGACGTGACGGTATCGCCATGACGCGACCTTGAAATTTTACTCTCAACGCGCCTAAAAAAGTTTCACTTCAAAAATCTGGCAGCGAGTGTGGTCACGGGGAGACCTAGACTTAGCATTTGTAATAATGTACTCTATGGACTTAGGTACTTGAAAAATAAATTATCCCACGAGGGGAGTGCTGGCAAACCGCCTTGCCACTAAAACACAGGGATTTTGATTTTGCCATAGGAATTGACAAAACTTGCCCATATTTGTACTGAGGTATTAATACGTAGCACATCGTAACTCAATGCATATTTGCCTGTATTTTCAACTAATTTCAAAAATCCTGAGGCTGAACCGACAGATATTATTAGCATTTATAATATTAGTGTGTATTTTCTTCCGTCAAAATAAAATGAAGGTTAGCTATTTATTTTGTAATACCGCCATTTTGTATTTGAACAATGCATAGTAAAATTTACTTTACTATAATATTTATTACTAGTTCAAGGTACGGGCCAGGAACGTGTCCTTAACACAGTACTAAGTTTAATATTAATACTGTTTATATTTCTTTTATATAATCCTGTTTTAAACAGGACAAAAAAAAAGCAAAAATAAAACAATTTAAGAGTAATAATAATCTGTTACAAAACATTAGAGATGGATTAACTGGTAAATTGTATGAATAAATTGAGTATTACTTAAATACGTTAAAAATGTTAATTTCTAATTTTCTCGCGTAATATCAAACACAAGATATATGTACCTACTGTATGGATATTGACAGGTTGCATATACAAATATCACTCAATTTGAATAAGGGAATTTCTTTTTAGCATCTAATGGAATAAATGGTAGGTACCTACCTATTTCTAGTAAGACGTATAACATAATTATATAGTTTGAAAAACTGAAAAACACGCTTTCAAGATAGTCACTTACAACCATGGACCCAATGCTTACAACTAAAAAGTAGAAAATAATTCTTAATCTAGAAATCAAGCAATAACCAATACCTAGGTATTTTTGAGAAAAAAGCGTGTGGCGCTTTTCATGAGCTGATTGTACCTACAAGGCACCCCACGCTTTTCTAGATTAAAAAATATTTTTTACTTTTTAGTTGTAAGTATCCTAAGTATCTTGAAAGACGCGTCCGCGTTAAAATGTAGAAGCCCTTCTGGCTAACATTGAGAAACACCTTACAAAAAAAAAAAAAATCTTGAAAGCGTGTTTTTTATTTTTTCAAACTATATTTATTTATAGGCAATATAACTTGATACCTTTAATAAATGTATGTTTAAATAAAGATTAATTTTATTAGATGGATAGGTACTTGATTGGTAAGTATGTTGAATACACCATTATTTGACGACCCGGTGACCTGTATTACAGGTTCTTATGTATGTACAAATTACTTATATAATTGTTAGATCAATAATTACTTATCTGTTATAAATGATTGAATAAACTACCTAAAACTAAATTAAAATAATCTACACTCGGCTATTATCTATATAAGAGAAGAGTTGCATTTTGGTGTAAACGTAATTTTTAATATATTTTCGGAATACAATTATTAAAAATGTGGGCAAAGTTTTATTGCCACAAATTCATGAGTAAAATAATTACTCAAAGCCTCATTAACACTTTCGTTATAATAAAAGCGTCTTAATTTTATAACGATAAAAAATATCTAAAACTAGTGGAAAAATAAAATACCAAATTATATTACCAGTTCTGCGACTAACTCCATCTATGATTCGTATCCAAAAACACCAAAACAGTCTGTACCAAACCATTCTTAGTGATTCTTATTATAACACATAGATGGCGCTGAAATAGAAGACGGCTTAATTTAAATCGTTAACATAAATTAGATAGGATTAACTAGATGGCGCTATAATAAAATCCGACCGCCTCCTTGGTACAGTGGTTGACGCGTGAGCGTAGCACCGAGAGGTCCTAGGTTCGATTCCCGGTGGAGACGAAGAAAAAAAATGTCTCGGTCTGGTAGGACACAGAAGGCTGATCACCTACTTTTCCCTAAAAAGAAAAATCGATCAGTGAAACAGATGTATAATCTGCCCCTTACCCCACTAAGGGGACACGGGACTTATATAACACAATATATTTTTACTGTTCTGTGATGTCATGTCAATGAATAATTACAAAAAAAATATTTAATGATACTATAAAGTATAAACTAAATGATAACAAAATCTGGTATATAAAATATTATATACTCTAAGTAGGTATTGGTCATTGGAAGAATAACTAGGTATCAATATTAACTTTACATTGACTATAAATATTCAATGAAACATTGAAATAATTGTTTGTTTGGAAATATGTGTAGGTGTGCAAAATGCGTGTATCGTTCTTGTTTTGCCATTTATTAACTTTTATTAGAAAATTAATAAAAAGTTCTCTCTTTCGCAAATCTATCTTCTTGTACATAGTAATCTCAACTCGGAAGTGGCACAGACCCACTTATTAATGTCAAACTATGTTGCACGGCCAGCTCGCATCTTGCGAAAAAATAATTATATAATTCTTATTTCTTACTAAAGTCATGCTGTTTGTGGCATTTCTGGCTGATATTTTATTATGCTTAGTTAAACGTGATTGTTTGTGACTGCCATTATTTAAACTTTAATCGTTTAATATATTTTTATTGTATCTATTAGGTCTGTGTATTAGGTACTTACTCTCGCTGAAGAAGTTTCGACATGTAACAAAACTCATGCTGAACCAGGGCCGGACCGTGAACTTGTGGGGCCCTGGGCTGAAACTACCCAGGGGCCTTTTTTTGGAAATGTTCATATTTTCTTAATGCTTACTTTCGCAATTTTGTTATTTTAACATAATCAAAGGGCATTGAAACTTTCTGGCATATCAAACCCGCCGCCATTTTGATTTTTTTTCAAAATCGCGGCGCACGATTTAAGTGGTATGTATGGATAGAGGACACCTAGACGAACAAAAAATGTCTAATAAGATAGTACCCTAAAGCGTCACATTACCGAGATATTTGGAGGTAAATAACAGTTTATTGTAAGAAAGTAGGTAGATTCATTACATAAAAACATACATACATTACAAAAAAATGTAAGTAATGTAATGAATACCTACTTTCTTCCTGTAATAATAATAATCTACCTGGGAGTGATTATTTGGAGATAATATCATGCATATAGACACGTAATAAGTCTATTTTTAGTGTTTGTCGTACTCATAAGTGAATATTTACCTCCAAATATCTCGGTAATGTGACGCTTTAGGGTACTATCTTATTAGACATTTTTTGTTCGTCTGCCAGCGTTCATACAAAAAGTTTCAAACCCCTTTGGTTTTAAATCGTTTCATTAGTTCAGGAGTCTATAGCGGACAAACAAAGTGACAAACAAAGTGAACTTATAATATTATACACGGTTGAAATGTCGATGAAGTGATACTGTGACCGCGCGTTCTCCGCCCTCTATCTCGAAAACGGTTCACCGTATACAAAATTTTTTAAACAAAATTTGTGGAGTATTTTTTATTCTACAATATTGATAATAAAAACAAATAGCAAAAAACCCATAAGAAATGAGATATTTCCAAAGAAAGCGCATACAACCGTTTTTTGACCTTGAAATTTAATAGTTCCTTACACCCTACCATAATATGTAGATTTTGAGACAACTTTTAGGGTGTCAATATACAAGTATTTACAGACTTACAGCTGGGTATCTCGAATTCCGAGATTCTTACCTAATTCAACCTTACATGACTGGGCCATAACTCGTTCGGGCTCGTACATAAGAGTTAAAACCTTAGAGTATATATACTATCTACTATTGTACTCTAAGGTTAAAACACTTCTTAATAACCGAATAACGCATTTCGTTAAAACATCACAAATGTTACTTATAAATTTTTAATAGTACGTTGATAGTTACAATAAATCTGTATTAATAAAAAAAAGTATTTGAATATCTCAACGAGGACAAATAAATATTAATTTATCGAAAAAAAATGTCATTATCAATTATATTATTAAGAGGGAAATAACAAGTTTTTTCGAAACGGTTTGGTAAAAAAACATAGCTTAAAAATAAGCCTATTTACATAGCCCTCTAAAAAGAGTAAAAAGTGCATTTTTGAAGTGAAACTTTTAAGCGCGTTGCCAACTGCTAAGTCGTTGGTTAAAGGCTAAGTCGGATGACAATCTAGTGCTAATTTCTCCGCTACTTTTTAAGTTATATTTTTGTAATATGTATATGAAATAAAGTCATGAATATATATCTATACTAGTATCTATACTTATTACTTAATATTATAAAGCTGAAGAGTTTGTATGTTTGTTTGAATGCGTTAATCTCAGGAACTACTGGTCCGATTTAAAAAATTATTTCGGTGTTAGATAGCCCATTTATAGAGGAAGGCTATTATATCATCAGGCTAAGACTAACAGGATCTGAGCCACGTGGGTGAAATCGCGCGGCGCAGCTAGTTATTATTATGTATACCTATACATTCGCGGGGAGCAGCTAGTTATTATTATGTATACCTATACATAAACTAGCTGGGCCCCGCGAAACTATTTGGTTATTTTATATAGGAAGGTACCTACAGTGGTGGACGTATAATTAGAAACACGTAACACAATGAAGTAGTCATCAAATTCATTTGAAATTTGTGTATAATAACGTATTAGAGATTAAGCATTATTTCAAATGTAATAGAACACCCGTTTATCTAGATTTATAAGAAATTGCTTAATTTTAATCAAATGTTAGCTTAAATTAATAAAATTAAACAACTTTAAGTGCAGTCTAATTTCCGAGTATTTTCAGTCTGAACAACAAATTAGAAACAGCATGGTTCGAGTGTTCTAAAGTCAAAACCTATTAAAATGTCGTTAATATTTTTTTCTTCTACAAATATTTACACCATTTTTTAAACATTCTATCTAAAAGTTTCTGAAAATTAATTAACTTTGCAAAAAAAATGGGTAAAAGTAAGAGTTGTGACCCATTAACAAGAAAAATACAGTAATCCAAAATTAATAATGCACATGCAAATCTTCGCTAATTGTCGTATTTCCGAAGACACTCGAATCATTGAATCGTAAGAGCCCTAAACAACAAACTTGCATTTTACACCTTGTTCAAAAGAAATAGAAGTCAATTCATGGTCATACACAATCAAAAACAAATCGGGCGGTAGGTGACGGTAGCCTGTCAGTCAAAAAACTCAAAAATCCGTCAGTTGTCTTTAAATATTGGTGGTGACTGCACGTGTTCTCTCTGTGTGGAATTATATAGAGCTGCTATTACGTACCCTTCTTGGTTTTGTTTTTAAAGGTGAATTGAATTAATCGATGAAATGATTTACACAGGTGATGGCAGTAGGGAAAGTGAAAATGAAGAAGAGTTCCGATGTATCTAAAATATCAGAAATAAAGATAATCCCTGATTTTGATTGTTTTTATTTTTTTTGTAATTGTCATAATATTGAAGAATGATCAGTACTGTAAATACT
Source organism: Colias croceus (assembly GCF_905220415.1). NCBI lineage: Eukaryota > Metazoa > Arthropoda > Insecta > Lepidoptera > Pieridae > Colias > Colias croceus. The sequence goes on from NC_059560.1 coordinate 2,392,684, forward strand.
TTTGAACTGAGATTTTAATGATAAGATTTACGTATATGGTTTAAATATAAACCTGTGTTTGAAAACCATACTTTATCTACACTAATATTATAAAGAGGAAAACTTTGTTTGTTTGTTTGATTGTGATGAATAGGCTCATAAACTACTGGACTGATTTTAAAAATTCTTTCACCATTCGAAAGCAACATTATCCACGAGTAACATAGGCTAGGTTTTATCCCGGAAATCCCACGGGAACGGGAACTATGCGGGTTTTTCTTTGAAAACGCGGGCAAAGCCGCAGGCGGAAAGCTAGTACAATATAAATTTTGTATTATTTTAACCTTATTTTCTTCCATCATTACACCAGCTTCAGTAAGACACTTTAAAAGTACTATAAATTTTCCAAGTAAATCAATCCAACAAAGATAATATTATATTCGCAATCGTGGGGTTATACTCGCTATTTACTTACAAGGAATTATCGAAACAAAATCGTTTCTTACCTACAAATACATATTAATATCTTTTAGCACAAAACATAATTTGACTAAATTATGCATGAAGAAAATGCATTTAACCGCTCTATATAGATATCATCTTCGGACTCTCCGAGAATATGACAGTTGCCGAACAGGCGCATTATTACTTTTGGATTACTGTACTCTTAAGTTTACATTTTGACAAAAATGGTGCAATTATTTGTAGAAGAAAAAAATATTAACGACATTTTAATAGGTTTTGACTTTAGAACACTCGAACCATGCTGTTTCTAATTTGTTGTCCCGACTGAAAATACTCGGAAATCAGACTGCACTTAAAGTTGTTTAATTTTATTAATTTAAGCTAATGTTTGATTAAAATTAAGCAATTTCTTATAAAACTACATAAACGAGTGTTCTATTACATATGAAATAGTGCTTTATCTCTAAAACGTTAATACACAAATGTTAAATAAACTTGATGACTACTTCATTGTGTTACTGTTTCTAATTAAACGTCCACCACTGTATATAAAATAACCAAATAGTTTCAATAATTGAGATTCATTTTCTAAAAGTTGAAAATCAACATGCTAACATCCTTTTACATGTTAGCAAAAGTTATAGGTAGGTATGCGATTTTCATCATTTTTTTTTTCGAAAACCGACTACAGATTTTTTTTTTAATTATTATCGCCCATTGGTTTTATCGGGGTAAGGGGGCCCTTTTAACCTCGGGGCCCTGGGCTGCAGCCCATAAAGCCCATGGGTAGATCCGGCCCTGTGCTGAACTAAAAGTAATTTATTAAAATAGCATAAATATCAGACTCTATATTCATATTCTATAATAATTATCATCATCACCTCTCTATAATATTATAAATAAGTTCTTGAAGCAATAAGAAAAAGTTTCATTATCCACAGATTATTTTTAAGTCTGAAGTTAATAGTTTTAACTAGCTATTAATTGAATTGAAATCGAATTTCGCAAGGCACCAATTTCAAAGAGTGCATAGAACCCGAGGCCTCTGCTTACAGTTTTTGGCCTAAAATCACAAAGTATAGAGTTCTTATAAGTGCTCTTAAATTGTTTCCATCGTATCTATATTATTATACCTACAGGCTACAGAGCAATATGATACTTATTATACTTTTATATATCTACGTATACGAAAACTACGAAAAAAAATTCTATCAACGCTTGCACATATTATTATCCATGCAGGAACTGGCAGGAACGAATAAAAAAATAAATTGTATTATAGATCGTATGAAAATACGTATAAGCACAGACTGTATAAGGTACCCATACCCATACCTACATAATATATTTTTGTTTCTATTTAACTATGACAATATTTAATTTTATTCAAAAAAATGAAATTAATAAATTTTGTCTGTAAACCTTTCTCCACGAACGTATATTCAATCATTTTTTTCACATAGTTTCAATTTGAATTAGTTAAGAATCTGTAGACCATTAGACAGACAGTAGAAACAACTTCTTCACATAGGTATTCAAAATTTATGATAACACTAGCTTTCCGCCCGCGGCTTCGCCCGCTTTGTGCTTTAAACTATCCTATCTCTCAAGTTGGATCGAACTGCACATGGTGTGCAAATTTTATTATAATCGGTTAAGTGGTTTAGGAGTCCATTGAGGACACGAGATTTATATATAATATTAAGATTAACTACCTAATTGATTTGTAAACCATTTGTAAACAATGTTAGCATGAAGGATTCGATTTCAATAACATAGTGCACTTGCATTTGAATTTGACACCTCACACCGTGCGTAAATTGCGTAGATGTAAATAAGTTTAGACACTCCTCAATATTTTATTTTTATTTTTATTCTATTCGTACCTACTTATTGAATTAAATATATCTTGAAGTATTTCAATCACAATCTAATAATAAAAAAATTACAAGCATCCATAATAAGATGCGTCAAAGTTTTTATCGTAATTTTTATATGTATCTAATTAATTACCTCAAAACGACGAAGTTCGAAAATTCTATTATAACAATATAATTTATAAGTTAAATATGTACACAATTGATGTACTAAATAGGTACGTATACTATTATCTATAGTTTCAAGAAATAATTATGACCTTTTCTGATCTCTTTGTGTGAATGATGACTTGCCATCAATTGCTATTTATTTTCTTATGGTGATTCATTTACCTTGTTGTAAGTAGAAGAGCATCTTCGTAATAACATAACAACTTTTATAATGTAAAATTACACTATACCTAGAGAGGAACAAATAAGTAAGGAAATAACTTCACACCTCCATACAAATGTATAACGGTTTCTTTAGAGTTTAGTGATTTAACTAATGATTTGCATATTTTGTTATTTATTTCATTGTCATCATTTCTTTCAATTCTGATTTATCTCAATCCATCAATATAAGCATCATAACGCAACCAATGTTTTTTTTTTAATATTAGATTTTTTATACCAAATACTCCCCCATACATTTGGAATGCTAAAAAATTTTTGATTGAAACTAACACATAATTCAATTTAAAAATTATAAACATATACGACCAAGCTTTGCATACTGTGTCATCGTTTGCTCTTCTAAGGAAAACCTATAAACATTTTTAAAACACACGTTTTATAAGACCATTTTCCTCACTTGGAAAAATAAAACTTAAAGCTTAAAAAACAATAAAATGCTAATTACAGAGATAAACGTGTCATAAGTTTGCGTGGTTAAACACTTGTTTTTGCTACAGCCGCGATTGCTCAGTTAATATTATCTTAGCAATTATTCTTATAATTTTTAAATACAATGGACTATTTGCCTGCTCTCAAGGTTCCTTAGGTCTGCGCGTTGGACAGTGAGAGCGAACTGCGAACTGCGAAGCACGAAGCAGTTTCAATTCGAACGCTGGCCGCATACGCTGTATCGTGGATTAAAAAAAAAATAATCTGTCAAAATCAAAACGCGCGCGCTTTTCAAATTTATATTTTTTTATTTGTGCTCAGAAAAGTGTCTGTTCCATTTTTTAATTTCAGTAATAACAAATTGAATTGAAATTAAAAGTGTAAGTGCTTTGAAAGTAAAAGGAAGTGAAACTTTTTAGTTATTTGGTAAGTAACACTATGTTCTAGTTATTTATAAGATGTTATAGCGTAGTTTTCGTTGTTATTATTATTGTTTTTCTTTGAACAGTTTTTTTACTATTTGCACGGATGTGAAACGAAATTTCTCATTTCTTAGCGGTGAGTCATGCTATAGTTTACATTACGGTGAAATTTCAACAATTGTTAAAAAATGCAAGGATACTTTGACCGTAAAATGTAATTTAAAAAAGAAATTTTGTAAGTTTAGACATTTTTTTTTAACTTGGCACCCAATTGGAATTCTTAGGAAATGTAGAATTTGGAACATTCCGTTATAATCATAATCGTCTAGAATACCTACTTTCTTAATAATTAAAGATGTTCTTTGTTTTAATTATTTAAGATAAAATTAATTAAACACACCTTTTTCAACATCAAATTATGTCAGATATTTAGCAATCACTGATGCGTACAACGTACGTAGGTAGTTATTATGCGCAATTTTCGTGGGAAAATTATCAAATTAACTTAGGTATAATATTTAGATAATATTATATTTAGGTATGACGTTAACTTTTAACTTTTAACCCATATTTTGTCCTATATCAGTAACTTACTTTGATTTGCACATTAATTACTATCGTTCCAAAATTTAACAATTTCTATTATGATAATTTAAAACAAAAGTAATAAAAAGCGTACCTATTTATTATATTAAAAACAATTTGTATTTCATTAAACATAACAGTCTCATTGGTATTAAGAAACCAAAAAATCCAAAGGCTGTTACGTCGTCCGTGAATTTCTTAATCTTAATATAACGTAATATCAATATTTGTTTAATCATATAATATTTTCTAAGACAAATACCTAGTGATATAACTCTTTTAAAAATAGAATCGAATTATAACTGTGAGCAGGGGCCGTATTATAACCTCTTATTCCCAGTCAGTTTACGCCGTGAATTGAACTGACTGGCAAATTCGTATAATAGCATAATAATTAACCATGGCTGGTTATTGCGATCATAATATAAATTAGCCAGTCAGTTCAATTTACAGTATAATCTGTCTGGAAATAAGAGGTCAATACGGGTCCAACTTTCCTGATCAAAGAAATAAGCTCTTAAGTTTTAATGTAAATCGATTTTAGTACGCACGCTTTCCGAAAATAACTCCAAAACAATCATTGAGATAATATTACTACGTATGGAGGAGACACCACGAATAAAATCTGCGCGCCAAGCGTGGCGGCGCGCGGGGCGCATTTTTTGCTCTAAGTTTTAAAAATTATTATCTAGTTAGGTACTTACCGATGAAAAGTTATTCCTTTGCACTTTTCCGTATTATTTGTGCAATATCGTAACACACATGAAGGCATATTTGATGCGTTTCACTTTAAAACAAATAAAAAATGAGCGTGCAGTCAAGCCATATGGCTTATGGTGAGCGGAACATAAGTGATGTAGGCGGTGTCGTCTCCATGAAAAAAAAAAGTTTGTTACTAACATAACAGTGAGATGAGATAATTAAATTGAAATTTTGATATAACTATTGTAACTTAACTTGGTTTAACTGGAAATAAAAATTATGTACCCTTGCTTAGAAAAGTTATTTATAAATCATTATCCTGTCACAGAATTAGTTTTTTTCCTTATTTTACTGGATTACTTTCTTACCTTTTACCACAGATAAGAATTATCCTATCTGTGGTAAAGAGTATTAACTCTTTTACCTTCTTTTGAAGATTTTTTTCTATTTGTATTTGTATTCTAAAGATATTTTTGACATAATATAAAACAAAGCCTGTTTGTTGTCTGTTGATCAATATTTACGAAATAAGAACTTACGTGAGTTTGAAACCGTGTAAATAATGTATGTATGTTTAACTTTTTATTGGTAACTGAAGCGTCAATAATGTGGGAAACCATAGATGTGAGGAATAAGTAAATTTTAGTTTATTTTTTGAACGTATGGTAAGTAGACGCTCTTGCGTGTTATAAATTACTAGCTGTGCCGCGCGGTTTCACCCGCGTGCCTCCGCTTCTGTTGGTCTTAGCGTGATGATGTAATATAGCCTATAGCCTTCCTCGATGAATGGGCTATCTAACACTGAAAGAATTTTTCAAATTGGACCAGTGGTTCCCGAGATTATCGCGTTCAAACAAACAAATAACTCTTCAGCTTTATAATGTTTGCATAGGCATAGAGAAACTAATGAATATATTCGCCAAAAGTATTATATTAAAATTTTAGTACGAAGCCAGGAGAAAATGTGCACAGACATAGGTACAAGAAATAAGCTTTGTTTATTCCTATAAAAATATATAAAATTAAAGACTTTGGAATTAATTTTAAACACGCTTTATCTATACTACTAATATTATAAAGCTTGTTTGTTTGTTTGAATGCGCTAATCTCAGGAACTAGAACCAACTTCATATTTTTAATTCAATCGGTATTATTTGTAGTTACTTAGGGGCCGTTCATAAAATACGTCACACTAAAATTAACTTTTTTTGACCCCCTCCCCCCCGGTTTTCACGCTGTGTCACACTTTCTGTGACCCCCCCTGGAAATATTTCGTCACAAAAACTAAGACCCCTCCCCCCTAAACATGATAAATTTTGATTGATAATACACAAATTTTGATATTAGAATTTTTTTTTTATAATAAAATTTAAATGCCGCCACTAGAGCTAAGTCAAAACGCTACAGCGACACAGAAAAAAATAAATATATAAAGTTACAATAATTATTGTAATAAACAACATTTAAATATCTGTATATATTTACTAATACGAAATAAATGACTTCTATCATTACAAAATTGAAAAAAAAGTCGAGAGAACGAATACTCATGGTCTAAGATCCGAACATAAGTCGACCTGCAATGGCGTGATAATAGAATGAGACCAATTTTATAATAAATTTAGTGTATTAAAAATGGGTTGACTGGGAAAATCCTGGACAGGATATTTTTTAATTAATTTTATTTTCATTTTTTATTAATTGCAGTTTCGAGATAATAAAACAATTTTGTAATAAAACAGCGCTGACATAATTTTTTTTTCATCATCCTATCAAGTAAAAGTAACTGGTACCGACATACCTGTTTATACCTGCCAACCTAGCCGTTTGTCCCGGTAAATATTAGAAAACGACTATGACTGCACATTCTGTAGGTTTCATACTTTAAGTCTATTATAATTTTTTTTTTATTATCTTGATACTGCAATTAATTAAAAAAAAATGTTTTATTTTTAATTCATTAAAAATGTCCTGTCCAGGATTTTCCCAGTCAACCCATTTTTAATACATTTTTTAATACACTAAATTTATTATAAAATTGGTCTCATTCTATTATCACGCCGCGGCCGTTGCAGGTCGACTTATGTTCGGATCTTAGACCATCAGTAAAAATTTTTAATGAACGGCGAACGTCACGCTGCCGTAGACCCCCTGCCCCCCCTTGTCACATCTTGTCACACTCGCGTAAACCCCTCCCCCCCCCCCTTGTATGCGAACGTATTTTATGAACGGCCCCTTATAATATTTAATTGTAACTTGTGTTTATAGTATAAAGATCAAAGAAATATATTTGTGTCGTTATTTATGTAATAAGTGAATAATATGTAGGTAATGCGGTTAAACTTTGAATATTTATTCACTGGATAAATTTTAAAATATCTTTTTACATTTAATTTTGATTTAATTTACACTATCTGGCAATTCTTAAACAAAATTGTACAAGCGAGTTAAAAACTATATGTACCTATAAACTTTTGGTTATTTATAATCATATTCTTTTAGCAAAATTTCGCCTAACTGATCGGTACTTTTGTTGTGAACAACAAACATTCATCTTTACTTGTTTAGAATCTTGCTTGTTTATGAAAGTAGTCGGAAAAACAGGATAATATGTCCATTATTATGTATCTATATAGTATTTTGTAAACCATGGACTTATATTAAAAACAATATTTATAAAATATCAAATATCGTCACACTTAGTATCGACAAAACTAAATAGTTTAAATCACAATTAACGCAAATATATATGAACTACTTACTCGAAAATATGTAAAGACGATTATGTATTTAAATCAGAATATATCTAGAACTTTCTATTTTGGAAGTAAATTCTTCACAGTTCACACAATTATAAACTATTTTACTTAATATTAAGGAAAATCCTGTATCATTACAATTTGAATTACAAACGACCCTGTTTAGAATTCCATTAACGTTTGCCAAGCACCCATTTCTCATTACTAGGGTTCCTTGGGATAAAGGTGAATTATATAAATAATCTATACTAATATTATAAAGCTCAAGAATTTGTTTGAACGCGCTAATCTCAGGAACTACTGGTATAGACCATTTATCGAGGAAGGCTATAGGCTATATTATATCATCATGCTAAGACCAACAGGAGCGGAGGAATGCGATCCAAACCACGGAGCACAGCTAGTGAATAATAAATCTATCAAATTATAACTCCAGAATTGCAACTGTACTGTTTTTTATGATTAATGTCGTGTGTTCGCATAAATACATTGATATTTGATAACTGTTAACATTTTGAATAATTTAAATCGGGAAGAGTGATAACACAATATTGTGGACGCCATTTTAATAGTCGGTTTACGAATATTGGATTATATAGAGCGAAGAAACGCAATTAACTATAACATGGATTATAAAAGAATCACGTATAAAAGAAAAATAGACTCCTCCTTTTCTAAGTTTCGCAACATGCAATGAACTACCGCAGTTTGAGGCTTCTCTAGATGAACAAATAAAAGATATAAAAAATTGTCAATGAGAAGCAACAATCACTTCGGAAATTCATTTAACAAAAAGCAACCTAGATTGATTACAATATCGACCTTGACCGTTTTAGATGTCTTTTTCAAACTGTTCATAAAAATAAATGGGCGATTCCAGTACGCATATTGCCTAGAAATTGAGTTAAGTAAAACTAAACTAAAAGAAGCTATTCTTAAAGCACGTTGATTGAATTACAATTACATTGTACGGAACCATTGCACGAATTATTCGCACTTGACCAGTTTATTTATTCTGGGGTTCAGAGACTCGTGGTGATTAAATATATCTTATAAGAAATAGACGAATAATAAGAAGTTTCAACTTAAGTATTTTATGGTAGGCATATTTTATTTGGTGACTATGAAATGTGATGATGATAATATGAAACCCACATGATCTTTTGTTGGCCACTTAGTTCATGGCTATACTGTAATGATAATATTTTCATACGATTGTAAATAGTTAAACATGGTATAAATTATAATACTGATTCTTTGCAGAAAACTGTGTAGGTATTAAATTATAACTAGTTTTTAGACTGACCGCTCGTTGTAGGTACCATAGGAATGAATGATTCTTATATGTTATTATAATCAGTTAAAAATTCTTTTGATAAAACAATTTCATTATAAACCGTCAAAATCTCGAGACACAGGTTTCAATTATGTATTGTAAAATTTCAATTTGTAAATAAATAAATCTAAGGTAAGCTCTATATTTTTATAGATTCGACGTAGATAATATCCCGCATCCATCTCCTACCACACACATACATAATGCATATACCATTTTAAATGCTGTAACAACACATACACACATGACTCACACACCACTCCTGTAGACACAAAACGCTGACGACATAGGGTATCTTGCGAGAGCATTGCTTTTCTTTCACAGAATATATATCCGCTGCTTATTCACCAAGGCCAGTTACACAAAAGACGAGCGTTGAATAATAATGCCGAAGGTTAATTTCACTTGCAATGTGAAATACGATGGTTGTTGACCCGTCTGCGACGTCTATTGCTCTGTGACCTCTTTTGATGTCGCCACGCATTCGTTGGATTCGCTGATGCCTAAAAACTTTAGAACATACCAAAAAAAACAGCGCTTTATAGGTCGTATAGCGCCATCACTCTCCCGTTATGTAAATAATACTGCTATAAGACTTCATACTAACTTAAATTGTCGTTGAAGCGAAGGGAAGGCGTTTCATTAAATCGAAAGAGGTCATAGAGTAATAGACAGACGTTACAGACGTCAGTTACCATGATGTCTTGTTGCAGTATTATTGCTAGGGTGGGAATGTGATGGCGCTAGACGACCTTTATATCGCTGTCACTTTCCCACACTGGAAAAAATACTGTTTTAATTCATAGTACGGGAGCTGAACGTTAAGGTGATACGACATGACGAAATAAAAATAAGTGAAAGTTCGACCTTTTCAAATATTCTGCTCGTATGGATTTCATAATTCGCATCTGCACTAATATTGTATTAAGAGGTGGGGTTAAAAGAATTTTGTTCGTGATTCTAATAATTGAATTTCGCAAATTTATTTACGAATTGAACGATGAAGGAAACATCGTGAGGAAACCGACATGTCGAAGAATCAAAAAGTTCGACGACATGTGACGTCCGCCAACCCGCACTTGGCCAGCTGCAGCGTGGTAAATTACGGCCTGATTCCTTACAGGAGGCCCGTGCTGTGGGAACATAATGAGCTAATGATGATGATTTACGATTTCAACGTTAAAGGGATATATTACTTTAGAATGTTTTTTGAACCATATTTCCAATCATCTATAAATAAGTTATGCAGTACTATTATGAGTTTAGCAGGATAATCCAATAATAGCAATATCGTTCAATGAAACAAATAATTCATATTGTAGATACATTATCATACACTAGCTTTCCGCCGGCGGCTTTGCCCGCGTTTTCAAAGAAAAACCCGCGTAGTTCCCGTTCCCGTGGGATTTACGGGATAAAACCTATCCTAATATTGACACATACATCAATCCTCACTAACTTTCGCATTTAGGTATAATACATATTAGAAGGTAGATTTTAACGTGTAAAAATTCGATTCAAGTATTAAATTACGCAGGTAAATTCCATATTTAGCCAATGTTAAAATAACGTTATCACTACATAGTATAAAACAAAGTCGCTTCCTCTGTCCCTATGTCCCTTTGTATGCTTAAATCTTTAAAACTACGCAACGGATTTTGATGCGGTTTCTTTTAATAGATAGAGTGATTCAAGAGGAAGGTTTTAGTAAATCGGGCGAAGCTGCGGGCGGTAAGCTAGTTTCATAATAAAGAGTTAAATAATACTACATAATACCCATTTCACAGTTGATTTTAACACAGAAGCGGAAGGATGTAAATAAGGAACTAGATTACTAGAATGTCGTTTTCTAGAATTATATTATGTTATATATAATGTAACTCATAATGATTCTTTTTGTATGTGCATTTAATTTCCTTATGGGAGTCGCCATTAGGGAGTTATGAATGAAATGTGCTTGTGATTCTTCACAGGAAAATATAATTAAAATAAATGTAATAAGAATCAAATATTTAAATACATTTATCATTTAATATTTTAATAATTTTAAGACTAATTATGATTAGTCGCCTCTCGGCGCTACATATAATTTCCCGGAGAAATAAGTAGCTATGACATCTAAAAAATTGTTCAAATTAATGAGAATAATATAATTAAATTAGATAGTTATTAATATCGTGTTCAAACGTGTACAGATTGAAGTGGAATATATATTATGCAGAAGAAGAGAAAAGCTTAAAAAAATCATTTAGGTATAATTTAATTACAGAAAGTCCGCGTCGTATTTCTTCAATTGACTTATTAAGATCATATATATTGCTCAGATCGTTTTATAATCAGCGAAAAATAGCTCCATATAATTTACAATGATTTCGAATGTAGAGCCATAGAAAATAGACATACCTATTAGCCAGCACACGTTTTTGGCCAGGAAAATCACTTGGAATATAAAAAATCTTACTAGAAAAGTTTTAACCTAATGATTATACAAAAAAAATCATAGCCACTAAGAATTTCACTGCTGCGTCTTCACTACATCACTACATAGTATAAAATAAAGTCACCTTCTCTGTCCATATGTCCCTTTGTATGCTTAAATCTTTAAAACTACGCAACGGATTTTAATGCGTTTTTTTAATAGATAGAGTGATTCAATAGTAAGGTTTTAGTATATAATTTATTAGATTTGAGACAAAGCGGGCGAAGCCGCAGGCGGTAAGCTAGTTTTATCATATTTTAAAAGGTTAAAGAGATTCAAAAGAACTCTTAACACTTAAAAAATGGTCATAATTGTCGACAAATGAAGCCACGGGACATCGCTAATAGCATTATTATGAAAACAATCGACTGTGACCTCATCATTGTTTTTCAAGTGTATTGTTTTAATCACGTCATGTAACTAAGAAAAGGAGTATTTTGGATGTACTTAATGTTATCTTTAATAAGAATATGTATGGTATTGCCAAAAAACAATTTAAACACAGTCTAACTTTAAACCAGCTGGATCTGTCTAGTGTCAATATTTGTCCATATGAAATACGACAAAACAAGATTAAAGAGAACCCGCGCTTAAAGTAAAACCCTGTCTAAAGTTTGTGGTAAACAGGTAATGTTTTATAATCATGAATTATTCTGATTTTAGAAGTAAATAAAATAAAATAAAATAAAAATAAAAAAGCCTTTTATTTCCACACACTTTGGATGGTTTTACAATATTAATTTGTGTTAGTTACAATTTGGAAAAAATTCAAATAAAATTTTAAAAAATTTAAATTTATATTTGACAGTTATACAATACAAATTGTGTTAGTAATGTCTAATGTGTTATTAATTGTTGTGTTGGATCCCACATTGGGTGAAGGCCTCCTCCATCTTTACCGCAGGAAGCCCAGTCTTTCCCAGCTATATTGACAATGTCATCAGACCACCGTCTGATTGGTCTACCTACATTCCTCAATCCTTCTGGTCCTTTCCACAATGATGTTTCCGATGTCCAACGTCCGTCAGTATAACGACTTATGTGTCCAGCCCATTGCCACTTGAGTTTCAGTGCCTGTGTGAGAGCGTCAGTTAAATTTGTTTTTTCTCGGATTGATGTGTTTTTAATTTTATATATTTTCCTTAGGTTAAGCATGCTTCTCTCCATGCTGCTTTGTGTTGATCTGATCTTTTGTTTTACTTTGTTTGTAAACACCCATGTTTGGCAGCCATATAGTAGACAAGGCAACAAGCAGGTATCAAATACAATTTTCTTGAGTTTTAAAGAGTAGTTTCCTTTTAAAATTTCTTTAAGGGACCAAAATTTGCGCCATGCTATGCTTATTCTTCTGGATATTTCATCTTCATTATTTATTTTATTGAATGATAACTGTTTGCCCAAGTAGATATACTTGTCAACATATTCAATAGTATTGTTTCTTACACAAATAGGAATGTTAGAGCTGTTGGACATTATTTCAGTTTTCTTTGAGTTCATTTCTAATCCGACCTTGAGGCTTTCAAAGTTCAAACTGTTTATCATTTCTTCTAGTTCATTTGGATTTTCTGATATTAAAACTATGTCATCTGCAAATCTCAGGTGTGTAAGATAGTTATAAACTTGTAATTTTAGAAGTAAACACCTTTATAATATTTATACATTTATAGTAGGTAATTGACCTCCTTTTTTGAAGTCGGTTAAAAAGCGCCTATTTCAAAGAAATCTATTTGAATAAATTAAGGAACACTTAATTAAGGAACACGTGTCGCGGTTTTTAACTAATTTTCAAGGACAAAGTTAAGGATTTCCGACATGTGACTCCCATGATATTTTTGTTTTATTATTCTAATATAAAATTGGCCTCGTTTATATTATTTAAATTATAATGTATAATAAGTAGTTATTTAATCTTGTTTAATCTTCTTTGCTTCATCTGTTCATTTGTTAGTACTTAGTATGTTATAGTTTACTTTAAACGGACAGATTTAATTCAAACTTTATACACTTATCAAAGACTATAAAAAATCCATAGTTAAACTTATTATAGAGCGTGTTTATTTTAATCTATATTTACTATTCAAAAGCTATGTTAAAGCTTGTGATGGGTGTTTTATATACTTTTAATATAAAATTTTTTCTTGACTACATAAGCTCGCCTGATGTTAAGCTGAGATGTGGTCTAAGATGGTACGCGCTTCCCTAGAAGGTACCTGTTCACTCTACGCTTGAAGAGAAGAAGCTACCTATCTGTATTGAGAGTATAAAAACTTCATCCATCACTCTTCGATAAAAAAATATATAGTCTGTGTCTGAAATAGGTACAAGTCTGTATCTGTGTGTAAGAGATTAAAGTCTGCTTTCCCAGCTCCGTCACGCTGGAACCCGCTTTAAAAAAAACCTTACTTTTTTTCAGCCTATTTTACCTACAAACGATGCCAATAAATGTAGTATAGGTCAATTTTTTGTAGTCTTATTAGTTACTTAGAAAACATCATTGATATCGTTCGAAGTAAAAAATATAAATAATAGCGTGTTGATTAGTTTTGGAATTGGTTCCAAATTGATTGTAGTTTATTGTAGTGGCAAGAAAATTCTTTATTTGCGTTGTTTTATCTCAAATTATTGCAAGAAGGTCACAATAACAAGATTTAAAAAAATAAATAACACTTGTTCAAAAACTACAAACGATGCCAATAAATGTAGTATAGGTCAATTTTTTGTAGTCTTATTAGTTACTTAGAAAACATCATTGATATCGTTCGAAGTAAAAAATATAAATAATAGCGTGTTGATTAGTTTTGGAATGGGTTCCAAATTGATTGTAGTTTATTGTAGTGGCAAGAAAATTCTTTATTTGCGTTGTTTTATCTCAAATTATTGCAAGAAGGTCACAATAACAAGATTTTAAAAAATAAATAACACTTGTTCAAAAACTACAAACGATGCTAATAAATGTAGTATAGGTCAATTTTTTGTAGTCTTATTAGTTACTTAGAAAACATCATTGATATCGTTCGAAGTAAAAAATATAAATAATAGCGTGTTGATTAGTTTTGGAATGGGTTCCAAATTGATTGTAGTTTATTGTAGTGGCAAGAAAATTCTTTATTTGCGTTGTTTTATCTCAAATTATTGCAAGAAGGTCACAATAACAAGATTTTAAAAAATAAATAACACTTGTTCAAAAACTACAAACGATGCCAATAAATGTAGTATAGGTCAATTTTTTGTAGTCTTATTAGTTACTTAGAAAACATCATTGATATCGTTCGAAGTAAAAAATATAAATAATAGCGTGTTGATTAGTTTTGGAATGGGTTCCAAATTGATTGTAGTTTATTGTAGTGGCAAGAAAATTCTTTATTTGCGTTGTTTTATCTCAAATTATTGCAAGAAGGTCACAATAACAAGATTTAAAAAAAATAAATAACACTTGTTCAAAAACTACAAACGATGCCAATAAATGTAGTATAGGTCAATTTTTTGTAGTCTTATTAGTTACTTAGAAAACATCATTGATATCGTTCGAAGTAAAAAATATAAATAATAGCGTGTTGATTAGTTTTGGAATGGGTTCCAAATTGATTGTAGTTTATTGTAGTGGCAAGAAAATTCTCTATTTGCGTTGTTTTATCCCAAATTATTGCAAGAAGGTCACAATAACAAGATTTTAAAAAATAAATAACACTTGTTCAAAAACTACAAACGATGCCAATAAATGTAGTATAGGTCAATTTTTTGTAGTCTTATTAGTTACTTAGAAAACATCACTGATATCGTTCGAAGTAAAAAATATAAATAATAGCGTGTTGATTAGTTTTGGAATTGGTTCCAAATTGATTGTAGTTTATTGTAGTGGCAAGAAAATTCTTTATTTGCGTTGTTTTATCTCAAATTATTGCAAGAAGGTCACAATAACAAGATTTTAAAAAATAAATAACACTTGTTCAAAAACTACAAACGATGCCAATAAATGTAGTATAGGTCAATTTTTTGTAGTCTTATTAGTTACTTAGAAAACATCATTGATATCGTTCGAAGTAAAAAATATAAATAATAGCGTGTTGATTAGCTTTGGAATGGGTTCCAAATTGATTGTAGTTTATTGTAGTGGCAAGAAAATTCTTTATTTGCGTTGTTTTATCTCAAATTATTGCAAGAAGGTCACAATAACAAGATTTTAAAAAATAAATAACACTTGTTCAAAAACTACAAACGATGCTAATAAATGTAGTATAGGTCAATTTTTAGGTAATAGGTAATCATCTATGGATTGATATTGAAGTTTTCTTCACAAGTATGGTCAATCAAAATAGTCTCAAAAGGGATCCGAATTCTGGCACTTCGTTATTACAAATCCCTGCTGAGCTAGAAGTGTTAAATAATACGTACATTTTAGTTGGTGCCATAGAGCATATATATATCAATGAGACTGGTCATTATCGACCTTACTTACGTAGAAGCAACAATAAATGGGAACTTCATGACGGAATCTCCAGCAGCTCTAAGAAAAAAGTAGTGTCAAAAAAAGATTTAATGAAGAAAAAAACAATACATATGCTATTTTATGTAATAAAATAATCATAAATATTTATATGCAATTACAAGAGTGATATGTGATATAACTTAGTACTACTATTTGTTATTTTTTTATAATTTCAACTAATAATAAAACTACAAACGACACGAAATCCAAGGCTCATAATTGTTTTGAATATATTAACTTATTGAACACTAAATTTTTTGTTTTTTATTGCTTACAGGGGTTTAGCAGCCACTACAAACATATGAGTTTAGCTACAATCAACTACATTGTTTGTAGTTTTTGAACAAGTGTTATTTATTTTTTAAAATCTCGTTATTGTGACCTTCTTGCAATAATTTGAGATGAAACAACGCAAATAAAAAATTTTCTTGCCACTACAATAAACTACAATCAATTTGGAACCCATTCCAAAACTAATCAACACGCTATTATTTATATTTTTTACTTCGAACGATATCAATGATGTTTTCTAAGTAACTAATAAGACTACAAAAAATTGACCTATACTACATTTATTGGCATCGTTTGTAGTTTTTGAACAAGTGTTATTTATTTTTTAAAATCTTGTTATTGTGACCTTCTTGCAATAATTTGAGATAAAACAACGCAAATAAAGAATTTTCTTGCCACTACAATAAACTACAATCAATTTGGAACCCATTCCAAAACTAATCAACACGCTATTATTTATATTTTTTACTTCGAACGATATCAATGATGTTTTCTAAGTAACTAATAAGACTACAAAAAATTGACCTATACTACATTTATTGGCATCGTTTGTAGTTTTTGAACAAGTGTTATTTATTTTTTTAAATCTTGTTATTGTGACCTTCTTGCAATAATTTGAGATAAAACAACGCAAATAAAGAATTTTCTTGCCACTACAATAAACTACAATCAATTTGGAACCCATTCCAAAACTAATCAACACGCTATTATTTATATTTTTTACTTCGAACGATATCAATGATGTTTTCTAAGTAACTAATAAGACTACACAAAGTAACTAATAAGACTACAAAAAATTGACCTATACTACATTTATTGGCATCGTTTGTAGTTTTTGAACAAGTGTTATTTATTTTTTTTAAATCTTGTTATTGTGACCTTCTTGCAATAATTTGAGATAAAACAACGCAAATAAAGAATTTTCTTGCCACTACAATAAACTACAATCAATTTGGAACCCATTCCAAAACTAATCAACACGCTATTATTTATATTTTTTACTACGAACGATATCAATGATGTTTTCTAAGTTACTAATAAGACTACAAAAAATTGACCTATACTACATTTATTGGCATCGTTTGTAGTTTTTGAAAAAGTGTTATTTATTTTTTAAAATCTTGTTATTGTGACCTTCTTGCAATAATTTGAGATAAAACAACGCAAATAAAGAATTTTCTTGCCACTACAATAAACTACAATCAATTTGGAACCCATTCCAAAACTAATCAACACGCTATTATTTATATTTTTTACTTCGAACGATATCAATGATGTTTTCTAAGTAACTAATAAGACTACAAAAAATTGACCTATACTACATTTATTGGCATCGTTTGTAGTTTTTGAACAAGTGTTATTTATTTTTTAAAATCTTGTTATTGTGACCTTCTTGCAATAATTTGAGATAAAACAACGCAAATAAAGAATTTTCTTGCCACTACAATAAACTACAATCAATTTGGAACCCATTCCAAAACTAATCAACACGCTATTATTTATATTTTTTACTTCCAACGATATCAATGATGTTTTCTAAGTAACTAATAAGACTACAAAAAATTGACCTATACTACATTTATTAGCATCGTTTGTAGGTAAAATAGGCTGAAAAAAAGTAAGGTTTTTTTTAAAGCGGGTTCCAGCGTGACGGAGCTTGCTTTCCCCCCTATTTATTTAAATTTGTATGACACAAAATATCACATAGGTATTATTATTGTATAATAATTATTGCAAACAATAAATCGATCAAGGCATGCTTAAAAAGTTATAAATCAAACCCATGTTATTAAAACAAAGTTCAATCAACTTTGAAACACGAATATCATATAAATTAATTAACGTTATATGTGAATCATTATTAAAAAAAATTCGGACATATTTAAATAAGTTGAACAACTAGATGATTTGAATAATCCATACTAATATTAGGTATAAATGCGAAAGTAACTCTGTCTGTCTGTTACTCAATCACGCCTTAGAACCAATTTGCATGAAATTTGGTATAGAGATATTTTGATAAGTACCCGAGAAAGGACATAGGATATTTTTTATCCCGGAAATCCTACGGGAACGGGTTTTTCTTTGAAAACGCGGGCGAAGCCGCGGGCGGAAAGCTAGTATTTTATATGGTTACTAGCTTACCGCCCGCGGCTTCGCCCGCTTTCTCTACAGCGATTTGAGATTTAAACTATCCTATCTCTCAAGTTGGATCGAACTGCTCATGGTGTGCGAATTTTATTACAATCGGTTAAGTGGTTTAGGAGTCCATTGAGGACAAACATTGTGACACGAGATTTATATATATTAAGATAAGTTATCTCTTATGTATGTCTGTTTATTGAAAATATAAAGAAATCCTTTATGAATAATGCTAATATTAATTTAGCAGAGATTTAATATCTGTGCAATGATCTCAGGGAATTTCGTCTGTTTCTTTGTGTTTTCTTATTTCTACCTATCTATACTAATATCTGTGCTAATATTATAAAGAGGAAAGGTTTGTACTTTGTAAATAGGTATAATGTATGTATGTATGTATGGTTTTCACGCATGAACTATTGGACCGATTTTGATGAAATTTGGCACAGACAATCTTTAGATCCTGAGAAAGAACAGGCTATTATATTATTGCGAAATATGTGCCACGGGCATCGAGATATATGTACTACGTACTAGAGAGGCGATCGCTACTAAACTCTCTTTAACACGAGCTAGAGGCAAGAATCACAAGTCTCTTTAGTCTGTGCCGGACGCTTGCCGCGTCAACACGTGTTATTTATTGCTCTGTTCAAAATGCCTTCGTGTGTGCTAAGATATTGTTTTAACAGTTCCCATAATACAAACAAATCCCGAGGAGTGACTTTTCACCAGTAAGTTTCCTTATTTCATAATAAGGAAACTTACTGGTGAAAAGTAAGTCATGCATTTTACTAATATTGTTATCATTTTGCGAAAAATCACCACGCGTTCTGCGTTTCGCGCCATTTTTCATAGACTAACAGCACAGACGTGACACTATCGATGAGTGTTAAAAAAATGTAACTGGATTTTTTAACTATGAATATACAATATGAATGATTACCGTGGTGTAGTACCTAAATATTTATACTTTTACCCGACTACGCAAAGTAAAACGGTAGGTTATAATATTAAGTAATATTTATTTATTTACCTATTTTTATTTATTAAAAAAAGGTTCATCAACAGTTGTTCCAATAGGATTTATAAATTATTATGCAGAACAATTACAAATAAACACAACATTCACAGAAACTAATACAGTAAAAGTTCCTTAATCGCGCTTCCTTTATTCGCGTTTTCACTATTCGCGGATTAAAAAAATGCGACCCAATTTCTATATTCGAATGTAAAAATTTTTTTTATTCGCGGATTTAATAAGTACATACATAATAATAAAATTATTCCAATAGGTATCTTACCCAATATCCTTGTCAAATGGACTAATAAGAAAGTAAAATAGATTTTATTACAAGTTTGCCTAAAGTACATAATATTATGTTCTTAAATGATATCGCCGAGGCCTTTGACACAAGCCGCCTTTGTCGCAAGCCGCCCTTGCGGCGATTGATGTTTTTGAGAATGTAAATAAACAGAATGGAAGCAACCTTATAACTCAATAAATAAAGTATATTTTTAAATGTAGTTTCGTTTATAGTAAAAGCCGCTTTGCGTATTTATTGTGTCGTCTTTCACATTCGTTACAAAAATTGTGATCGAGTAAGGGGGCGTCCATAAATTACGTGAGGTGTTTTTTTTAAATTACTTCTGCCCCTCCCTCCCCCCCTGGTGATATGTCGTGAGATTTTATTCAACCCCCTCCCCCATCCTCGAATCTCACGTGAGCTTTTTCAAAATGTGAGTTTCTTATACGTAAACGCCATCAACATTGAATCATCGTATCCATTTAATTAGGGCTATTATAAACCAATACTCCAAAATTCGATTACATCATGAAGCAAAAACTGATAAAACTATTGATTACTACACAAAACGACAAAAGCTTACTAAATTGATATTATTTAAAGGAAATTAAAATACATAGTTTAATATAAAATCCTCTTTTTATTAATTCCCTAGTATCAGTACCACCAGATAGTACCAAGTAAACAGATTGCACAATGTGTCGCATCTGCACGCATTGCTTAATCTTTGAACTTGAAGCCACGCCTCGCTCGTTCCACACGTACCCCACCACATCGGCCGCGCGCAATGTTTTTGTTTGGAATAACCTCTCTAGTACGTAGTACATATATCTCGATGGCCACGGGCGAAGTCGGGGCGGACCGCTAGTATATTATATGTATACTAGATATACTAGATACTAACTACTAATTATAATACCTAATACTTTTTATAAATCCGTTTAAAAACCTTCATTTACCACACACACAAACCCACTTTAATTTATTTCATTTTTTTCACGTTTTTTATGTCAATTTTGTTTCCTTTTGTATGCGTATTTGTTTGTTACACAAAAACTTTTATATACTAAAAAATAAAATTTCAAATGTTTTAAGGCTCATAAAACTGCCATATTTGACCTATGATCCACCACGAATGTCCAAAATTGGTTCAGCGATTTATCCGTGAAAGCGTAACAGAATAACAGACAAACGGACTTTCTTTCACATTTAAAATTGTATGAATAATGAATCTATGAACAACAAAAAAACATAATGTATGTTCAAAATAATATTATTAAGAGGAAACCTCAAAGCTTTTTTAACCGACTTCAAAAAAAAGGAGGAGGTTATTAATGATTCATCTCAAAATCTACACAAGTGATTTTAACATTATTTTACCATAAGAAAGCTACGAACCCAAGCAAAATATTATAATTATATTTTTTTTCTTGTATAATATTAGACAATTCAATAACCAACAATATTTCAACAAATCTTAAAAAAGTTATACCTACGAGCGTTCGAATTTAAAAACTTCCTTTTCAAAGTCGGTTAAATATATATGAAATTAATAATTCATTGGTGTGTACGTGTAGGTGTGTATGCAAATAAATCACGTGTTGAAGGAGTCACGTTATGAATATTATGGATTTTTTTCGCAAAACCTGTATTTTAATTATTTACCAAAACTAGACCTATTATAATATGACAACTGCGCGTCAATATAATTATAATAAGTACATAGTAACTTAATATTATACTAGCCAATTGTCCTGGCTTTACATGTAATTTTTTTATTTGTTTTTTTTTTTTGTATTTTCAGTAAGTAATAGATGGAATAACATCAATCTTCATCATCATCATCAATCTACTAGTATAGTATTATGTAAAATAAAAAAAAATAATAAAATTTGTGCGTGAACTAGTGCACACACGTAAGAAGTGAAACTTCTTTATGACCTTATTTTTTCAAAAAATTATTTACTATATATGTATATGCAACTTTACAGAAAAACGTCGAATCACGCATGGTAGGGAATAGGGATAAGAAAAAGATGGCGCGTAACGGAAAAATGTCAACCGTAACGAAAAAATGTTACACTAAATTTTTTTCCAAACCCGATAAAGAAGTTTCATTTCAAAAATATTTCGTATAGTTCCCACGCCTCAGAAGTCTGAGTTTAACCATTTTACAATAAACAAACGTACATTTTTATCGGCCTAATGCACAAAAAAATCTTAATTCTATTCAATGTATATTTCCGCCATAGATAAATGAGTGACCTTAACACCCTCATCCGAGTAGGCCTATAACAAAATCATTAAAATATTTTTATTTAAATTTTATTCTTGGCTATAAAATATCAACATATTATCAGGATCGGATCTGTCATAGATTAATTAGTATTCCATCAAAGGCCATTAAATTTTTTATAAAATATCTACGCATAAAATTTCCTATGATACTTGTTTAACATTTCACCATAATATAATCTATATTATGATGAATAATTAATACATTATTATGCAAATTTGTATTTATAAAGCCGGCTACTCACGTACCTGCAGCAGGGGCAATATTAGAAATGTACCCATAGGTAATTGTGATGTGCGTAGGCAAGCAAATTAGGGAACAGCTGAATTGCTCCAACCCGCGCTGTGCAACCGTGATTGTTCCAATATAATATAATTATTGCCCCCGCAGCTAGGTTACATCTAGTTTTACCGCCTATATTGTTTTAAATAATTTTCCTTATTTTGAAGCGAATAGTAATAGATTAACGATAGACAATGAATTAATAAATAATGAGTCATTTTCTAAGGAAAGAAAGATTCGCATTAAAATTCGTTTTTTTTTTTTTTAAGGTTAAATTAAATTTGATGTCTTGTAGACAGTCACAGTCACCTTGTTATTGCGATGTATTAAAATTAAGACAATTCGTAAACGATTAAATTTGAGTACACACTACGAATTTAGATAATTAATTTTCGAAAAAGTTATTTTTTTTTTACTTTTATCCACGTTTCTTATACAAAATATATATAATAAACTAAACAAATAGTATAAAGAACAAATACTACAACATAATTGATACTAGCTGTTCTGCGGTTTTGTTTCAATCAATAGGTACATTCATACTTATTTGATAAGCGGTCTAACTAAACTAGCGGTCCGCCCCGGCTTCGCCCGTGCCGTGGTACATGTTTACATTTTCTCTCCATAAGAACCATCCTCGTACTTCAAGGAATATAGTAATAAAAAAAGAATTATCGAAATCGGTTCAGCCGTTCTCGAGTTATGCGCCTACCAACACATTTTGCAATTCATTTTCATATTATAGAGAAAATTATGCTAACAATGTTACGCACTGATTATTTAGCTTTCTATGTGAAAGATTTTTAAATACATACAATATATAAAGAGTTTTTGCGTTTTCCCATAGTATAAATTACCTACCTACAACTTTTTCTTTACAATATGTACGGTCTATTGAAAGGTTCCTGAAATAAACTTAACATTACGAACACTTCATCCAGTAGTAGTTTAAGTAGTAGGTACATCAGTATTTTTTTTTAATAATTTACATAAGTTTCTCTTTCTTACTCTTCTATAACACCTTACTGACTTACATTTCCCAATGACCTTACGGTGTGACCATGATCTACACTCGTGGCCTTTCATTTCTACATTATATAACATTAGTATATAATATTTACTAATTCTCTTTTATTACACATGTTGAGTATCTTAATTATGCGTGATTTCTTCATTGCGACACACTGAGTCTTTATAAGTGACTGATAACTCACTACATTACTACTAGGTACCTATTTAGCATTTATTCTGTGGTAAAACTGTTAAAGTCTTATATTATAAAGCTGACGAGTTTGTTTGTTTGTTTGAACGCGCTAATCTCGGGAACTACTGATTCGATTTGAAATATTCTTTCGATGTTAGATAGCCCATTTATCGAGGAAGGCTATATATTATCATCACGCAACGACCATCAGGAGTGGAGCCACGGGGGTGAAACCGCGCGGAGCAGCTAGTAAATAAAACTTATAAAAGTTCAAAATGCGAAGTACTGTATGAAATGCTTCAAAATTATTTGGTATATAATATGTACGATCGTGACTTACATTAACACGTTTATTATGATATCTACTAAAGTCTGAACATTTAATCAATCAGAAGTTTGTCTATCCACCATACCCAAAACATATAACTAATTTTAATAAAATTCATTCAATAGATAGCTGATAGACCATGACCTAGACTGGAAATCGCTTATTAAAGTATTACAAGTTACAAGACTATAAGTAACATTACCTACTTTTCTTTTTCTTTAAAGAATAAAGATAAACATAGATAATATATAGCTAAGTACGTATAACGCGAACGCAACAAACAGATCGCATTGGCCTCATTGTACACTAGCTCTAACGGTGTTTAGATGCACTTTAGACAATACGATATATTCCTGTTTTATATCTAGGATGTCGTCGCCGTTGGCCTGCGCGTGTATTACAGATCGTTATTACTAATTATTAAGCTATTGCATAGCTTCTATCGCGGGCCTTGAGCGCGGGAACCGAATCGAGAAATTCCGTAACGAAAAAACCTCACGCTCCCCACTCCGATGGACGGAGGTGTGGCTTGAAGGCATAGCTTTCAATAGCTTTACCGCGGCAGTCCCCGAGTGCCACACGTCGTTTTTTCTTATATTATCTAGGTATTTACTAGTTAAAGTACTTGGAAGGTATTTTAACACGATATTTTGTGTAGATAGGATGTTTGTTTGTGTTGGACGATAGAGTTGATAGCATCTTAATGAATTTAGGCAGAGAAAAAATGTAGTTTATGTAAAAGTTAACACATTACAACTTTACAAAAATATATACGTATATTAATTATTGATTGGGATTCACAGAGCTATATTTTATAGTATTTTATGATGGAATTTAAAGGATTTATAGCCATTTTTAAGTTAATAAAATTTGCAAGTTCATTATGGGCCTTGTAGCTTACACGTGTCTAATATGTTAATCTATCCATCCAATGTAGGTAAAATACCTACGTATTAACCTATTTAAAATTTATTATTTATATTAACCTATATGTAATTAAAATATATAATAAATATTATTTATTTTAAAAGCATAATAATATTTTTATATTGTAAGTATTGAAGTACGTACTCACGCATTGAAAAATTTACATATTGTAGGTATATACATAAGTGTTTTCACGTACCTACTCAGTCTTTTAAAAAGACCACGCATATTACTACCCGTTTACATTGCCTTTTTAATATAAGCTCAAGTTCAAGCACCTTAGTACCTATTACATCTGCTAACAGTGACGACAAAACATCGTGTCGCATCCGTATCGTCGGCTGAATGTAGGTTACAAACGAAATTACGTTGCCAACACGGCGACACATCAGGCCGATGCAATAAATATTACTGCAAGTTATTACTCTTTTACAATCGTTTGTGATTGTTGATCAATCGAGGTTAAGCGTCGCTGGGTGCGGCTGGATGTTGGATGGGTTGGATTGATTGATTTGTAGATTTTTGAATATTTTTTAACTCAGTGAAAATATAATATAATCTGAATATTTAAATATAATTGACGTCTTACAATGTTGTTCTTTCAAATTTTGTCTTTTTATTGTATGTATAGGTAAGTATATATAATTCGTCCTAAAACAAATATAAATACGCTGGGCTCGCTCGCTCATTCTGTTATGCTTGGTTTTGGAATTCGCGTGACAACTGACAAGCGAATAACAAAAACAAATGAGTACTTCTATGTCATGCAATAGAAAATTATCAAACACGCGATCGTGTGGGAATAATGTATGTCAAATGCAATAATTATAATATTTCTTATTTATCACAATACCTAATTGCTCTCCTAAACGTTCTTACTTTAAAACTTAGAATACATGTACATATATTTTTCGCCTAGTAGTTAAATATTTATTATTTATATTCTTTGTCTCACTACGGAGTACGTGAATGCGTACGTTACTATGTTTGTGTGTGTGTGTAATCTAAACAGAAAACTTCTATCAAAGTCCATCAAATTCCGTCCTACTGTTTGCGCAATTGAGGAACAAACAAAAACCTCTAATATGTAGTACTAGATATTATCTAGCATTACACTATAGTTCATTGCACTTAACCATTCTCCAAAAGATGTGACGTCAAATATTACCAAAAGAAGTTATATTATATGATGTAATGTGGTTATTTTCTCTTAAATTCCATTCCTACATTCTCGTTAGCTGGTTTGTTAGGTGGTTTTGGCGTTTTTATAATATTTGTTCCATAAATAAATGTTTCCTTATTGAAATAACTTATTCATTAGTGTACTTACTCACATTCTACACTAAAACTACAACCATCTATTTGTCTTTTTTCGAACATTTTCATCAATACAAATTGCTCAATTTACATCTAGCATAATATCTCATAATCACAAAAGAATAAACGTCTCGTTCACGCGTTCTTAAGTAACATGATTACAGTCCGTCTGTCAATACTGTGACGTAAGGACCATTAGAACTTAGAACGTTTTCTTCTCAAATACCTACATGGTATGTTAATGTAAAGACATACCTTCTACAGGGTGTCCAACATGTAGTATACTATGCTAAATGCAACTTGTTTGTTGTTTTTCATACGGTGATTACGAAAAAAATAATTATAAAATATTTGGCCTGATGCATTTTTGGTATGTGTTTAGAAATAAGCTTCGTTTTTTTTCTTATTTATTACATCCGTACATTATCCTATTATTTGTGTAATTTGAAATACACTGACCTACTAATATTAAATAATAATTAGATATTATTCCTGCCTTAGAATATAAAAAATCTTTAAAAATGAACAAGGCATCCAATACAAGAGACATGAAGTATCTACCTACAACACCCGGCTATTCTTAATAATTACCTAAGTATATTGTATTTTCTAAAAATGATTTTCTCTATATATCCTGCAGATAAAATCTTAACCTAGAGGTTATTATAAATCACCATAGCTAAAGTTAAATTATACCTTCAATCCAATTAATCACTCAATGTACCTTATACAATTTATTACACTTGGCTATACATTATTCTATATTCTCTATAATTAACACAATAATCATTTTATATGAATCCTATGACTCATAAATATCTATTGAGTTCATAAGCTAGCGCGCAAGAGCAACTTTTGTCTCCGCAACTATTTTGTCTCTCACATCAACTCTATGGGCTAGTAAGAAAATGCGCGCACGTAGCGACGCAACTCCCGGGAGACTTTTTTTTACCCCATATAGAGTTGATGGGAGAGACAAAATAGTCGCGGAGCCAAATTTGCTCTTGCGTGCTAGCTCTTACGGTATATAATTTCAATCAAACAACCTTATCATCATCAACAACAATCCATTTCTACATATACATATATAAGGAAAAATTTCGCCAGGTTCAAGTTATTTAACAGAAAAATATTCTTGGACTCTATACTCTGACGTATACTTTCCTTCGACAATAATTGGAACAGGAGATGATAATAATTAATAATTTGCAATTACTGAAAATCATTATCATCTATTCATAGGTAGGTACTAAAACTCTCAATCTTTTTATCGAATAAGGGACAATTTTTATAAGATGAACGTAGAAGTAAATATATATTATCTTTAAATTAAGATATTACTATGCTCTCACCGCTCACGTGTAATTGCTTTAAAATGGTACCGTAAAACAGCGTTTTTAGGGTTCCGTACCTCAAAAGGAAAAAACGGAACCCTTATAGGATCACTTTGTTGTCCGTCCGTCCGTCTGTAATGTAGTTCATTATTTATTTTATTACATAGTTAATTGTGTCGGTGTGCGTTTCCTATTTTATGTATGTGTATTTATATACCTATATATATATATATGTATGTTTATTTTCATATTTTAATATATATGTCTGTATCTATTTATATAGTGATTATATTATGTATGTATATATGTGTATGTTTATGTATATTTGTATGCTTTATACAAATGTCTATTTTTATATAGATTCTTATTTATTTTATTTTTTCTGTTTTTAGTGCACTTTGCCCTGTCTTTATTACTTTTGCACTCGTCTCCTTGTCCACCAGGTTGTCTGGAAGAGATCGCTGTCTGAGCGATAAGACCGCCTGTTGTGCTCTTTTACTAACTAATGTATTGTGTCTTTACTTGTAATTTTCTCTGTGGTGCACAATAAAGTATTTTTGTTTGTTGTTTGTTGTCTGTCAATTTTACTTAATTAGTATCATAAAACCGACCGGGATGAAAAAATAATGTTCAAAATATTAAAATAAAATACAGTCGCGTATAAATTAATCGAAAGTAATTATAATAATTATTGAAATCAATTCACCACGTAAGTGTTGATTGACGGCGAAATTTTACGCCGTGTAATTCATACTAATTGATACTTCGATAGAAGGTTTTGTTTCATAATAGAATTACAGATAATACGTATTATTATAGAACGTAAATTATAGGTACATATAAACCTTTCTATCTGTTAAAAAACGCATCAAAATCCGTTGCGTAGTTTTAAAAATTTAAGCATACATAGGGACAGAGAATGCTACTTTGTTTTATAAACTTTTTACTTATTATATCATTGGCTATGCTATTATTTTTACTCCATACTCTAAATTCTTGTTAAAATTCTACTTAAATAGGTTTTTTTCTCGATATTAAACACATTGAAAACTTCAAGCTGAGTACCACTAATATTGAAAAAAAGTCAATATCCATACAATTTAAATAAAGTAATATTCACAAAAAAATATATGGTTTTTAATTTTATGATATCTTGTTTGTCAGTTGATTTAGTGATACTTAAATATGATTACCAAGCTGTATATTTTTTTCTTATTTTTTTATTTAAATTTATATAGGTAATAAACAAATAAATATATAAACAGATACATTAATATTCATAATCGATCAAATTAAAGGACGTTTGACGTCAAACTTCTTAAACTTTTCCCAGTAAATACTAATAAATACTTAATATTAACATATTTATCCGGTTTACTAGATTTGCAAACCAAAGCTCCGATGATTATTATCCGTAAATTAGCCCTGGGTATAAATTTACATTTTCATAATTTAATCAAGGTCTAATTAATAAGGAAAAGTATACCTACCTCAATGGAAAAAAATCAAACACGTAGTATGCATAATTAGATATTTTTATACAAGTTCAAGAAAGAACTCAACAAAATGAAAAAAAGTGGTAATGCAGAAGAACCACAATGATAGCCATAAGTAATCATATTAAAAATAAAACAAAGTTCAATCTTATGTATTCGACTATACATAACAAACATACATTCTAAAAAATGTATTGTAGTACTAATAAAACAATGATTTACATAATATGATGATATTATCATCGCGGTACGTGGATAGCACACGCAAAAAAACATAGACCACACAGTGTGTTTTAATCCATTGATAATAGTATAGTATATAGTAATTATAGTTATAATTTTTACGCGTAAATTGGTGATGATAGATGATTGAACGTGATTATAATGAGAAAGAATGTATAAGTATTGCAGTTTCAACAACAACAGATCGTATCTATCTATTTGGATACATATATATTATTATAGCCTAAATCCCATAGGCTCATATACTTCTTAGTAACGATATTTAATTGAAATTTAAAACCTCACTCCAACCAGACCATTATAAAAATATTTTTACTTTACCGAGTGACAATCTCTACATTTTTGTCCCAGTAAAACCGGCTACACACCTACCTGCAGCAGGGGCAATATTGGAAATGCATCCTTAATTGGCACCTTAATTATGATGTGTATAGGCAAGCAGGGGCAACTTGGAGCTGCTGAAATCGCCGTGCAACCGAGATTGTTCCAATATTGCCCCTGTGGCAGGTACGTGAGTAGTCGGCATTGCCAGTTAAACCCTGACGAAGCTGTGACAAATAATATACAATATAATATAATTGATTAGAGTACCTCTCTAATAATTCTTACATCTGCCCCCGTACCACGATCTTATAGCAGTATTATAACCAGTATAGAAAAACAGCGCTATATAGGTCGTATAGCGCACCAAACTGGAAATAATACTGCTACCACATCATGATCCCTTGCAGATCCCATATTTTAAACAATGGTGCTAATCTCACCGCCTCAGAGGTCGAATAAGTAGGATTGTGATGTAACGATTACGGCACCACGAGCATCAACGTAACGGTTACGTCATGGCTATCGGATGTTGGGCCCTTCTTTTACTAGGTCTTAGAGATGTACATTCCGTAGATAGTCTATGGAGGTATATCTAGGTCACAGATAGTATAATACTATCCTAACATTGGTAATAGGTATAATGATGTACCTGATAGGTATTTGTCTGGTAGATATCATTGCATAGTGATAAAGTCGTCAATTGTTATAGTACTCTATCATACTGTTTATTTTCTTAGTATTTAGTAAGTTAATTTATGAACAATGAAGTGTTATTGAAATAAATATATTCAATACAGATTATTATAGATGAGTTCAGGGGATCGTTGAAATATAGGTTAAATATTTTAAGTTATATAATACTGTTTAATTAAACAGCGACCCGACATTTTTCTATATTATTTTTATAAGTAAATTTAGAATTTGTTTATATATTTCATCAGTACATCAAGTACAATTAGTGTACTATGCAAAGGTAGTGAATACAAAAAAATCTTTATATATTTAACAAAAACAGATTATTAAATTAATTATTCAAATAATTAACATTTAATTACACAAATGTTTTTGTGTAAGCAACTATTTAACGTGTAACCTTGTCTATCTATCTATCTTTTTAATTGCCAATCTTCATATTTAGGATAACAATAATAATTATAAAAAAAAATATCGTAAACATGTTTTTTTGTAAGCGACGTATATATTTTAATTTTTAATGTAATCCTAAAAACAAACATTGCCTTATAAATATATATAAATACTAATAGATTTTCAAATTAAAAAAAAAATGGATTTATCTACTATCATAAATTTAAGGAAATATACCTACCGCTTTTATTAGCTTGACCATGTATTGTGTGTATGTTTTTTATATGTAACCACTACTTAAGACTCGATTTTGACCTACTTTTAATTGGTAGTATTAATTCAAACATTTTACATTTATAAAAGATCGGTGACAATACACCAATTTCATGAACTTTATTACCCTGAATCAACAAAAAATAGAACGCGTTTTTTTTTTTTTTTGTTTTTTGACTAAATAATAATCATATGTATTTTCCCTCGTATCTCTATAAATGAATATATGATACGGATATTTATAAAAAACGGCCAACGACCATAATCGAGTTCAATTATCCGTTTAGTGGGACAGTGGAACAGGTTTGTTACCCCACGTCTCATGTTTTGCTAAAAGTGAAAGACGTACGATATAATTCTCGAGTGTCGGCCAAGTTTGCTAAGGAAATCACCATCTGCTTGCAAAATTGCATCTATATACTAGTGGTCCCGTGGTTTGCATTAGTACCCGCATTGCTCCGTTCCTACTGGTCAAAGCGTGCGTGATAATATTATAGAATATAGCCTATATGTTGACCCGAATGTGAAAAAGCTCTCTATCTTATATTATTAAACCTTCATAGCCATACAGTCTTCAATATAATACGTACTTAGTTACTTAATATGTATTTAAAACAATTTTATTACAAACATATTTTTAACTAATTTTGTAACTATACCTTTCGTATGTCAATCAAAAAAATCAATCAAAACCTTTTTCAATCAAAAAATTTTTAATAGTTTGCCATTAAGATGATAAGTTGAAACTTATTTTTTTGTTTTTTATTTTTCAATTAATTAATCTCATTTTAATTAATCATATTACGTCATGAGGATAAAAACAACCTACTTATCGCATTTCAAAATCTGTATAGTATTAATCACAATAGATCGCAGTAACTTGCCGTTTCTCACAACAGATATATTAGGTATTACAATATAAAATATATGTACAATTATTTCAGAACGACCTACGACTATCCTCCCAACAACGTCACTTCTAAAACTTGGCAAAAGCTGTCAAACACGCTTTAGTATCTGAGTTTTTTAATTAAAATTTCCAATTTCCTGCCCTATTGACAACGAATAGGTTCAAAAATATAAAGATTTTGACGCAAATTGTATATAAAAATAAACAATTAACTTCATCAACAATATCAGGTAGAGAAGTCAACAAATACTTTCCGCAAAGCTTAACTTCCGAGAAATGATTTAAATTAAATAATAATAATTTCCGCAAAGTAAATAAACCTCATAAGTAAAATAGTAAAATGATAAAAATATAAATTTATGTCATATTTCTCTCCAAAAAACAGTATTTTTAATTTTTCTTTCTTTTTTTTTCTAGTTGACATAAAAATGCGCGCCAACTGAACTGTCAAAACTGACACATTCAAGATGGCGACGCCGGCCGTTGTGGTCGAACGGGCATGCAAGTTCTACGGTCGGAAGGGCAGCAATGACTGCAAACCAGTCCTGCAAAACTTGGACATGACCGTCGAGAAGGGTATTATGTAAGTTGTGTAATGTACTGGTTTCTTATTAATGCCTGATTCACGGTAAACATTAGGAGATAGATTTCGTAGTAACCTAGTTAGTGTAGCCCCGTTTACATTTGAATTTTGTCGGTCTTTTTTATTTTTAAAATATACGGAACTAAAGCTTAGTGTTCATAATATTATGTTGACAATGACACTTGACAATGACAGACAATAATATTTAAAGAAATTTGTTGTGTCCAAAGAGTCTCTTCATGTGGAGGTTCTATCATTTAATAAAAGTTTTTTTATTCGGATTACCCAGATAAGACCATTGTGGGCATCTAGTAAACTACTATTTTTACCTAGAACTTGTTTAATTACAGTCATTTAATAGACTGTTTATTATGAATATTAAGCTGTCCATACGTATGCGATATTTACATTAAAAAATACTATCATAAAAATATGTTTTGTAGTAAACAAGTCAATAGTTTTACTGAGCTTAATATGTAGGTATTAAAAGTAGCTTTCCGCCGTCTGTTCGTCCGTTTGCTTATATATTTAAAATTACGGAACAGATATTGACGGATTATTTAAATAGATAGGGTGGTTCTTGAGGAAGGTTTTAGTATATGATTTGTTAATTTTTTTTCGAAGGGGGAAAGCTAAATGTAATTGCAGTTTATTTTTTATTTCAGATACGGTCTCCTCGGCGCTTCAGGGTGTGGCAAAACTACCCTCCTATCGTGTATTGTGGGTAGACGGAAATTAGATAGCGGTGAAGTGTGGGTCCTCGGGGGGAGACCGGGGGAAAAGGGCAGTGGAGTACCCGGACCTAGGGTTGGGTATATGCCGCAGGTATGTTTTTTTTTAATTCTTATGATTTGTTTACCTTACACTATAGTTAGGCCCCGTTTCCACCTGCAAGTAAACTCGCGGAAGTCTTGCATGAGTTACTTGCAATGTCGTTTACATATCCTGCAATTTATTGCTGCAATAAATGTCATGCAAGAAGCTCGCGCATCATACTATCGCAACTTATCGCGGAGGTGTTTACACACCTGATCTTGCGAGTGACGGGATAGGAATTACTGTTACAATTTTTCTATTCTATTTTGTGAAATAAATCGTATACTATAATTTATAATGTGTACTATTTAATGTAAAATGATCTAATGAACTAATGTAAATAATATATTGTTTAAATAATAACTTAGTTAAATTATAAAATTAGATAAGCATAATATAAATATATTGTATGCCAATTTGTTGGTGAATTGTGCGGACATGAAATTTATTATAAAAACTTTGTAACCACAACTCAACAAATAAATTTTCATTTCACTTCATTTTCAAAAAATAATCACATTATTCCATCTTAAGATCTCATATAATCCTATTGACTTTATAGTTTCTTCATTCTTCACAAGAGCATTCACGACTCATTAATTTCAAATAAACAAAAATCAAAAGCCATGTGGGCGATACTTGCAGCTTGCTGCGAGATATACGGAACTAGACCGATAAGCTGCGAGAACTGTCGCGAGTAGACGCAGTCATGTTTACACATGCTGTCGCAACTTCTCGCAAGAAGCGCTTGACAAACTGTCGCGACAGAACTTGCAACATAGTTTACACATGCAAGCTGCTGTCAGACAGACTGTCGGACAGTTCTTGCAGAAGTTTACTTGCAGGTGGAAACGGGGCCTTGTACTTCGAATTAATTCATCGATAAATTCGATGAAATAATTCGAAATTCGAAATGACATATAAATATCTATATCTATACGCAATAATATTATAAAGAGGAAAGGTTTGTATGTATGTATGTATGGTTTTCACGCATAAACTACTGGATCGATTTTGATGAATTTTGACACAGACAATCTTTAGAGTTTAGACCCTGAGAAAGAACATAGGCTACCTTTTATTGCGAAATATGTACGACGGGCGAAGCCGGGGCGGACCGCTAGTGGTATATAAGTACATAAAATTTAGATAGATAGGTCTATTATTTGATAATACTTTAAAAATTAATACAGGTTTTGATTCGTCCAAAATACAAATGCATGACAAATATTTTTTTTTTGTTTTTTGTTTTTGCCTTGAAGTTGTTGTGGTGTATAAAAAGTATCAAAGAATAATTATTGAATAATTATACATATATAAACGGTTTATTTGACTAATTAATTTCAACAGGTTTGTCTTTATTTTTATGATATAGATATTATTTAAACTATTAACGTCGTAACATAAAATGTAGTAAGTAGGTATTTTTAACCGACTTCAAAAAAGGAGGAGAACCGATTTACGTGATTCTTTTTTGTTCGATGCGGAATGGTGTCGAATTGGTCCCATAAAAATTTTATTTGGATAGGCCCAGTATTTATTTTATGGGCATTTTTGCAAGTGCAAGTTTGAAGTCGGTTGTTTTTAACGCATTTATCACTTGTCTATTAAATTAAATGACACTATTTATCCAAGAAACAATACTGATGCTTTACTAGTAAAAAACTGTGACATAGTATATAATTATTCTCCTTATATGTGTTGCAGTTCAAGGGATTATAGAAATGAATCGTACATAATACATCAAATCGGTAATGTTAACCGCCTTGGCCTATTATTTAGAAAATACCGGCTTTTAATTGTTGTAATTATGCACTTGACGTGTGAATATTATAGTAGTGTTTATTTTACTCTGGGACGACTATTATTGTTTCATCTATTTGATATATTATCCATACTAATATTAATAAAAATATAAACGCGAAAGTAACTCTGTCTGTCTGTCTGTTACTCAATCACGCCTAAACTACTGAACCAATTTGCATGAAATTTGGTATGGAGATATTTTGATACCCGAGAAAGGACACAGGCTACCTTTTATTGCGAAATATGTACCACGCGGGCGAAGCCGGGGCGGACTAGTATGTAATAATTTAATAAATACTTAGGTACTAGGTATTATTTATTTTAAAACTTCTCGTTCTTCGTAAAATTCCTAAGTAAAATTCAATACAATCGGATATGTAAAAAAAACCTACCTACTTATCTCTTGTAAGCACGCATTCCTAATTAGGAATATTTTTTTTTTCTGGTAGGCTGTTGACAATAATAGACTTTATTATTACGTTATGACAATAAATTAATATTAAGTTGGAAAATAATAATATATATTATAAGGGATATTATAAATTAACATAATATTAACATGTAATAATAATAAATTTGGAGTCCTTTCAAAAATAGATGTGAGTATATTTTAAATATCTTTATTGGCTTATTTGATGCTCTTTGGGCTGAAGCGTGTTTTTTCCATTTTAATATATCTATTCTCACAAACTCAAATCATTGGAATAACTTAAAAACATACCTACCTACTTAAAACAGGAAAAAAAATACACTGACCCACATTACTAACACGT
Organism: Colias croceus; assembly: GCF_905220415.1. NCBI lineage: Eukaryota > Metazoa > Arthropoda > Insecta > Lepidoptera > Pieridae > Colias > Colias croceus. The sequence goes on from NC_059560.1 coordinate 2,428,334, forward strand.
TCTTAAACTAAACTCAATTTTATGAAACACATAGATACTAAAAAAATGTATAATATTAGGTAACACATAGGATGAATTTTTTTCACAGTCTAAAATAAAATAAAAAACCTATATCTATCAAAATGCAGCAAACGTATCAACAATACGCCAAAATACATATGTAGCTCACGGACTCGCCCATTTGGAATGCTATGACGTATTCAATTGTTATTATTAATTATATGCGAGTATGACGGTGTACATGCCTTCTTTATGTCATAATACTTCCTGGGATTCCCGATTCCGATAATAGTTTGGTATGAAGAATCATTGAAAGGTAGGTAGGTTACATGAGATCAAATGTAATAGGCGGGTCCACACAGAGCAAGCAACCTCGCGAAGTAATTGCTGCGCAAAGCAGCTCGGTCAGTTTGGACCACAGTTTGGACACACGAGTAATTAAGTGGTTATAGAATGGGTATAGACTATAGAGACATAGCTTCATAGTTCATACAACCGCGCAAATCAGATGGGTAGATGTCATCGCTTGTCAATGCAATATACCATTACAATAATTATATACTATAAAAAGTAAAAATATATCATAATCCAATCACCAACAGAATTACAATAGGTTATTAAATAAATGTGATCTAATTTGTAACAACCATACCAAAATAGGTACGTTTTGCACGTTCATAAGTAGCTTTGTCTCTGTACCATACACACGCGCACACTAGCTTTCGTCGGCCGAGCCACGTCTACACTGACCGAGCTGCTTCGCGAGGCTGCTCGCTCTGTGTGGACCCGCCTATTGAATATTGTAATTCTGTGGGTGTATGTGACTTGAATTTATATAGGTCTGATCAACATAGCATTTATATATTCTGGGATTTTTAACAACACATCTGTTATCGGTGTTATTATAATACACTTCCCTCTTCCGAAATCCCAAAATTAAGAATTCAAATCTCCCTCGTCTTAAATGTTACATACTTACTTAGTTTTAAAAAGCCATTTAGGTCACCAAATTACCAATTGTCGGCTAGTTTAATTACGTATTATAGACAAGTAATAAAAGTAGCCCACTATATTATAAATAATTGTAATAAAAAGTTAAAAACAGCTAAATATATTTCACCTATAATTAGGTATTTACTTCCTTAACTAAGCACGGCACTATTTGCCTTAACTTCGTAAAACAAAATATATAAATATAATCCCTTTATACGCCATTTCCTACTACCCAATACTAACACAATCTTTACAAATAAACATAAACCATTAAAACCCTTATAGCTTTTCTTTATAAATTTATATAATTATAAAGCATTTGAATTAGAATGCATTATAACCAAAAATATCAAATTCATAAAAACCCCTTCTATCCAGGACATAGCGCTAGTAGCGGAATTCACAATCCGGGACGCTATCTATTACTTCGGGCGTATCTACGGGATGAAGACGGAACAGCTCCACGAGAGGTTCAAGTTCCTCAGTGACCTGCTGGAACTGCCAAGCCCTGGGAGGTTTATCAAGCAGTTGTCTGGTGGACAGCAGAGAAGGGTCTCCTTAGCAGCCGCTTTGGTACATGACCCGGAATTGCTGATTCTGGATGAGCCAACTGTTGGATTGGACCCTATGTTGAGAGAAAAGTAAGTGGAAAACCTTGTACATTATGCTTTTTGTTTAACAGAAGTATGGAGTTTCTTGCCGTTTCTACTCCATAGATACTGCTTTCCGAATCGGTGGTAAATGTAAAAAATGTTATGGCGATTCGATTCGATTCGAAAGGTGCTTTTATAAGAAGTCTAATTGAATAAATAAATGTTTGAGTTTGAGTTTTTAGTTCTAGGTGATTTTCTTCATTTGCCAAGTTCTATTTATTATAATTGTATACTTACATCGATGAATTTTGACGTTTTCTAACCGATTTAACTTAAGCATTGTACTCAACTGATTGTAAAAAGTATTTTATTAGCTTTTTTTTTAAACATATTTATTTCTGAACCGGTACATTTAAGGAAATAACAACGATGTGAGGCCAAAGCAATTTATCTTTTTTACTTATTATCTAAACCAATATTATAAAGCTGAAGTTTGTTTGTTTGTTTGAACACACTATTCTCAGGAACTACTTGTCCGATTTGAAAAAATCTTTCGGTTTTAGATAGTCCATGTATCGAGGAAGGCTATAGGCTATAAATATATCATTACGCTAAGACCAACAGGAGCGGAACAAGCAGGTGAAACAACGAAGCGCAGCTAGTTAGTACTAAAGCTTGAAACATTATAAATATTTATAGGTACGACCCAATGCAGTGGCGTTAACATTTAGTTCAACACATAAAAAACAAATTAACATGTATATGGTTTAGATCACTTAAATAAGTCGCCAATAAACTTTAAAGGTATCTAATAATTAGTTAAGCCTAATCATATATAATTATATCTGGGTGGAAACAGCATTCCTTCTCAAGTTTGAAGGATATAATAAATTTCCATACTAATGTTATTAATTGGATACATTTCTATATTCAATTTAGCGCCGATTTTTCAATCCTTGGTTAAAATTTATCCGTCCAATAAAGTATTACACGAACATTTTAAAAGGTCACCTGTAGAATGTCAAATACGGACGATAAGAATACATTTTTGAAATGGTAGTTTAATACGTTATTCGATGAAGAAGTTTTAACCAATGATTGAAAAATCAGCCCTTAAAATAAAAATTGTGTGTGTGCCGAGCACACGCGACAGAAGTGAAACTTCCTTGACGTGATTCAAAGATACCAAAGTCGTCACCTTCCTCCATGACGTGACAGTATTGCCATGACACGATCTTGAAATTTTAACCTCTACACGCCTAAAAAAAGGTTTAAAGACATTTATTCCCATTAAGACATTAAGTCACTTACATGAGAAACTTAAATTTTAAACATAGGTATTTATAAAAAATATCATTCGTTAGTTAAAAATTTAGAGTAAGTTACATACTATAAACATAAGTTTAGGTTAGGTAGGTACTCATTCATTGCATTCAAAGTTTGAGCGTGTGGTCTTCCAGGATGTGTTTCGCTAATTGTTTTTTGAATACAATGAATGAGTTTACACTTTTTATTTTGCTTGGCAATCCGTTATAGAAACGTGCTCCCTCGTATGTTGCCGTTCGCCTTCCATAATTCGTTCGGATCTTCGGGAGGGCAAGATAGCTAGCTCGTCTATTAGGATAGTGGCGATTTGATGTTGAAAATATTATATCTGTATTTATGTTTTTATGTAGCGCTTTGTGGATGAACATACACGTATTATAAAAGTATAATTGTTTTAAATTCATTATTTTAGTATCGTCGTAGATTTTATTTGTAGAAGTTAAAAAAGGATATTTAAAAATGGTTTTAATAATTTTATTTTGTAAAATTTGTAGTGGCGCTAATTTATTTTTGTAAGCGCTACCCCATACTTCTATTAAATACATTAGGTGAGGTTTGACTAACGTGTTGTAGATGGTGTGGCGTAATTTATGAGGAATGCAAGAAGTGATATTACGCAGAGATCTAAGAAGTGCTGATAATTTATTTTTTAGGTGGTCGATGTGATAATTCCATTTTAGAGAGCTGTCGATTCGCAAACCTAGGTATTTCTCGTGGGTTTTATGTTCTAATACAACACCGTTAATTTTAAGTGGAGCGTGTGGTGGAATAATTTTGTTCTGAGCTTTGAATTTAATATAACACGTTTTAGATATATTTATTGTTAGTAGATTGTATTGAAACCATTTATTTAATTTATTTAAATCATTTTGTGCTTGCTTTATCATGTCATGTATAGAGGGACCAAAATAAAACAGACAGGTGTCATCCGCATAAAGGGTTAGATGACCATTTAGTTTTAAATCTTGTAAATTATTAATATAAATTAAAAAAAGCAATGGGCCTAAAATCGAACCTTGTGGTATGCCACACGTAATTGGTAAGGGAATGCTATTATAGTTATCTATTTTAACGATTTGTGATCGATTTTTTAAATATGATTTCAGCATGTCTAGTGCTTTACCAGTAATGTTAATGGATGCTAATTTCTTTATTAAAAGTTCGTGAGAAACGGTATCGAAGGCCTTTTGTAGGTCAATAAATACTCCCAAAACTAAATTTTTTGCGTCAATGTTCTGTTTTATTTTAGTAGTCAGGTCTATAGTCGCTGACAGAGTGTTACTTTTTGGCTTAAAACCGTATTGACGCTCTGAAATAAAATTAAATGAGTCTAAATATTTTTCTAATCTCGTGTGTAAAATTTTCTCTAATATTTTTGACAACACTGGCAACACCGAAATTGGCCTATAGTTACCAGGTTCAAATTTTGAACCACTCTTATAGATAGGAGTTACCTTCGCTATTTTTAACGAATCCGGAAAACGTCCTTGACTTATAGCTTGGTTGAAACAATCGCTTAAGGTATGATTTAATTTTTCTTTAATGCATTTAATTGCTTTTGTGGTAATACCATCAAGACCTGTACTACAGTTTGAATTAAGGTTATTTATAATTTTTAAAATTTCATTAGGTGTACAGGGATCAAAAGTGGATAATTCGTACTTTTTTGATGGTGATTTAGGTAAGGTTGAGGAAGAGTTGGTTTGATATTGTAGGGGTATTAAATTTGCTAGACGAGATCCTATTGTAGAAAAATATTGATTAAATATCTGGCATATTTCATTTGGCTCGGTAATATATTCAGAATTTATAAGTAATTTAGTAGGTAAAGTACATTTTACAGTTTTGTTATTAGCTAATTTATTTACTAAAGTCCATAATTTCTTGGGTTTCTTTAAAGGTTCCTTAAAAGGTTCCTTTTAAAATATAGTAAAACTAAAAACACTACTACCGCCCGGGTTGTTTTTGAGTTAAATCCTAAAAATCGAACAGAAAAAATCAAAATACATTTCTTTATGATATTAAGTATTAACTATTAAGTACCTACATAGTACATTATTAGTGAATAGTGAGTTAATTCCTAGTAAATACACCGACAAAAAAATGTGTGCGTGTACTAGTGTACACACGTAAGAAGTGAAACTTCTTTATGACCTTATTTTTCAATAAATAATTTACTATATGCCATTTTACAGAAATACGTTGAATCACGCGTGGTAGGGATAAAAAAAAGATGCCGCGTAACGGAAAAAATATGTCACGCGTAACGAAAAAATGTTACACTAAATTTTTTTCCAACCCCTATAAAGAAGTCCTCTTCATGCTCTCTAGTAGGGTATTAGGTATAGACAGACTTTAAATACCAGATTATCCAAAAATGTGTATTTTTAAGAGATTTCAAAACCACAGTAAAAACTGTTCACACTCATTAAATTGTTCACGAAACGTCATAACTTTTAGTTTTTTTTTTTTGCATCATATAAAACGAGTTCATTACTGTTATTACGGTAATTTACCTGTACGAGTGCAGTTGCACTGAATTTTAAATATCGACATAAGAAAGAAAAAATATTATTTAATGTAGTTAATAATAACGGCAAAACTGCTCAACCGATCTGTTTGAAATCTGGTATAAAGCATTGTATAAAGATAGTTTAATACAAGGAGATAACGTTTCATCCCGAAAATCACTCGGAAGCGGCTTATTTACCAATAATGAGCGAAGATGTGTAGCGAGGAATGTGTTTGTAAATAACCAATCATATCGCTTCAAACACTAAAAGCTTCATACTTCAAACTAAATGAACCGATATGATTGGTTCTTACAAACACATTCCTCGCTATATTATATCCTCGCACATTATCAGCGGAAAAGCACTTAATTTTAACTATTTAAAGCACCCTAAATTGGCCGCTTCAGTCCTTGTTCCGCGTTCCCGCGCCCACCCGGGTGAGCGCCCGTCCGACTAGGGCCCTTCCGGCCTCCTCCACTCAAGCGACAGCCCAAGCCGAGGTTCGAGATCCCCGTGGCGGGGGGACGCCCTTGTGCATGTCGCTACCAGGGTGAACCTTCAGTTCACCCCCGCGTCCGCGTTAAAATGTAGTAGCCCTTCTGGCTAACATTGAGAAACATCTTACAAAAAAAAGCCGCTTCAGTCTATTCCTTTGACGGGAAAACGCGGACGGATATGTTACAATATATAAAAATTCGATATAATTACACTGTCTCTATCTATTATATACTGAAACAATATAACAATATACCATTAACCATACCGTATAATCAGATACGAATTAGAATATATTATTTCTAACACTATGATGCAAAACATCTTGCAACGCTTGCCAATCTCTTGGGAAATGGTCTACAACTCTACACTATGTAGATATTCATTTCTTTTGATTACTGAATAGTTAAAAATAATTATGTTATTTTTAACTATCGTATTTTTCGTACCGAAAAAAAATGTGTTCGATTAAGTAAAATGTGTGTAAGTTTTAGAATTTGTTGCTCTATTCAAATTACTGAAGCGTAATGGATACAGTTTGATTATACCAACAGATGATTTGATTCCTGGAATACCATATTATTTTATGAAATATATTTAAAAGAGCACAGAATATTAGTCAAATGATGATATCAAAGAAACACACTATACAGTATTTATTTAGCCACCATGACTTTCCTTTATAACGGAGTTATATCGTTGTTTGTAAATATACCTAGTAACATATTTAGATACTCGTTTTCCTAGATCGAAGCATCTAGAATTTAGACCTAACTGTAAAAGAATCCGTTAAGATAACTGCTATTATACCTTACCTTACTTAAGGAAAACTCAATCTCATTAACCTTTGTTTTATGACAACAAACAATTATTTTAAACGCTAGTCATTTAATTTTTGGGTATAATTGCAAATTTTCCATATAAATACTTCATTAAACATAAGTTATAATAATTAAGTTACAACCGAATATTACATGCACTTAAATCAAACTTAACAGCAGGTATCGTCCTTAACATACTTAACGGATTCGATTGTATCATAAGTTATTTATTTGTACAATAAATAACAATTATCAATTTACAAAACAAGCTTTTCGGAAAAAAATCAATTAATTTTCATGTTAAGTTCTTTTAAATATTGAATCTTCCGTGCATTTTTCAATGACACAAAAAAGAAGATAACTAGGTATATTATATTATGTAGGTATGTTTTATTTTTATGTTTAGGTACCTATTAACATACTAAGGTACCTACGAAACGAAGTATGTATTATTACTTTTACCTACATAATTATTTATTATCCTTGGGATTAATTAACCTACATTTAATAATTTTTATTATCCTTAAATTGCCTATATCCTGTTTTTAGCAAGTTTAAAACGTTAGTCATAGGTTTGTAGTCATGTATAAAGCTTGCCCATACTTGCCTATCACCCCGACTTTGCCCCTATTGTAAAAAATTATCTCTATGTTATATCTACACTAATATTATAAAGAGGAAAACTTTGTTTGTTTGTTTGTTTGTTTGATTGTAATGAATAGGCTCATAAACTACTGGACCGATTTTAAAAATTCTTTCACCATTCGAAAGCTACATTATCCACGAGTAACATAGGCTAGGTTTTATCCCGGAAATCCCACGGGAACGGGAACTATGCGGGTTTTTCTTTGAAAACGCGGGCGAAGCCGCAGGCGGAAAGCTAGTAATAATTAAAGTTTGTATTAATAAGATTATAATATAATAATTAGAATATAACAATGATTATAAAATGCGATAACCTGAAAATATTATTTATCTTGACATACATATTTATGGAACTTTTTCTGAACTCATTATATATGAAACAATTTCTTAAAAATTAATTCTTATTTTCACGTGACAAATCAGTCAGTTACAGTATCTAAACCTTGAGTTAATTTTATTAACATAAGAATAAAGTAAATAATCAGCTCACAATAAAAATAACACAATCTAGAACCTTTTGTACTGAAAGTAACAGGAAAATACAAGTTATCATGAACTATTAAAACCAGCTATTGAGTTATTGACATTTAATATTTGAAAGGAAAAAGAAACAAATTTTCATAAGTACTCATCAAAGTAAAGACTGGCCGGTTGGCTTGGTTGGTAGTGGCCCTGCCTTCCAAACCAGAGGTCGTGGGTTCGATCCCCACCCGGGGCAAATATTTGTGTGATGAACATAGATGTTTGCTCTGTGTCTGGGTGTTAATTATCTATATAAGTATTTATTTAAAATTATATATAATATGTATGTTTATCAGCCATCTGGTTTCCATAACGCAAGCGAAAGCTTAGTATGGGATCAGATCGTGCCGTGTGTGAAAATTGTCCCGAAATATTAAAAAAAAAATACTTATTATATTAAATACTAGCTGTGCCCTGCGGTTTTACCCGCAGTGCTCCACTCCAGTTGGTATTAGCGTGATGATATTATAATATAGCCTAGCCTTCCTCGATAGGCTATGCAACACCGAAAGAATTTTTTTAAGTCGGACCAGTAGTTCCTGTGATTAGCGCGCGCAAACAAACAAACAGCTAAGCTAAAAACTTCAGCTTTATAATATTAGGTTGTATAAATTAATACATAAAACAATACGAATTGGGATAATAAGATTTTTTGGGAACGCCCGCTAAAAATAATTTCACATGAAAGTGCTCTTCAAAAACATCTTATATGTGTATTGTATAACCATTATTATTTATTAAGGATACTTTGCGTTATTAGATAAGGTACTATTTTTAATCCTTATGTATGTATTTAATAATGTATTTATCTATATAATAAAAATTAATCGCCAAATGTGTAATTATAGCGCAAAACTCGAGAACTACTGAACCGATTTCGATTTTTTTTTTATAATGATAGATAGGGGTTCAAGAACAGTTGAGGATGATGGTTTATTTATGGAAAGAAATCGTAAACGAATATACTATAGAATTACGCATTTATTTATAATTTATTTATATGCGATAAGAAACTATACAGCCTTAGTAATATAAAGCCTTCCTCATGAACATCTCTATCTATTGAAAAAAACACATCAGAATCCGTTGCGTAGTTTTAAAGATCTAAGCATACGTAGACAGACAGAGAACGGAAAGTAAATTTATTTTTTAACTAGATTTTCCACCCGCGGCTTCGCCCGCGTTTGCAAAGGAAAACCCGCATAGTTCCTGTTCCCATGGGATTTCCGAGATAAAAAACTATCCTATACAGTGTTAATCCAAGTTACCCTCTATATGTGTGCTAAATTTCATTGTAATCGGTTCAGTAGTTTTTACGTGAAAGAGTAACAAACATCCATACATCCATACATCCATACAAACTTTCGCATTTATAATATTAGTAGGATTAGTATGTAAAGTTGTTCAGCTACTATTATATATTCTGTGGTAAAGTGATAAACCGTTAACAGTATTTAAAACATTATTATTAAATCATACACCTACAAGGATCAGTAAATATTGACATGTTATATGTATTATATTATGTATTAGGTCAAGAGATCCCGAGTGTTATTAAAGGCTCACGAATTCCAAACAAACATAACCTTTACGGAAGGTCAGTGTGCCTGAGCTTTATTAATACACTGCTTTATCACGCGGATTTGCACGTAAAATATAAATGTGCCTC